>NC_060123.1:333742080-334107080 GCF_021461395.2 Schistocerca americana | reverse complement strand
CGGGCGTGTGCTATGTATGCTGCTCGGTATCCAGAGCGACATCATCCAAGTGTGCGGACCATTCGCCGGATAGTTACGTTATTTAAGGAAACAGGAAGTGTTCAGCCACATGTGAAACGTCTACCACGACCTGCAACAAATGATGATGCCCAAGTAAGTGTTTCAGCTGCTGTCGCGGCTAATCCGCACTTCAGTAGCAGACAAATTACGCGAGAAGCGGGAATCACAAAAACGTCGGTGTTGAGAATGCTACATCAACATCGATTGCACCCGTACCATATTTCTATGCACCAAGAATTGCATGGCGACGACTTTGAACCTCAAGTACAGATCTGCCACTGGGCACAAGAGAAATTACGGGACGATGACAGATTTTTTGCACGCGTTCTATTTAGCGACGAAGAGTCATTCACCAACAGCGGTAACGTACGCCGGCATAATATGTGTTATATTGCTAGAGGAGGCCGAAATGCACGCTATAAGCTCACGCAGGATGGCGTGAGGTCTGAAACAGGATACGTAATGAATGCTATAGAGAAAAGTACGAAGCTTCTAGAATACTTAACTTTAATCCATCATTTGTATACATCGTTCTTGATGAGACATGCTTCATACGATAACTATCAATTGCTATGGCGCCTTGCTGGGTCGTAGCCATTGACTTAGCTGAAGGCTATTCTAACTATCTTCTCTGCAAATAAACGAGGCTACGTCAGTGTTGCATCACTAGCTAAGTCGTCCGTACAACTGGGGCGAGTGCTAGTAAGTCTCTCGGGACCTGCCGTGTGGTGGCGCTCGGTCTGCGATCACTGACAGTGGCGACACGCGGGTCCGACATGTACTAATGGACCGCGGCCGATTTAAAGCTACCACCTAGCAAGTGTGGTGTCTGGCGGTGACACCACATTCCTCCCCCGCAAATCGGCGAACGGTCGTGTTATAAGGCTTCCGCCCGCCGTGGGGAGGACCCCATGTTGGCGTCTGTGATGAGGTGGGGAGCCGAACAACAGGCGAGGCTGTGCCACCCGCACCCGGCCATTCGGTCCGAGGGGAGCTAGGAAACGCCTGAAAACCTAGTCCAGGGTGCACGCCAACATGCGGTGTATGCGCCCATAAAGAGACAGGAGGGGCCGAAGGGGCGACCTCCTTCGCGTCGGGGTACCCGACGCGCGAAGACGCCATGTCACGGAGCGGGCAAGAGTTCCATGGCGGAGGACTGCTGGTCACGGGAAGCGATCGGCGGCGCGTGACCCAGGGAGGCGCTTGGCGGCTGCAGCGACGCGTCCACTGCAGGAGGCGTCGGCGGGAGAACAGGCGGCGGCGGCGGCGGCAGCGACGGCGCGTCGCCATGGGGCAAAATGGAAGGCAGCGTCGGTAATACCTGGGGATGAGGCGAGCCAGTAGATGGGTCCCCTGGGCGCTGACCGGACGGCACCGTCGCTGAAAGCAGACGGGGAGCGGCAGAACCCGTGCGACGACAGAGGCGCAGCTGATTGAGATGCCGACGCACCTCACCAGAGGCCCCCAAAACCAAATACATCACGCGGCCGAGGCAGCGAAGAATGCGCCCTGCGAGCCAACGCCGTGAACCTCGATAGTTGCGATAGAATACAACGTCGCCTGGAGCAAAAACAGGAGTCTGCCGCTGCACAGGAACCTGATGCGGCGGATGCAGCAAAGACATCAAGGTTCGATGAGGACGACCGTGGAGCAACTCAGCCGGCGAGCGACCATCTCGGGGCTGAGAGCGATACGAAGACAAAAAGAGCAACAACGTGTCCTCCCGAGAATGCGACTCTTTCAACTTCAACATCTGTGACTTGAAAGTCCGGACCAATCGTTCAGCAGCACCGTTTTACTGAGGCGAAAACAGCGCGGACGTCAGATGTTGAATACCATTGGCCTTGCAGAATCACTGAAATTCTGCGGACATGAATTGTGGGCCATTGTCGGAAACAATAGTCTGTGGAAGACCTTCAATGCAAAAGATAGCAGACAACGCTTAGATGGTGGCAGATGACGTCGTGGAAGACATCTGGACAACAAAAGGAAAATTACTGAAAGAATCAACAACAACCAACCATCGATCATTCCAGAATGGACCAGCAAAATCGATGTGTACGCGTTGCCAAGGGGAAGTGGCTTTTGGCCATGCAAAGAATTTCCGCGGTGGTGCAGAGTGTTGTTCGACACACGTCATGCAAGAAGAGCACATTTTCGTAATCGCAGCATCGATTCCGAACCAAGTACAGTGCTGCCGAGCAAGCTGTTTCCTTCGCACTATACCCCAATGTCCTTGGTGGAGAAGCCATAAGACAGAAGACTGTAACGAACGTGGGACCACGACTCTGGACTGATCATTATCATGTGTAGGGGTGCAAACGTACCGTGTGATAGTGAAATTATTTCCCCGACGCGACGTAGCAACTCTGTCCTATGAAGAAATTTTGTCTGCTTTAGACGCATATTTCAAAGAATCAGTCAATGTGGTTGCAAAACGGTATACGTTCTTTCGTACAAAACGTACGGCCAGTCAATCAAATCGGAAGTGGGTTGCAACTTTGCAAGGCCTTACAAGGGATTGTGCTTTCGAGTGTGAATGTGGACTCCCTTATTCAGATACTTTGGTGCGTGATACAATTGCACAGAACGTTTCTGATGTTCGTATATGGGAGCAAATTTCGAAACTAGTCAATCCCTCCCTTCATCAAGTTATCGACATATTGGATAGGTAAGACACACTTGACTTTGCTCAGGAATTGTTTGAAACTTCGCCAGCTGTGTGTCACGTTAACCGGCCCGCCGGGCGAGCTGCACGAAACGGTAAACAGCCCTCGCACACGTCCGCGCAACCACGTGTCCCGCGGCAGCAAGCAAATGCAGTGCTCAAATCATGCCCGCGGTGTGCTACCAGACATTCGCGTGAGAATTGCCCGTCACGCCAAGCTATTTGCTTTTTCTGTAATAGAAAAGGACATGTTCAGAGTGTTTGCCAGAAAAAGCTCAGATCGGACACTCACAACGATTCCAGGCCCTTTGCTTCGCGCCGGAATCGGAATCGAATCAAGAATACTCAGGCTCGTGAACCTTCGCCCATGGACATTCGTGTAGTTAATTCCCCTCGGCCCAGTGACACTCTCTCTCAAAGTGACTGGGTGCGTCCCACAAAAAGTGTGCGTCGACGTCGCCGGAAATCACGTCAATTAGCAAGTGATTCTGTACCAGTGTCTGTTCAAATTGCACGAGACGGTCTCTCTTGTCGTCAGCAGGACAATAAACTTTTTGTAGACTTGGACATTAATGGCAACGTGATCCCATCCTCGTCGCCACTTGTTATATTGCTAGAGAAGGCCGAAATGCACGCTATAAGCTCACGCAGGATGGCGTGAGGTCTGAAACAGGATACGTAATGAATGATGTAGAGAAAAGTACGTAGCTGCTGGAATACTTATCTTTAATCCATCGTTTGTATACATCGTTCTTGATGAGACGTGCTTCATACGATGACTATCAATTGCTATGGCGCCTTGCTGGGTCGTAGCCATTGACTTAGCTGAAGGCTATTCTAACTATCTTCTCTGCAAATATACGAGGCTACGTCAGTGTTGCATCGCTAGCTAAGTCGTCCGTACAACTGGGGCGAGTGCTAGTAAGTCTCTCGAGACCTGCCGTGTGGTGGCGCTCGGTCTGCGATCACTGACAGTGGCGACACGCGGGTCCGACATGTACTAATGGACCGCGGCCGATTTAAAGCTACCACCTAGCAAGTGTGGTGTCTGGCGGTGACACCACAATATGCACTATTGGGCAACAAAAAATTCACGATGGCTGCGACACGTGGAACATTAGCGACCTTGGCAGGTTAATGTATGGTGCGGTATTATGGGAGGACGGATAATTGGCCTCCATTTTATCGATGGCAATCTAAATGGTGCAATGTATTCTGATCTCCTACGTAATGTTCTACCGATGTTACTACAAGATGTTTCACTGCATGACAGAATGGCGATGTACTTCCAACATGATGGATGTCCGGCACATAGCTCGTATGCGGTTGCAGATGTATTGAATAGCATATTGCATGACAGGTGGATTGGTCGTCGAAGCACCATACCATGGCCCGCACGTTCACCGGATCTGATGTCCCCGGATTTCCTTCTGTGGGGAAAGTTGAAGGACATTTGTTATCGTGATCCACCGACAGCGCCTGACAACATGCATCAGCGCATTGTCAATGCATGTGGAACATTACGGAAGGCGAACTACCCGCTGTTGAGAGGAATGTCGTTACACGTATTGCCAAATGCATTGAGGTTGATGGACATCACTTTGAGCATTTATTGCACTAATGTTGTATTTACAGGTAATCACCCTGTAACAGCATGCGTTTTCAGAAATGATAAGTTCACAAAGGTACATGTATCACATTGGAACAACCGAAATAAAATGATCAAACGTACCTACGTTCGGAATTTAATTTAAAAAACCTACCTCTTACCAACTGTTCGTCTAAAATTGTGAGCCATATGTTTGTGACTATTACAGCGCCATCTATCACAAAGCGAAAAAAAGGTCCAACTAAAACATTCATATTTCTTTACATACTACGCGAATATGTAATAAAAATGGGGGTTCCTATTTAAAAAAAAAACGCATTTCATATCCGTTTGACCTATGGCGGCGCCATCTAGCGGGGCAACCATAGCGTCATATGGTTTCCCCCTTCAAGATAGACAAGTTTCGTCTTTGTAGTTTTTTCGCTTGACGCTTATTTCGTGAGATATTTGGCCCTGTCACGATCAATACCGCTTCTTCCAAGTATTGTGGGACAACATATTAAAACTTCTCACATACGTATCGCGAAGCTACTGTAATGACAGAACTGAGTGTTAATACGTTGGTTTTTACTGGGAGACAATTTGAGCAATGGTGCCTACTCTTTATCACTGGCGCCAGCCGTGTGCCGGCTTTTCGCCTTAGCTTGATTGGCTTTGGCGTGGTTGACCACGTGAATTTTAAAAGGAGCGGGCTAAGACGGGCTGACAGGTCGGTTTCCAGCGAGGATGGAGGGAGTTACGAGGAAGTTCGGGGGAGGGCATTACTCTCGCGTACCGGGCGTGGTACGGCTACGGCGGTCGCAGCGAGCAGTCTGCCCCAGGGCAGTGCGAAGCAGCGTTGGTTTGGTGCGACGCTGAGGGGCGACACCACTGAGTGGGTCGGCACGGCGAGGACACGTTGGCGTAGCGGAGCTGGGGTTGTCAGCGTCCGCAGTGGAAGCCGCTGTCCGTGGCCAGTTACGACTGTGCTGGCTGTGGCTCTGTCTTGTCCCGTGGCATCACACAGCATCTGCTGTTACAGACGGCGTCGTTTGTAGCGGGTGAGCCGTTTTAAGTTCTGTGCTCCGAAATACCAAGTTGTTGGCAGCTATTTTTCTGTCGGAAACCCCGCCATGTTGTGATTACACTACTCTTTCTGGCTCAGCAGTACCCGAGTTCTGCCCCTTCTGTACTGATATGCATATTTACATCAGTTCGTTGCGACTTTAAAATGATTTTTCTAAGGTAGTGCCAGGCACGTAACATTTAAAATATTTTAACACGAACCCAGTGTAAAACGCTAAGCTCCTGTAGTTCTGTTAGTGATTCTTAAACTACAGTGTAATTATAATTAAAGTTAAACTTTCAAACCGCTGTATAAACAATACCACTGGTCAGAATGACGACAAATTTCAACGTAATATTATCGGAGAAGGGGGAAGACGTATAAAACTAAACTAAACTCCTCCCGCACAGGTAATGAAGGCCAAAAGGCACCGACCGGCCGCCGTGTCATCCTCAACTTACCGGTGTCACTGGATGCGGATATGGAGGGGCACGTGGTCAGCACACCGCTCTCCCCGCCGTATCTCAGATTCCGAGATCGGAGCCGCTACTTCTCAATCAAATAGCTCCTCAGTTTGCCTCAGAAGGGCTGAGTGCACCCCGCTTGCCAACAGCGCTCGGCAGATCGGATGGTCACCCATCCAAGTGCTAGCCCAGCCCGACAGCGCTTAACTTCGGTGATCTGACGGGAACCGGTGTTACCTCTGCGGCAAGGCCGTTGGCCGGAAAACGTGTGGCAGAAGAAAAATAAATAGTTACAAAATGTAGCAATAGATGGCACTGTAAGCATCATAATTTAATATTGGTCGACTGCAAATGACGAATCAAATAACAATGCCTCGGGTGTACGTGTGACGTTAAACAAACTGTACTACTCAGTGTGCACGGGTGTACAGGTGTGATACTGTCAGTTACATTAGCCCATCCACCACGGCAAAGTCATATGACATCGGATGTGAGAAATCGGTTTTTAAATGTCCTGAGACCAGAAACTGCATAAAATGCACCAATCACATCTGTTTTTAGTTGTCCTGAGGCCAAAAACCGCATAAACAGCATCAGTCACATCACTTTTTGATTGCCCTGAGGCCATAAACCGCATATAAAGCATCAATCAAAATCAAATCGGATTGTTAATTTCCTTGTGACTGGCGCAAAATATGTTCAATATGCTGTCCACTGTTTTCTGCAACAAGTTGAAATTGAGAAACAGCATGTTCCACAACTGATCGAAGTGTTTCCGGGGTCACCTTCAGGATGTGTTGCGCAATGCGTGCCTTCAATGCAGCTTACATTTGCAATCGGAACACTGAACACAGCATCTTTCATATAGCCCCACAGCCAGAAGTGACAAGGATTAATATCAGGTGATCGGAACGGCCAGGCTGTAGGGAAATGGCGGCTGATAATTCTAGCATTCTCGAAATAGCGTTTCAGCAGCTGCTTAACTGGATTTGCAATGTGCAGAGGTGCACCATCTTGCATGAAAATGATCCCACCCACACATCGACGCTGCTGGAGAGCTGGAATGACGTGGTTGCGCAAAAGACACTCATAGCGAGTACCAGTGAAGGCACAGGTAACAGGACCAGAAGCACCTATCTCTTCGAAAAAATATGGTCCTATGATAAATCGTGCCGTAAACTCGCACTACACACTGACCTTTTCAGGATGTAGTGGTACTTGTTGATCTTCGTGTGGATTTTCCGTTGCCCCTATTCGACAATTCTGAGTATTGACATACCCTCTCAGATGGAAGTGGTCTTCGTCTGTTCACAAAATCTTCCACAGCCGATCATTCTCCACTTCCGTGCGAGCAGGAAATTCTGAAGTTAAGGTCTCTCTTGCTGGCAGGTCAACAGGAAGCAACTCGTGCACATGGGTAATTTTGAATGGATAGCAAAGAAGGATGCATCGTAGGATTTTACGCACTGTGCTCACGAGTATGTCCAATGTGCGGGCAATTCTCCGTGCACCACACGTTTACACACCGCCACTCGCCGCCTCTTGCACTGCTGTGGATACTGCTTCCACTGACGTCGAATCAATTCCTTTCCTCCCTCTACCAGGTTGCGCACCAAAAGAACCCGTCTTTTCGAATTTCCGAATCATTTTCTCCAGACCCACGGCAGTAATCGGACCAACGCCTTTTTTTAAAACGTTTCAGTGTCCGGAACTTCTGCAGAGCGACGTGTGCACAATCATAATTCTTGTAATACAGCTTTACAAGCAGAGCGCGATCCTGCATTGAGACAGTCACGGCAAACGTCGCAGACGCGAAGGGAGGGAAAACAGTGTACCCGGCGTGTTTATACCAACTTCAATGGGTCGTTCGCATGACAGATGTTTCATTTACGTATTGTGACACATACAGCACCATCTATTGATCAATTTTCACACTATTTTTTTTTCCTCTGCCATACGTTTTCCCCCTTCTCCGATAATATTCCGTTGCAATTTGACGCCATTCTGACCAGTGGTATTATTTCTACAGCGTTTTGGAAGTTTAAAATTAATTATAATCACTCTGTACATTCAGTCAGGAAGGCGGGGCGGATAATAATTTTTTAATTGCGTTACTGTCTTTCGTCGTACTGTTCACTGCAAAAGTTCCACCTACCTCAGCACGGCATCATTTCACCAGCCCGTTTCTCTGCATACGTAGGTACTGTTCAGACGCCTAAAAAGCAGCGTTGATGAAAACCGTGTCAGTATTTACTGCTGCAAAGTCCGCGTAAACTCTAGTAGCCAGCTATCCTGTAATATCTTATAACAATTTTCGGGTGGAGGGCGGTTGCTTTATTTCTTTAATAAAAGGTCAAAATTCTGATGCGAGTCTTTTTATTTCCTTTAGCTTTTTTAAAAAAATCCTGCCATTAGCCCAAATTTACGTAACTAACCAGATCACTGTTCTCATTTCACAGTTCATACACTCCATTTGACATGCAAAGCAGCCAGAAATGCGCTTAACTCCGACCCGAGTTATTACGCGATCTCACAGTCAATACTCCGCTACTATATGTGAGAGGCGACGTTACAAGTATTACTGTTCACTTTTGGTGCATCACCTGCGACCAGCTTTGCGAAAGAAGCGGCGACAGTTTCTGTGCAGCCCACCCATCAGTTTGCACGACAATGCGCGGGCGCATACAGCGCAAGCTGTGGCCGCTCTGTTCGGTCGATGGGACTGGGAAGTACTGTTCCATCCACCATACTCCCCAGACTTAAGTCCTTGTGACTTTGATTTGATTCCGAAGATGAAGGAGCCACTTCGTGGCATTCGCTTCAGAACTGTTCCAGAGATTCGACAGGCTGTAGACCGCTCCATTCGCACCGTCAACAGAATAGGCTCTGCTAATGGTACACTGCGCCTTTCACATCGCTGGCAACGGGTTCTACACAATGGTGGTGACTACTTTGAAGGACAGTAACAGGTGCAAACGTGTAACTCTTTTGTATCGGCTGTGAATAAATAGTTCCCGCTATTTAAGGTCCAACCCTCGTACATTGTTTGCTCTTCAACAAAATCTTTCTTTTGCTAACCGTATGCCTCCTAGTAGTTAGAGTCTGTAGTAGTTAGACTCTTTTTATTTAGCTGGCTGTTGTTGCTGCTTGCTGTAATTGCCATAGTTCCTGTGATGAATATTTTCTGTGAGGTAAGTGGCTCATAAAAAAATGGGGTTCGTGACTGAGATGAGTTTAGGCATTTAACAGAGCTGGATGTAGTTTCATATTTCTTTAATTTCATATTTTTGGACTTATATTATTGTTAGGATTTCTTGCAATTCAGGGCCATTCTTTTGTGATAATTATTGGAAGTCATGTTGTCACTGTATAGCAGTCAGATTGCGTTGGGCTTGTAAATTGTGGGTAATAAACGAATAGTTGTCTTTGTCAGAGAAAATTCTGTAGGCCAATGTTTAAATGATAAAAATAATCACTCAGTTTCAAGTTCCTTCCCCATACCTGAAAACCTCAGTTTCTGCTAGGACCAGAGTGATATCGACTTTGAGGAAATGTAGCTTCCATTTAGAGCACGTGCAGAAGCAGCTCACGAACTATTAACTCCTCTCTATTGCAGTGCTCTGTGAACTGCTCAGACGACTACGCTGTGGGGAATCGTCAATGTTCAGTGGTCGATGGGGGAAAACCGATTCAGGAACTAAAGATGATAAAGCAGATTTCTTAGAGTTTACGTGTCTTTATCATGCCCATTGCTACGATTGTGAAAATGTCGTTACCAGAAGATAAAGCGACCACTCATATAAACCCAGATAACGCCAAATGGAAAATCTTTTCTGTCAGTAGAAAGACAAAGGTAACAGTCTTCGCTTTATTTAACCAAATACACCACAGAGGGTCAGATCCCGATTAGTGGAGAGACACGTTCGGCTGTCGAGTGATTCCACGGGAAGCGACAGTACAAAAGGGTTTGCTATGCAGACAGCAGCTAATAGGAGAGTCTGAAAGTGTGATTGGCTGGTGATTTACGCCGATAAAATTTTTTCGGACTGCCGCCGCTTCCAATGGTTGTATATGCACGAGCGTTTGGTCGAGTGTTCCTCGGCCATGGCCAAGCCGTAACTGACAGTCGTTTACTGCTTTTCAATGGCCAGGAGAACTCGCAAGCAAGCTAGTGGGTATATAACAACTTTACGTTGTATATAAAACACCGCTTCAGAAACTGTTAAGATATGTTTTGGTTTCCACTGCCTGTTATATATACACATGAAAAAAGTTTTGCATCACCTCGGTTTCGAAAGTTCCTGAACCTGTACAGAAAATTGGAATAGAGATCAACATAAACATCATTTCCGCCCTTTTTATTGCTCAAGAAAACCACAAATTGTATGTTATACCATCATACAGCTAGACCTTCAGAGATGGTGGTCCAAATTGCTGTATTCACCGGTACCTCTAGTATCCAGTAGCACGTCCTCTTGCATTGTGCATGCCTGTATTCGTTCCAGACGTTCATCAACGCACTGTTGGTCCAGATTGTCCCACTCCTCAACGGCGATTTGGCGAAGTGTGATTGGTGTGTCACGTCGTCCATAAACAGCCCTTTTTAATCCATCCCAGGTATGTTCAATGGGACTGATGTCTGGAGAACACGCTGGTCACTCTAGTCGAGCGCTCGTTATCCTGAAGGAAGTCACTCAGAAGATGCGCACGATGGGGCGCGAATTGTCGTCCATGAAGACGAATGTCTCGCCAATACGCTGCCGATACGGTTGCACTATCGACCGGAGGATGGCATTGACGTTTTGTACAGCCGTTACGGCACTTTCCATGACCGCCAGCGGCGTACGTCGGCCCCACATAGTGCCACCCCAAAACAGCAGGGAACCTCCACCTTGCTGCACTCGCTGGACAGTGTGTCTAAGGCGTTCAGCCTGACCGGGTTGCCTCCAAACACGTCTCCGACGATTGTCTAGTTCAAGGCTTATGCGACACTCATCCGCGAAGAGAACGTGGTGCCAATCCTGAGCGGTCCATTCGGCATGTTGGTGGGCCCATCTGTATCGCGCTGCATGTCGTCGTGTTTGCAAAGTTTGAGTCATAAGGCGACGACCGGTGGCTGCACGAAAAGCAAGCATTATTCAACATGGTGGTGTTGGTGTCAGGGTTCCTCCGAGCCATAATCCGTAGGTAGCGGTCATCCACTTCAGTAGTAGCACATGGGCGGCCTGAGCGAGGCATGTCATCGACTGTTCCTGTCTCTCTGTATCTCCTCCATGTCCGAACAACATCGCTTTGGTTCACTCCGAGTCGCCTGGACACTTCCGTTGTTGCGAGCCCTTTCTGTCACAAATTAACAATGCGGACGCGATTGATCGTCTAGGCATGGTTTAACGACAGACAACACGAGCCGTGTACCTCCTTCCTGGTGGAATGACTCGAACTGATCGGCTGTCGGACCCCTTCAGTGTAATAGGTGCTGCTGATGCATGGTTGTTTACATCTTTGGGCGGGTTTAGTGAGATTTTTGAACAGTCAAAGGGACTGTGTCTGTGATACAATATCCACAGTCAACGTCTATCTTGAGGAATTCTGGGAACCGGTGTGATGCAAAACTTTTTTTGATGTGTGTTCATTGAACGTACTCAGGTTACCTGCATTATAACGTAGCAGAAAGGTTTATTAGTAAATGTAGATATCGTTACAACGGAAGAACATTTAAGAAATCGCTGCAAGACTCAGACGTGCCTAAGGTTATTGTAATGTAAATATTTCTTAAATGTTCTTATTGCAGTAACTATCTTCTCTAATGGAAGTCTATTACGTAAGACCAGTAAGCTGAGGGTGATAGTGAAAATTAAACCATTTCGTAAAAGCAGTTGAGATGGTTCTTAGATACACACACCTTAAACTATTAATAACTGTGACAGCACAATTCAGAAGATGAATAAATTTTCCTTTACTTTACTACTTGATGCTACTGAAAGCCTGAGAAGATTTTATTCATCTGATAGAAGTATTTTTCGAATCTTACGGAAGTAGTGCTTGGTTCAAATTTCACCTCGGCGAAAACGGTATTTGTTAAATTTCATGTGACGTTATCAACTCATCTGAAATATTCTAAAGTTTAAAGATATTGTATTAGTGAGTTATCTGGACCTGAAAATTAACATGGTAATGCATTAGAAACATTTCAAAGCACGGTGACAGATCATGAATGCCAAAAGTATGTCTGATGCAATTCTACCTAGCTTATGTGCAATCCAAGCTCTTTTGTGTACGAGGGCGTTCAATAAGTAGTGCAACGCATTTTTTTATGAAAGATGGTTGATTTTACATAGGAATCAAATACGCTATATTATTCCCCACTCTTTTGGCTATAAAACCCTATTCTTCAATATAATTTACGTTCAATGCGAATGCCTTAGGCCTGGGAGGGCCTATTCTCCCGCAAGGTACCACTCAACCGGCCCACGTCGCAGAGAACATCTTGCTGTATCAGTAACCTCGCCGTCATCTAGGAACTGTTTCCCGTGGCGTACTTTGGGAAAAACAAATGGAAGTCGGAAGAGGCGAGACCAGGGCTGTAGTGTGAATGAAAAAGAACAATCCAACGAAATTTTTTGGGTTTCTCTCGGCTGAGCAGACTTGTCTGAGGCTTTAGACTGTCACGGTGAAGGAGAAGTTTGTTTTGCGTTTTTGTGGCGACGAACACGCTGAAATCGTTTCTTCAATTCCTGATGGAACCACAATACACTTCAGAGTTCATCTTTGTATCGTGAGGGTGGAATTCGAACAGAATAACCCCTACAGAGTCCCACCAAGACCGTCGCCATGTCTTTACCGGCTGAGGCCATGGCTTTGAACTTTTCCTTCGGATGAGAGGTGGTGTGGCACTACTCCATGGAGTGCCGTTTTCTTTCGAGTTCGAAATGATGACTGCATGTTTCATCACCTGTGACGATGTTCGACTACAAATTCTCACCATCAGCCTTGCAACGCTCCAGCAGTTCCGCTGTGCCGCTCTTTATGGTCTTCTGTTAGGTGGCGAGGAACCCAGCGGGCACACACCTGTAAGAACCCCAACTGGTGGACGAGTGTGTCAGCACAACCAACAGAGACGTCGAGTTCTGCAGCGAGGTGTTTGATTGATCTGTCGATCTGCCCCGAATGATAGTGTTCTCTACATCTACAACCATACTCCGCAAGCCACCTGACGGTGTGTGTCGGAGGGTATCCTGAGTACCTCTATCGGTTCTCCCTTCTATTGCAGTCTCTAATGTTCGTGGGAAGAAAGATTGTCGGTACGCCTCTCTGTGGGCTCTAATCTCTCTGATTTTATCCTCATGGTCTCTTCGAGAGATATACGTAGGAGGGAGCAATATACTGCTTAACTCCTCGGTGAAGGTATATTCTCGAAACTTTAACAAAAGCCCGTACCGAGCTACTAAGCGTCTCTCCTGCAGAGTCTTCCACTGGAGTTTATCTATCATCTCCGTAACGCTTTCGCGATTACTAAATGATCCTGTGACGAAGCGCGCTGCTCTCCGTTGGATCCTCTCTATCTCTTCTATCAACCCTATCTGGTACGGATGCCACACTGCTGAGCGGTATTCAAGCAGTGGGCGAACAAGCGTACTGTAACCTACTTCCTTTGTTTTCGGATTGCATTTCTTTAGGATTCTTCCAATGAATCTCAGTCTGGCATCTGTTTTACCGACGATCAGCTTTATATGATCATTCCATTTTAAATCACTCCTAATGCCTACTACCAGATAATTTAAGGAATTAACGGCTTACAGTTGCTGACCTGCTATATTGTAGCTAAATGATAAAAGATCTTTATTTCTATGTATTCGCATTGCCATTCCACGCACCATGCGTCAATTCGTTGCAGAACCTCCTCCGTTTCAGTACAATTTTCCATTGTTACAACCTCTCGATATACCACAGCATCATCCGCAAAAAGCCTCAGTGAGCTTCCGATGTTATCCACAAGGTCATTTATGTATATTGTGAATAGCAACGGTCTTACGACACTCCCCTGAGGCACACCTGAAAGCACTCTTACTTCGGAAGACTTCTCTTCATTGAGAATGACATGCTGCGTTCTGTTATCTAGGAACTCTTCAACCTAATCACACAATTGGTTTGTAGTCCATATGCTCTTACTTTGTTCATTAAACGACTGTGGGGAACTGTATCGAACGCCTTGCCGAAGTCAAGAAACACGGCATCTACCTGGGAACCCGTGTCTATGGCCCTCTGAGTCTCGTGTTCGCATGATCCAACACTGCAGGAGTCACAGCAGTGTCCGGTCAGCTGGCATGCAGGAGATCCGACATGTTTCCAGGACCTTGTTGCGATGATGACAAATCTCTTGTCCAACAACTCACCGTGGTTTTGTTCACTGCCAGGTCTCCGTCAACATTCTGCGAGCACCCGTGAATATCTGCGTTGCTCTAGTTTTCTGGCAAGGAAACTCAACGACAGCTCTCTACTTGGAACGCACTGCATTTTTTCAACCGAAATTGGGCGAGAAAAGAAAGTGTTGCAGTAGTTATTGAACGCCATTCGTCTGTTCAGTGTGTCGACGTTATTTGACCTTAGCGAATGGAATTGTCGACAGGAGTTTTCAACAATAGCATTATACCCGGGCTCTGTAATGATGCTGGTTCAAAAAATGGTTCAAATGGCTCTGAGCACTATGGGACTTTACATCTGAGGTCATCAGTCCCCGAGAACTTAGAACTACTTAAACCTAACTGACCTAAGGACATCATACACATCCATGCCCCAGCCAGGATTCGAACCTGCGACCGTAGCAGTCGCGCGGTATCCGGACTGATGCGTCTAGAACCGCTCGGCCACCGCGGCTGGCAATGATGCTGGTGAATTGCTGTTTGCCATCAAGTGGGATATTCTCATTGTTTCCTAAACGAGTGGCATCCACTCGTTCCCCAATCACCGCCCTTTCTTCTAATATTCGTCCTGTAACGGGACGACATTTTTGAAGGGTCCTTGATCTGCGAAGTCACCAGCTATACGTGGAACAAATAATTACTGCGATTGGGTGCTGGTACATTGCGTAGTCTCCCCATCTTGGCTACTGAAGAAGCCCAGAAACTATTCATAAAAATGATGATCATAAATACATCTCTAAATCTCTGCTCAACAAATAAGCTAGTACTGCACCTTCATCGTATGCACAGGTGATGTATACGCTGGCTAGCTGTATTTGCATCTCCCTGCTACGTCCAAAAGCCGGGGCCTGGTTGTAGCCAGTTCATCCCAGACTTTACATGACACTGCAGTTGTGACGCGAGGGAAGAGAAATCTGGCAATGTTGAATCGTGATGTCATCGAAAATCAGAAAACGATGCAGACTGCTCCAAAATATCCACAACCATACTACTGTCACGTATGTAGTCTCTTATTATAGCCTATTAGGAATTGGGCTGGTAAAACAAGCGTAATACTTATTGATGTAAGAGTACTTGAAACGTGAACTCTATTTTGGACTATGAAGAGAATGTAATAAGCGAAATAGTGAGGGTATAGAACACTAAAATTAGGTAGATAAAGTAAGGCACAAGACTTGGTAAATTTGTGTGTTTGTAAAGATTAACTAAATCTAATTAAATAAGAATCGTATGAATATTGGATGAACATTCACTTCTTATCTACAGTTTCTTGAATGCTGGCGAAGGAAACAACGTGAGCTCTGTAGCACTTTGTTTTGCATAGGAAAGGAGACTGTTTCCTGGACAAGCACAGCAGTCCTGCACGCCTCTCTATATGCCCATGCTCTGTAGCGTGAGCCGCTGACAGAACAATAACGACAGGCTGTACTAAAGGAACAGTGAAGTGATCATTACAGAGGTCGGTAAGAGCCACCAATACGATGATTCATTCTACCCTTAGAGTGTGCTTTTGTTCGCTGTTTTGAGATCCAATCTTTTGTGTTTTGGTCTGCTACAAGGAAGACTTCATATTAGATTTCAGAACGCACGTAGTACTATATTTTGTTTAGTTCTATACTTCGGGTACCAATTACAGATAAAATACCGTCACGAGCGTATTTTATTGCAGTACCACTGACTGTACCGAGTGAGGTCTTTCCCTTCTTCAGATGGGCGAGGGCTGTAAGAGAGCTTGTATCTGTGTCCACCAGCTACAAAATCATGTAAATACTCCTTAAGTAACTCTTCTGTATCTAACATTTCTCACAAACTGTTATAACATAGACTGAACAGATAGCTCATTTAACATGCTTGTCACCAGTCTGGACACGATAACTCATCGAATGAGAGTAAGAAGGCGATTAAGCTTCTTTTTTTCTGGGGCTGCACCGTTGTCATTAAGCCACTTCTTCCCTAGAGTCCACAGCATCCCCAAAGCGCGACTGTAGAGTGTAAACAACTTTTTCGTCACAAGGAAAGACACTCGCTCGTAATGACGTCTTACTGATGCTCTGTGCTCCCACTTCGCCCTTCATATAAGTAAATTCAAAAACTTCGCGCGCAGTGTGTCGTTCTTCCTGCACTACTAATTAATATCATATTTGTCCACGAACATCTCTCATCGTTGCTGTAGAGAGAAGTGAGTCATGGCTCTGAGCACTTTGGGACTTAACTTCTGAGGTCATCAGTCCCCTAGAACTTAGAACTACTTAACCCTAACTAACCTAAGGACATCACACACATACATGCCCGAGGCAGGATTCGAACCTGCGACCGTAGCGGTCGCGCGGTTCCAGACTGGAGCGCCTATAACCGCTCGGCCACCTCGGCCGGCGAAGTGAGTCATGTTTCTAGGTTAAAAAACAACATGTACCATTACAGAGGTAGTCTTACGTTTCACAGATGTAGTGCAGTTTCAGACTGGGGGCCGAGGGTAATGTTATAGTATACTGTGTCGTGAACGAATACATGTCAATATTTTGTGACGGCTCCCAAACCCAAGGTCCTCGGCTGTACTTTTGGGGCAGCCACCACAAATTGTATAAAGCGTGGGTAGTGACCAGGGATAGCTGTGTCTGTTGGCCGAAAAATAATTAATGACAAGAACAGCGCCAGCTAGAATGAAGAGATAACTTATCTTTATTTCTGACGAAACGTGCATCAGCAATACAAGTCCAAGTAATATCCAAGAGTAATCCGTGTACTGAGCCTAGTCGAATACAATAGCAAATATCACACTGCAATGGCTCCGCTATAAACTCCACGAAAATCTAGCAATAGACAATTGACAATAAATTGTCCGTCTCGGGGCCAGCGCTCCTCCTTATATGGAAAAGGCAGAGGGCGCTGCGGACCCGAACTCAGCCATGGCGCGACCTCTTCCGACGGCGGTAACGCCCCGAGACGCCGACGGCCGCGACAGGAACTGTGGCCAGCGATGTCACGGTCAGGGAGCGCGTTGGGTCCGTGGTTACAACACAATACGTTGTTATGATCCTTGGAGTGCACGTGCTCATTAACGGATCCTTTCCTGGTCATTCATTACTGACATACTTATAGATGAATTTACGCTGATATTTTAAAAGCTCACTTTCACGTAAAAATATATTTTACAGAAATTCCTCTGATACGCATGATTCTTGGGTTTATAATCATTTAAGCCTTTTTGCTGAGTCGCTGCTGACTACTAGTCATGTACACATAGGAACTGGAGAACCACAAAACAAGATATACTCGAAGTTCCTTGGTGCTCAAGTGCTCAATATCTAGTTAAAAAAAAAAAAAGTGTGTGAAATCTTATAGGACTGAACTGCTAAGGTCATCAGTCCCCAAGCTTACACACTACTTAACCTAAATTATCCTAAGGACAAACACATACACCCATGCCCGAGGGAGGACTCGAACCTCCGCCGGGACCGTATACTTCCTCTTTTATAAGCTTTGTCATTTCTGTATAGCGAAAATTCACAATAGTAAAATAAAATTCCCGTAGCGTTAGACCTCTACATGCTATGGAGATGGAGCAAAACACATGCTTGATTGTCTGAAGTGCAAAAGCTCTCATGCTACTAATGTACACAACGTTACACTAACAAGAAACGTGCAGAAAGTGTTTTGTTTCAGAGTAGCGTGTAGAGGCAGCAAGTATGTACACTAGGCTTGAAGTAGGAAAGGATTTCAAAAAATCTGCATAGCATTCAGACACAATACAAAGAAAATAGACAGGAGACATTGCAATATATACCTGTATATAGCTTGATAAAAAAAACCTTAGAGTAATATTGATCTTAACGAAAACTACGTATAACACAGGAAAAACTAATAACAACAACTGTCAGAGCAGTAATATCAGTGAAATGGAAATCTGTGACATCTCTGTATATCTATGTCGGACTCTGAAACTTCCTGGCAGATTAAAACTGTGTACCGGACCGAGACTCGAACTCGAGACCTTTGCCATATGCGCGCACACCTCGATGCAGAGCGAAAATTTCATTCCAGAAACATCCCCCACGCTGTGGCTAAGCTATGTCTCCGCAATATCCTTTCTTCGAGGAGTGCTAATCTTGGTGTTCTGCAGGAGAGCTTCTGTAAAGTTTGAAAGGTAGCAGATGAGATATTGGTGGAAGTAAATTTGTGATGATGGGTGGTGATTTGTGCTTGGATAGCTCAGCTGGTAGAGCACTTGCCCGAGAAAGGGTAGACGGCTCACAGCCGCGACATGACGATGACGTGCTCGGCGCCCCGAGCAGCGCTCTGCGTGCGTGGTTTTGTTTACACGTCAGCGCGCGTTACTACGTTGCTATCTTTCTTTATGTTCTGACCTGCAATGAAGTTATCTTAACCCTGTGCGACTACGAAGATCACCTTTCAGTTGGAACATGCATGGCCTCGACCGCGCGAAGTGTGACGGTTTATTCGCGACGAACTTCATCTTGTATCTCAAGATGTTGTAGGAACTCACTTCTCCATCAAGAATACCGTCATGTACTGAAGAAGTTTGCATTGATGTTGTGTGATGTTTTACTAAGGGACTGAAATTCAACCACCCTGATTGCCACGTCGGAGAGTTTCGTTTGATCACGCAGGGTTCGGGATCCGCACCCTGCTTGTTTTCGAGTTTCATTTTGAGGTGCACTAAGATCTACATCTACACCTATGTGATTACTCTGCTATTCACAATAAAGTGCCTGGCAGAGGGCTCAATAAACCACCTTCAAGCTGTCTCTCTACCGTTCCACTCTCGAATGGCACTCGGAAAAAACGAGCACTTAAATTTTTCTGTGCGAGCCCTGATTTCTCTTATTTTATCGTGATGATCATTTCTCCCTATGGGTGGGTGCCAACAGAATGTTTTCGCAATCGAAAGAGAAAACTGGTGATTGAAATTTCATGAGAAGGTCCCGTCGCAACGAAAAACGCCTTTGCTTTAATGATTGACACTCCACGTATCATGTTTGTGACACTATCTCCCCTATTTCGCGATAATACAAAACGAGCTGCCCTTCTTTGTACTTTTTCGATGTCATCCGTCAGTCCCACCTGATGTGGATCCCACACCGCACAGCAATACTCCAGAATAGGATGGACAAGCGTGGTGTAAGCAGTCTGTAGTAGACCTGTTGCACCTTCTAAATGTTCTGCCAATGGATCGCAGTCTCTGGTTTGCTCTGCCCACAATATTATCTATGTAATCGTTCTAGTTTAGGTTATTTGTAATTGTAATCCTTAAGTACACTCCTGGAAATTGAAATAAGAACACCGTGAATTCATTGTCCCAGGAAGGGGAAACTTTATTGACACATTCCTGGGGTCAGATACATCACATGATCACACTGACAGAACCACAGGCACATAGACACAGGCAGCAGAGCATGCACAATGTCGGCACTAGTACAGTGTATATCCACCTTTCGCAACAATGCAGGCTGCTATTCTCCCATGGAGACGATCGTAGAGATGCTGGATGTAGTCCTGTGGAACGGCTTGCCATGCCATTTCCACCTGGCGCCTCAGTTGGACCAGCGTTCGTGCTGGACGTGCAGACCGCGTGAGACGACGCTTCATCCAGTCCCAAACATGCTCAATGGGGGACAGATCCGGAGATCTTGCTGGCCAGGGTAGTTGACTTACACCTTCTAGAGCACGTTGGGTGGCACGGGATACATGCGGACGTGCATTGTCCTGTTGGAACAGCAAGTTCCCTTGCCGGTCTAGGAATGGTAGAACGATGGGTTCGATGACGGTTTGGATGTACCGTGCACTATTCAGTGTCCCCTCGACGATCACCAGTGGTGTACGGCCAGTGTAGGAGATCGCTCCCCACACCATGATGCCGGGTGTTGGCCCTGTGTGCCTCGGTCGTATGCAGTCCTGATTGTGGCGCTCACCTGCACGGCGCCAATCACGCATACGACCATCATTGGCACCAAGGCAGAAGCGACTCTCATCGCTGAAGACGACACGTCTCCATTCGTCCCTCCATTCACGCCTGTCGCGACACCACTGGAGGCGGGCTGCACGATGTTGGGGCGTGAGCGGAAGACGGCCTAACGGTGTGCGGGACCGTAGCCCAGCTTCATGGAGACGGTTGCGAATGGTCCTCGCCGATACCCCAGGAGCAACAGTGTCCCTAATTTGCTGGGAAGCGGCGGTGCGGTCCCCTACGGCACTGCGTAGGATCCTACGGTCTTGGCGTGCATCCGTGCGTCGCTGCGGTCCGGTCCCAGGTCGACGGGCACGTGCACCTTCCGCCGACCACTGCCGACAACATCGATGTACTGTGGAGACCTCACGCCCCACGTGTTGAGCAATTCGGCGGTACGTCCACCCGGCCTCCCGCATGCCCACTATACGCCCTCGCTCAAAGTCCGTCAACTGCACATACGGTTCACGTCCACGCTGTCGCGGCATGCTACCAGTGTTAAAGACTTTTTTTTTTTTTTTTTTTTTTTTTTTTTTTTTTTTTTTTTTTTTTTTTCAACTGCACATACGGTTCACGTCCACGCTGTCGCGGCATGCTACCAGTGTTAAAGACTGCGATGGAGCTCCGTATGCCACGGCAAACTGGCTGACACTGACGGCGGCGGTGCACAAATGCTGCGCAGCTAGCGCCATTCGACGGCCAACACCGCGGTTCCTGGTGTGTCCGCTGTGCCGTGCGTGTGATCATTGCTTGTACAGCCCTCTCGCAGTGTCCGGAGCAAGTATGGTGGGTCTGACACACCGGTGTCAATGTGTTCTTTTTTCCATTTCCAGGAGTGTATTTAGCTGAATTTACAGCCTTCAGATTTGTGTGACTTATCGTGTAATCTGATTTCTTTTAGTGCTCATGTGAATAACTTCACACTTTTCCTTATTGAGGGTCAATTGCCACTTTTCGCACCATACAGATATCTTATCAAAATCATTTTGCAAATTCGTTTTGATCATCTGATGACTATACAAGACGGTAAATGACAGCATCATCTGCAAACAATCTAAGACGGCTACTCAGATTGTGCCTATGTCGTTAATATAGATCAGGAACAATAGAGGGCCTATAACACGTCCTTGGGGAACGTCGGATATTACTTCTGCTTTTCTCGATGACTTTCCGTCTATTACTACGAACTGTGACCTTTCTGACAGGAAATCACGAACCCAGTCGCACAACTGAGGTGATACTATGTAGGCACACAGTTTGGTTAGAAGACGCTTGTGAGGAACGGTGTCGAAAGCCTTCTGGAAATCTAAAACTATGGAATCAAATTGATGTGGTCGCATCTGCCTTTCGACCTTACGGCAACGTCATCAGTCACGTCACACAGAAATGGCAGATCTTTGAGACGTACCACGTCTTAAATCGCATGCATCAGATAAATCTTGAACTGGCAAAGCGTGTACTTTCTTATCTGTTTGGTTGGCGGCATGCGGGTGATCGTAATGTACGTCGGTCAGCAGAGAAATTACGGAATTGTGGCCAGGAGGGCCACGTCTGGTTGGATTGCTTCCGCAGACGCCTGATTCAGACGCCGGTAGGAGATGTCGCACCACCCGTGACACCTACAGCACTCCCTCTCACCTACGCCGTGCTGCAAAGGTGTCGGATGCATCGGCCCAGCTCCCTTCCCACCTGCCGTCATTGATGGACACTGACAGATCGGTTAGTCTTACGATTCCCTCTCCATCACCTCCGGCGGAAACGACGCACTTTGACGCCTCCCACAACCCGAGAAGCCACGTTACAGTTGCGATGGACGTCGATTCAGGCGCCATACTGACCTCCACTTTCCTTCCGGTTGGAGCGGCGTCTGATGACAGCTAATCGCACTCCGATATGGGACAACACGTTCGAAGGCAGAAGTCACTGATGAAGCACTAAACACGCAGTCTCACGCAATCTGACGATTGTCTCATCAGGGTGGCAGCGCAGGACGGCGAACTGACATCGGAAGTCGCATCGATCTCCGTCCCCACTTATCTCAACGGTTTGTTCTCTGCAGCCTGTGACGCATTCCTTTCCACTGCCTGCGCCCTCTGTACCCAAGATGTCTCTGGAGGTAGCCGACATCCGGCGGCATCCTGATGACTCCACCACTGGACAATCCATTGGTGCTGCTTCTAACTTGGATGGACAACGTGGCGGAGGAATTGGGACAGCCTGGGAAAACCGCAGGTAGACGCGTTTCGTCGGTTGTGACCCTCCCCCTCCCCCCCTTCCCTCACCTACTTCATCATACTGACCACTGTGGCTTTGAATGTCTTGTAGGGTCTCCACCAGTCGGATGCTAATGGAAAACCCGATGTCTCGACAGAAAGATTGCTGGAACCGACATATTACCTAGCTACGATCATTGTCAATGCTATCTGTGCCCACATAAACTGGCGATGCTCTACAATACGACTTTGTAGCACACTTGGCCATGACCCTCTTACAACAACTGCATGTCAATGGTTTTCTTAACTCGTTAGGGTATATCTCTTTCGTTTCCCACGTCTCAGATACGGATAGTAGTGTGACAGTCCTCATCCATGAAGCATGTCCGTCGACGATGTCCAGTGTCCTCCAGATGCATAGGGATGGCTTTCACATTCTTCGGTGACCGAATTATTAACATCTACGCTGCTTCAGGATGAGAAGCGAACGCTCTGCCTTTTTTACGGAGACAGCCTTGCCTCTTTTCATGGGGCGACAAGACGCACTGGTGCTGCGTGGTGATTTTAATTCCACCCTCTACCACAACGATCAGTTGCCATGGTATTCGCATTGGGCAGAGCTTGCCACGATAGTCGACTATCTCCAACTTGTGGACATGTGGAAATATGTTCGTGCTAACCCTCACATTCTTCCAGTAGCTGTGATCACTTTCAGGTCTAGAGTTCGCTGATGGGAGGATGCCGACTGGCTGAAATTGGCCTGTCGCTTTTTCTGACCATGTTTGTATGTCCACGCAGTCACATTGGACTGCCAGAGAATGTGGCTTGGAAAAGTTATCTGGAAGCTGAATATTGCCCTATTGGCGTCTCCCGAGTGACGGCAGAGTTTGAAGGTGATTTGGGATTCATGTCACCACCCCCTGGCAATTACCCATCTGCATTGTCGTGGTGGCTGCCCTGTACAAAACCTGCCTTCTGACTGGCCATGGTGGTGTATGGCAAAGATTCAGCAGCTTAGAGGAGGCAATTCCTGAACTTTTACTACCAAGTGTTGAGGGACTGCACTACGATGCCTTTTTCGCCTGAATGATGAGTAATAGCGAGCCACGCCAAAGCACAGATCATAGCTCTCGCATTTCACCAACTTAAAGGGACGATAGTGTGAGCCTGCACTTGGTTTTGGAAGCTCGGTCAATATACTATTCTAGCAGACAAACGACGATGGGGCCAGTCCCAGATTCGAACCATCACTGACGATGAAGACTGACAATGCGACAACCAATGTGGCACTGGACTCATCCTTTCAAGATCATTATGCTACGTTGTATGCTAACCACCCCCAATCCCTTACTACAGGGCCTCATTGACTCTATTCACAAACACCACTGGAGTCGACGTATCACAGACCGTCGCGCCCTCAACCCTGATGAATAGTGACATGACTTTTTACAGCATGACTTAAGAGGACCCCCCATCATATCATGTCCTATGATCAGGCGTCACTAGATGGAGTGTACAACATTCGGACACTGCTCTCCCTCCACAGGGAACTGATCGCCCCTGCTTGAGCTCAACATTTGACAATGGCTTTGGCATCCTTAGACTTTGTGCAGCTGTTTAATAGGGTTGATAATTCTTTCCTTCTGGCTGTACTTCCTTCATATGGGATATCCAGAAACTATCGTCGACGTGGTCATACTTCTCCTACATCCCAGGCGCTGTATAATGGTGGGCTCACAAAACCGGTCCTGGTCAGCCATTTGGTGTGTCAGGGGCTCCCTTTGTCAGTGGTACTGTATGCCTTCGCCCTAAAACCATTGTTATATGGACTATGACAACGACTGATGGCGATGTCGCTAGGGGGGCATCGATTTTCCTGCACCGCCTATGTGGACGGTTTGGTCCTCTGCCTTCGAGTGCCGACAATACCTGTGTGTCTCTTGCATGGATGGCGACATATGGCGAGACGTCGAGCAGCTGCCTCAATGTACGTAAATCACGATCTATGCATATTGGTACAGGCCTGTCTGAGGAGAACGTCGGCTCACTCGGTGTGACCGATACCTGAAGTTGCCTTGGCATTGGTTTTTTGCTGACCTGTGGCACTCTTCGGCCCTCAAGTGCAGACGGCTGTTACAATGGATCAGGTTTGGACTCGTTGAACATCGCCTCGACTCCGTTGATGTCCTGCAACGTACGTGCTATGTCAACACCTACACAGTGTCGTGTATCCCTCACGAAGCACAAGCTCTTCCGATTCCACACATCCAGGCTCGACACATGTTAGCTGTGATGGGTTTTGCTCTGATAGTCAGGGAATGATCGTCGATGTCGGCTATGAGTCTCTCATCCTTCCCCAGGCTCGAGGGAGGGGGGGGGGGGTCTTCACGATATTTCAGACAGAGCTCATGCCCTTCCTATCGGTTCAGAGTCGACGATGTGGCAATATTGCCTGACATGCCTTGTAAAGCTTAGTGCTTGGTTCATATTCTTGGCCTCATTGGCTGCTCTGGTGATGTTGACGGACACTCAAGAGCCTTTCTATCATATAAAACTCTTTTTTTATGGAACATAGCTATCTTTCTGCCTCTTTGGCTTCTGTTTTGCACATGTTGTCGACGAAATCCGTCTACACTGAGAAGCAAGTGGCCCGCGCCCCCTCAATGCGATAGATCTAAAGTACCTACACTACACGTGGCGCAGAATGTGGTGGGCGGTAAATGCCCCTTTTCTTGGCACTGCTGCACGCTCCACATGGTATGTCACCGTCAACTGGAGGCAACTGAATCATTCTCGTCTCCAAAAAGTCAGGTTACTAAGTACGGACGATCATCGTTTCGTTTGTGGCCAGCAGTAGACATCTGGCGCTTGGTCCAGAGAATTTTGGTGTTCCTGACACGTGCTCCTCCTGACTGAATAACAACGCAAACGATGTCGTTCTCGGGTGAAGTGTATTACTCACAGACGAAGACTCATTCTGTGAACTGGTTCCGTGGCCTTGCAGTTCTATATTTTTTTGGCACCGGCGAAAAGAGTATTATCGATTTTTGGATTTATATGAAGGACGACATTGCAACATTGTCCTTAATCCGAAATAGTGGCCGTTTCTATGGCCCACCCTGCATCTGGAATGTCCCTGCAATGAGCAGCTGTCTGATTCATTACTGTTGATTTTTTTCGTGATCAAACGATTCCCCTTTGTTTCCAGTAGAACTGCATGAATTTCTCCACGGCTACGGGCGGCGTTCGTGGGTTTCACTCCACAGATACCAGGGCGAAAATTTTAAAGAAAAATCCCTGTTACATACATCTGTTACCGTCTTCAACCTTTCCTTTTTTCGTTTCCTAGTTAAGGTAGAACGGTTGGGATAAGCATATTTAGGGGCCAATTCCTGATGTGGTGCATATATTTTTGTTTTTAGGGTCAAAATGGCGGTGGCAAATAGATCCCTTTTTTATGGGTTCCTTTATAACCAAGAAAGTGATGGAGAAAAAAATACAAGATGCCACCTCCAGCGGCTGTTATCTCTCGCAGCCTTTAGCACTGTGTACCGTGATTCTCCATGTAGCTATTGTTTTACTGTCAGTTACGAGTTCTATGTCAGTTTTCAAGAAATTAAAAAAAAACGGTAAAGGTCCCGACTTCGAGTCTCGGTCCAGAGCACAGTTATAATCTGAGAGGAAGTTTCATATTAACGTACACTCCACTGCAGAGAGAAAATTTCAGTCTCGGAAAGTGATGGTGATGTACAGCCAAAGCGGAAATTTCTGAAAAATACTGCTACATGAAATAAGGCTCTCAGTTGGAAAAGCAATGTATTTTCCTCTTTAAATGAAAATTGCGCTAGTCGCAGTATTATAATTGCTCAATCTACGACAACATTGACACTGAACGGTGCCAAGATATAAATGTAGTGTTTGCTCTACATTTCTCCGTACAATTTTTATGATTATTTATAAAAGAGTATCCACACGTGCTCCCATTTATTAATTGCAGTAACCATGTTTCGTAGATTCTGACTTTTCAAGTAGTAAAAAAATACTTTTTCTCTCATGTGAAGAGACTTGAAAACCTTCGTTATAAGATGTGCACGTGAACATACTATACATGTGCGTTGTCCTGACTGGCCACCACACCCAACTGATATCTAAGACTCACAGCAGATGTAAACGTGTTTAGGGTTGTTATTTTTTCTGAAATTAATGCGAGTTGGATGAGTTGGACACGTCAGTGTATTTTGAGCATGTGGACGCATGTCTAGGAGTATGCATACTTATTCTACAACATTGGTACCACAAGTTTACAGAAGCTATATTTAATGTGAGGGAGTGTTGCTTATTCAGTTTTCTTGATCCTGATTTTTGGTTGCTTGAGTAAAGGTAAAAGGAAAGTATATGAGTACAGTTTTATTGCTTTTGAGTTCCATAGTAAATTTAATTTCAGTCTTTTTCTCATAATCCAACGTGTGGAATTAATCACTGTTAACTAACACATTTAAGTTCATTAAGTGTAATACATCAAGATTAAGTCAGCACTTGATTACACAGTCTTTCACACTATTTAAATTTAGGTAGAGCATCCTATTGTGCTACAAGCTGTCGACTGAAGGTGTTCAACTTGCAGCCACTTGTCTCCGCTCCACCTTCAGGTCGATTCCGCCGATTGGTGTCAGCACGATGTTGTTGGGAGCCATGCGTAGATTCGACTGCTTGTCTCCAGCGGGCAGAAAGTCAAATTTTGACAGCAGGTGTATCAGTGCCAACTTCACTTGCATCAATCCGAAACGCATGCCTGCAACAAAATAAATGTGTCATCACTTCATTGTGGATGTGACTGATAATGCTGTGTTGTACCGTGGAAGCACTGTACCAAATACGTATGAATGGAAAGCTCGAACCAGCATCCATTTGTGTAGCCATTCGAACACCTGTCTTACTGTAGCTATAGATGAACCCAAGTTGGCGCCCAGGTAAATTGTGCGAATCGATTCATTCCCTTTTCAAAAGATTTTAGTTGGGTTGAAATCAATGCTCAGCTAATTGCACCGTTCGGATTTTACATCCAAAAGCAGTCACCCTCGTTCGGATATTACGTGCGGATACGGTCACTCTTAAATAACTCCCGGCTGGAGCGAGACTGATAGTTCTAATTAAGTCCACCGGTGTGTCGGACTTAGATAAGACTTAACCGTTTAAAAAATCGTGCTTCGTTTTGTTTTTACGCCCAAAAAACGAGGTTTTGGAGGTTCCTGAAGTGCGCCACTTCTATACATTAAACCTGTACGACTCGGTTCAAACTTTTCAAGGATGCAGATAAATGGATAAATTCAAACTCAAACTTTTTGCATTTAACAATTTTTATCCGTTGTAGAGGTACGATAGATTAATGTCGAGCTAAATGTAACTTGTAAAACTCGTTCTTACGTAAATGGTATGTGCGGAAACGGTTTAAAGTGAATCAAATAAATAAAAATCCCTTCTTACCATGAAATTGAAAACTTAATTTTAAAAATATAGCTTCATTTGGATTTCACTTGCAAAAAACACGCTTAACACGTTTTTTGAAATTTTTTTTACGCATGTCTCTTCTAGGTTCCAAACTTGTGCGAATCGGTTCAAATTTTGTAAGGAGGTAGACAAGCACTGGTAGTTAAATGTCGTCCTATTGTTTTGTTAAAGTTTTAATCGTGCCACGGCATAACGGTCAGAAGTAGCACGTAAAATACACGTAAAATCCGGTTTTATACAAATCCCACGAGTTGGGTCAGTTTAAAGTGATACAGATGAAAATAACAAATATATTCTTATGGTAATCATAAGAACCGTTTGCAAAAATCTTTCATCGTTCGGGTCTTATGTGCGAAAAGTGAGGCGTTTGATGAAACTGTGTTTCGCAGAAACGCGTTGTATTTTAAGCCTGAATTCGGATTTGATAAAAAATAGTTATTACAGTTGATTATTGTGTCTCTGTTTATAACTTAAAGATTTTGTTCACCATATGCAAATCAATTCATGCACTAAACCAAAACTATACCAAGCCCTGTATGAAATGCTATACTGCTTGATCGAGCATTTAAAGTTTTATCGATGACCACGCAGACAATTTAACTAACCCGGAAATTCCTCTAAAAATAATTGTCAGAAAGAATTTCAGCTTATTTTTAATCAACATAAATTTTTTACAGCGTTTCCTTCAAATAATAATATGCTATATTGTAGAAATTATAATTTCGGACAAAACAAGCTTTAATTCGTTTATTTTGTTACAGGAGTGAGAAGTTGATAGTATTTGGTCATGCTTACGTTGTTTCGTTGTTCTGTTAATTTCTGCCAATCATACTCATCCTTATTTCGGATTGGTTGTTGCATTACTTCGTTCCAAAGTTATTCACCTGAGGTTTTCTAAAGGCAGTTCTTTATTTTTCATTTTTATCATTGCATACTTTAAATAAACAATGACAAGAATTTTAAGACAAGATATAATGACAAGAAGTATGCTTTTCAGTAATTAATTACTTGTTGTGCGAATCGTTCAGCTTGAGATGAAGTAAGTTTTTAAGTTAGTTTGTCTATGTAATTTTGTCGTATCGTAAATTTATTTACATAATATAAACTACTTAAATACATTATCATGTACTTCGCACAGTATTTAATATTTTGCTCGGTATTGTATTTATGTTTGCTATTATTTTGTGCACTGTATTAAGTCTATATTGTTGTTTTCTTATCTTTGCATATAGAGTCTCGTGTATATAAAAATAATAACTAAAGCATTGAAGAAACTAAAAAATGAAACAAAAAGCTTCCTGCATGCATGTGACCTTGTCGTGGTAGTGATGCTGGTGTAACAGTAGGCTATATAGGGCAAATCAACCATACCATGCAGGTGACTGAAGAGGATCCAGAATAATAATGCCCTGTTCAAGCAACATCGTTAGAAAGATAAAAAAACCTGTACTGGATCAGTCATCGTTTGAGTTAACAAAAATCAACATCCGTTGCCAAGCTATGGCGGTGTAGTGTCAAAATTATGGTAAAGTAAAAGCTGGGAACCAGAATGAAAAATGATCCTTCACAGCCCAAAAAAGGCGAATGTGTCCAGGGCAGAGTTAGGGATCTAAAAGAAGGGAACTAGCTTTTCGATTTATCTGGCAGCTTCAGAGGCATTTAAGTCAAAACATCTTGATATATTCATGCTTTTTTATGAGTTAACCCTAATTACCCAACACAGTGAGCTCTCTTAGCTGAAAGATGTTAGCATATCTGCAGTTGCGATTTATTTCCCTGATATGCGCCCAAAATCGAGAAGATTCGCCAGCCATGATAAACAGTATACAGTATCATATGGTTGACGAGCATACATGTAATAGCTAAAGAAGTTTTTCAAGGGGTATAACATTTCTGGCGATAGATTTGCTCCTGGGGGATGCTAAAATATTTTTTTGATTTCTAGCTGGGGAAGAGGAGGGGTTTGATTTTTTCCCCAATGGGAACATTTCTCCCAAAACCTACCCCTGTTACATGTATGGTGAGAGGTGTAAGAACAAACAGACACAAATTTATGTCCTACTAGAGAGTAGGATGCATCTACAATAGGAAGTATCCCGTAGTGGGGATGCATGCATCCTAAACTTTAATGATACATTGTATCATACTGTGTGACATGACAAATGTCATGTTGGATGACACGATGAATTTGTCATGTTATACCACATGACATCATGTATCATGTTACTTTACTCGGCACTCCATATTACATGACATGGTTACTAACAATACTAAGTAAAAACGCGCGAGTATGACAAGATATTTGCTTCAAATGTCTTTGAAACTGCCACGTCAGCCAAAAAGCTAATTCCCTTCTTTTACAAGTCTGACTCTGCCCAGGACATATTCAGCTTTTCTGTGCTATGACAGGAACATTTTTCATTCTGGGAAACTTTCAGTCGTAAACTTTGGGAAAGAATCAAAGACGTAATTTCATTCATCCCAGAAAGGAATTCATCCGACAAAGGAGTGTAACATATTTATAAACAATTACTTATACTGAACCAGTGCTGATTCATACCAATCACTGAGAGGGATCAAACTTAAAAACAAACAAATACTGAAGTAACTTTTTTTAAATTTATATATCCGGCATATAGCGCCCATTCTCTCGTAGGAGCTGAAAATTGAAACGAAACTACTTGTCATATACTCCTTGGTCAGTTTCCATTCCGTCGTTTGTAGGACGACATTTCGCAAAATACTCGATTTAATACTGCAATTGAATGAATTATTTTAGTTATGAACTTGTTGATCACACTTGTCAGAGTTGTAACAGTGACCAGTTACGACTCTAATCATTCATCATCAGAACTAAAACTCCAGAAAAGACAGAAACTACTATTAAATGTAGTTATGAAGATACTGAAAAGGTCATGATACAGAGAAATATAAAAATATACCCAGTGTGCTGTACATATTAGTTTCGTAACGAAATACCAGTCACATTTTAATTTTTCTCTTCATATTGCCCTTTTTAATGTTTTTATAACTGTTGAACAGTTTAACAGTAATTTTGCATATTTGTGATTTCTGTGTTTTTAATTCCAATTACAACTCAATAGAGCCAAAATCGGTTAACCGTCGTAACTCAACCAAATGTGAACAAGATATTTCTGAATAGAGCAATGTATTGTATGTAGATCACATGTACCATTTAGTCTGCCCGTTTTCGCTCCAGGAGTATGGCAAGCATGATTTAACTTATTTCTCAACTCAAAGCGATCTCCATAATTTTTTGTTGTAGGTGAATGGTAAGGAGTTGTGGTCTTTCTATTCTCCAAAAAGAAATATACTCGGTAGTGCGCAAACAACAAACGTAGCAAAGAGTTTATTTCAGACAGTAGAGTGGAGAGACACAACGTAGTCTGTGTTTCAACTTCGTCAGTTCTAGCAGATTTCATGCCAGTTGACTTGTTAATAGTCTCATTTTCGTATTAAAATTTGTCTTAGTATACAGGAATAAAATCAAAACAAAATAAAAACAGCGTAATGCCTTTGTTACGGTGTTTGTACTACAGTATGGCAAATATTTGCATTATTTAAAACGATTAACAACAAACTTAAAAAAGGGATCAATAAATAAATAAACATATTATGCAGTACTGATAAATGGAAACAAGGAAAGTAAAGGAATTTATGTTTTTTATTATGCGATCACATTTGTATTACTACATGACTTGCTTTAAGAATGCCAAATAATCATCTTCACTTCAATATTCAGTACTGGATCTTAGCCTAAATGAGAATCATATATTGTCACTCACTGAGTGCCAATGCACGTTCCTGAATGAGCACAGAGATACAAAGCAGCATGTAGATCTACAGATAACCTTTGAGATGTTAAAATCTGTGAAAGAATACAGACGTGGTTTCCTCTGGAAATAAATAAAATTCTGACACAGTAATAAATAAAAATTAGAATTCTGTCCACTGAAGAAATAGTGTAGCCTCATTTCAAAACATACTAGTGTGGCCTAAATTTTTATTTGTCTATGCACATTCCTAGCATAGTAGGAAGAGAATTTATGAACGGATTTCACCAATATTATGTCATGCCATTTTTAACGTGTTGTTACCGATTACAGACAGTATCTGACAGGTAACGTGTTGCTGATTCACTTTAACTATGAGTATAGCATCAGGTATAAAATATATGGAGCGAAAGGTTATCTGCTACTTGTACAGAAACCAAACACAGTTGTGAGAGTCGAAGGACGGGAAATAATAGCAGTTGCGAAGTGATTGAGACAGGCTTGCGATCCGTTATTCACTCTGTGCGTTGACTAAGCTGTGAACGAAACCAAGGAAAATTTAAAAAGGAGACTAAAGTTCAGAGAGAAGAAACGAAAACTGTTTACTTTTTCAGAAGGCTTTGAATTTTGGAAGACGGCAAAGGGCTTGGAAGAGTACTGAACGGAATAAATAACGTCTTGAAAAGAGGTTATAAGACGAACAGGAACAATAGAATACAGTCGAATTAGTTCATGCGACTGTGAGGGATTAGATTAAGGAACGACGCACTAAAATTAGTAGCTGGGTTTCACTATTTGGAGAGAAAAGTAACTGACGATACCAACTAGCAATAGTAACAAATGCATTTTTGAAGCAATTAAATTTTTTTACATCAAATACGCATTTAAATGTGAGAAATTCTTTCCAAATTGTAGATTTGTTTGGAAGTGAAACGGACGATAAACAGTCAAGAGCAGATGAGAAGAGAACGTTTTGAAATGTGATGTTACAGAAGAATGCCGAAGAATTAATGAGTAGATAAAATAGCTAATAAGGAGGCACTGAACCGCATCGGAGAAAAAATAAATTCATATCACAACCTGGCTAAAAGAAGAGATGGCTATACAGAACACAACTTGGAGCATTAAAGAATCACCAATTTGGTACTGGAGGGAAGTGTGTGCGTGGGGTGGAGGAGTTTTATAGAGGGAGAAAAAGGCACGGATAGAGTATACAGTTCAAATGGAAGTAGGTACCAGTACTTATAGACCATCATGGAAAGCTACATCAAAGGAGCCTTTGGACTTAAGAGCATAACAACAGCAATAATAGTAGTGTTTGTAAATTTGGTGTGATTTAGTATTCCAGTATCTGACGTTCATCTCGACTGAACTAAGTATATTAACCTCAGGTAATTAAGTTTCTGGATTTTTTGGCAAAATCATAATAGGCACCAGTTTATCAATTGGTTGAGGAGTATTTTAAACACAGAGTGGGGCCACTGCTTTTTGACACTACTACATATAACGATGACGCTGGCACAGCTAATGCAAGAGGCCGTGGAAGCGGGCCAACCAGAGCCGACCAAACCCACTCATGTCAGGGTTATCTGCTGATACAACAAGAATTGCCACTTTCGACACCAGGCAGTTACTACATTGCGGTCCAGGTGAGGATCCAGCGTCGTAATGACGACGACACAGCAGAAAGACAGCTCCACAGCTGTGCGGTGGCTTGAGTATTTCAAGACCGAGCTGCAGGCTTTGTTGGGGCTAAGGGAAGAGAATCGACGCCTTTGAGAAACAAATATGCACCAACTTGTATAAATACCCCTCCTTTTGGAATAGAATGCATACAGTCTGGCAGCCGCAAGCACTGAGGAGAGGTCCATACCAGTCTACAGGTTGATATGGATGTACAAGATACCACCACGAGACTGGGCCTCCACTAACTGCAGGCCTACTGCTGGCTCTGAGTCATGTTGTGGACTTAGAGCCTTCCAGCCGTTGGGCCACCGCTGTTCTCACTTCCAGTCGCTGCCAGCCCCCTACCTCTGTTCGACACCAGGATGGTGCAAGCGACCAACCAACTTCTCCTGCGTGGGCATATTGTCTCTGCAAGCTTCCGTCTGCAGGCGCAGGGTCTTCCTCTTCGGGATCCACGGTTGGATTCCGCACGTTTTGATACGTCCTGCCCTGAGCTGCGAGATAGCGTCCAGTCGACACACAAGCAGCCACACCCACCTCACGTCAGCGTTCCCACTGAGTCACCATTTCTCCAGGCGAGCAACACGACAGATTGCAGGAGACTGCAGGCCGTCTGCTTACAAGAGCACTTCCATCCTGCTGTCTTCAGCAGACGTTCTGGAGGGTGTTGCCACGGCAGAGTGTCGTTGCGAGTGTTGTAGTGTTTTCACTAATAAAATGTATGTTTCATCAACGATTTTTTCAAGTCGACATGGCGGATGGCTACCAGGATTCCTCCCATCGTTCTCTGTTTCCACACCAAGGGTGGTGAACTGTTTGCTCATGAAACTAACAACACAGTTCCACCAACCAACATACTGGCCATCCAGCTCCATCCATTAGAACAATTATCGATGAATGTGCTGCATACTTGTGTTATTAACGTTTTTCTCGATAGTTCTGCGTCGGTTACACTAGACGGGAAAATATTTTCATACAGATTATGTAAAAAGTTTATAAAATGTGAGGATTGAGTGACTCACCAATGCAAATGCGTGGCCCTTCGCCAAAGGGTAGATAGCTGTAAGGATGCCTGGATGCCTTCTGGTCCTCAGAGAAGTGCTCCGGGTCGAATTCCTCAGGGTTTCGAAAGAACTTGCTGTCGTGATGGAGTCCCATGATGGGAATGATCACCTTAGTTCCTTTCTCCAATACGCAGTCGTGTCCTGGCAGTTTATAATCCTGTACCACCTCGCGATTGAGAGCTGGAACGGGCGGATACATACGAAGGGTTTCTGAAAAAGAAAAGGGCAGATGTTAACGTATAAGGCTTAGCAGTTGTTGCACAGTGGCGCTTCATATAAAGTTTTAAATCTTCCCATAGCGATCTTAGTTAAATTGTAGACTGAAAATAAATCATAGAAAATGTGTGATCGTAATAATCCCACAATAGTAAGAGAAAGTATGTCGGTCACTAGTTTCTAAACAGTCTGGCTTATGGCTAGCACTGTGGTAAAAGCAGTGTTTCCTTTGCTATAAGCACCAAGGTAGATAACAGAGTCAGATACTGTGAGAAACACAGTTGTGGAATTATTCTTCTGAGGACTGACCAAAAAAAACATTATACTGCAGATTGTAATGTCCATATCACAAGATGATGTCCTCCTCTGTAGCTAAGTGAATGAATGCCATGTGCAGGACCCAGGTTCGATTCCTGGTAGCGCCAAAGAATTTTTCTTGGTGGGAGGACTGGAATGAAGCGCACTCATCCTCGTAATGCCAATTGAGGAACTACTTGGCGGAGTAGTAGCGCCTCCATGTCACGAAAATTGACAACGGCCGGAGAACAGTGTGCTGACCCTAAGCCTATGCATACAGCATCCAGTGATGCAATTGGCAGAGGATGGAGCAGGAGTCGGTAGATTATAATGCGCCCTCCACAGGCCTGTGTACGGAGTTTACGTTTCCATATATCACCAGCAAATGACGAGGAAGGAGAGAAAATATATGTAGGAGTAGAGGAACTGATGGAATGTGGGAAGGTGACGGACCATTCACTGCCCTAGGTGGTTGTAATGCTATTAGACAGTGGAAAGCAGTGTTGCTGCAGACTATGATACTCATCAACAACAATTAGCGCATTTGAAACTAAAATGAAAACCGTTAATCTAGGAAGAAGAAGTATAACTGGTGTCAATAGCTCTTCACGGCTTTTGATATTCTCCCTGTATCATCTATATGCACTGTTGCAGTCAAGCAACTAAAAATTATAGTTCTTGGGGGTATTTTTCTTTTGTCGTTGCAACTACAAAAATGCATATATTTTGTAGTTGCAACGACAGAACAAAAATACCCTCAAGAATTAAAAAGTACCTACGGACACTATGGCCACTCAAATGAAGAATAAAAACTATAAGTTTTTAATCGTAATACTGAAGTAAACTCGATTATCCCCATCATAAACAGTAATAACTGTCTCCTCTCGGTTGATTAATAACAGCTAGAAACAAAACTGCGTAATGAATCTTCTAGGAATTGTAACAAATAATTATCAAAAATGTTCCAATAAATGTTTAAGGTTTTAAGGTGCAGTTAGAGCAAACCTTGTTATTCTCTGTGGCTGACGAGCAAGTAAGGTGCCTTGTGGGAAAGAAGTTACAAACGTCCAATCTGCATTAATGAACAAATCAGAAAGACATGTCTCTCTCTCTGTGTGTGTGTGTGTGTGTTTGTGTGTGTGTGTGTGTGTGTGATTGCGTTTGTGTACGTACGCAGGACGTAGTATATAGTTGTATGTGATCAAAAAGTAAATAACAGAATCGGGTAATGGTAGTCAGCGATGAGACGGGATCTCAGACACGTAAGCAAGCTTCTTCGGTTGGGACGTGATGGTGGCAAAGTCAAAATTTGTAGATTGGTGGGCGCCTCTATTTCTGTTTGTGTTCTTATCTGTTGTAAGGTTTTCATTGCACCAGTGCACTAATAATAACTACATTGTAAATATACGAAAATAAATATGAAAAGCAACAATGTTGTTTATGGGTGTCACTAATCATTCTGTACCGAATTACCTCATAGTAAGTAAACAAGAAAGTTGGATAATACTACTGAGTGTTTGGCTTAATTTTTTTCGAAGCTTATCAGCTCGAAAAAATAAAATTACATATTTAATGTTTTGTTTGTACGTGGCTACGTGTCTGGAGTCCTGCTACACATTGAAATCCAAGGACTACGGCAGGACGCTGCTACAGACACAGAAGCGAAATATCGCGGCACTGTGGCGTAGGGCTTCCCATGTGTACCGGGGCTGCAGACATGTTCCAGAAAATAAACAAAGAAATATTATGTAATTCTTTATTTAGAAATGATAATGAAAACTTTGTGATCACCCTCGTCGTAATTTAAGCTCTCCCCTGTTAATGGCCTTAATGTGTTCACAGCTCCACTGTAACTGTGATAATGTATGAACAGTAATAACCAAAAGCATATAACGTACCGTTCACCACCTTTTCCAAGTATGGCATCTCGGTCATAATAACTTCGTACGTCACATCACCGTTGGTCTTTTTCAGCATGTCGTCAATTTCTTCGTGCAGTTTCTTCTGGATGTCCGGGTGTTTAGAGAGCTCGTAGAGGCAGAAGCTTACGGTGGTGGAGGAAGTCTCGAACCCAGCGAGGAAGAACACCCACGCCTGCGCTGCCACCTCCTTAGTCGTCAGGGTCTTTTCTGCCAGGGACAAAGTGTGTTCGTAAAGAAACTGTAACATACATCGTAAAGCAAATACTCTTAGTATTACGAACTGTCTTCCTACTAGGAGTCAAGGGACGTTAGTATCTGAACATTTCCACCCTGTAAGCTTAAGTGAGTGGAAGTTGTGCTTCCGAAATGTTCTTATATTATAACTAATTGTAATAGCAACAACAATAGCAGAAAACTTTACTGTAACCCATACTACCAGTAAATTCATACTACGGAGAAAATAAATTAAACGATTTATTGCAGCAAAATAGCCATTGTAGTTATACGATTACAATCATTTGAGAGTGTATTACAAGGATGTATTGAGTGTCTGCATAATTCTTAGTAGTAGATTACATTCAATGCAGGTATTGTGACAGATTATCATTTGAACCATTTATTGAATAGTCTCTAATTGATCTGGTCCTCTTGTTGCATATTTCTATATGGTATCTTTCACAAGACTGTCCACATAGTGTACACTTGTGGTATGTTGTATTTGCACAAATTTCATGGTGGAATCCGTGTACTGCGAGTCTTGTAAGTACGTGTCTCATCTCAAAATTTGCTGCTGTTCAAGTGCGGTCGATCATGGCCCCGGATCCATTGAATTCCCATGGTACTTCCCCTCTTTTCTTGAGTAGTGATCTTAGTAGGTTCTCCGATGCTGATATGTTGGGAAGAAAGAACCTTGTCCTTAAATCCTCTATGAGGAAAGATTCTCGAGCGAGAAGGTAGACTAATCTTGATCTTGTGGTTTTTGCTATCCACAATGCTCTTTTGATATAGGTTGGTTTTGCTCTTTCCAATGTTTCTAAGTTCTTTTCATTTAGGTTTATCCATATGATTTCTATCCCATAAGCCAGTATCGGTATTATTTTTGATTTGAAGAGTGCCATAGCTGTGTCTAGATTTAGTGTTCTGACGGAACTTCTTTCGTTTATCGCTCTGATGGCTTGTGTCGCTTTCTCTGTTGTGTGTTCAGTGAAGCACTTTGCGGACGGCTGGAGTGTTATCCCTAGATATTTGTAATCTTTTGTGATAGATATTTGCTTTCCTTGTAGTGCAATTCTTGTCGTTTTTGGGATTTGCCCACCTGGTCTGAATACCATCATTTACGTCTTGTCGGAGTTGATTACGAACTTGCGTTTTGTACACCATTTTTCCACGTCTTCTGTAGTCTCCTGTAGTTTCTTTAAGTTTTTTGAGCCTATCACAATGTCGTGATGGAGAAAATAAAGCACAGTCTTAAAGAAGATATACATTCATTTCTGCAGGATGTTTAGGACCGTGTGTCTCTTACTCTCATATGAGGTAGTGTTAGTGTAAATTAAAAGAAAGTCCTGTGAGCGAATGTCTGGCAAAAAAAGTACTTATTAAGATACGAACCATCTTACTTCTTTCAAGAACTAAGTTGATAGCTTATTTCTCACGGTTGATTGTCTCTACGCCTAGTCTTCAGACTGTGCTAATGTAAGTTACGACCGGATTCTGACAATGTATACCGATGCGAAATGCTGAACACCTGCAGTTCATAGATTGCATTTTACTGGTAGACTAACAGAGTACCCATCGTTGCGCAGCTAAGTATTTATTCCGATCTCATATTTGTCGATTCCCTCCTTTCCCCTTTCTGCCGATCTCCTCCTTCGTCACTTTCCTGCCCACCTACTCCACTCCCTCTCTGTCCACCTCCTCCACTCCCCACTCTCTGACCATCTTCCCCTCTTTTCTGTCTCTGTCCATCTCCTCCTCTCCCCTCTCTCTGTCCTCTGCCTCTTCCCTTTCTCTATCCATTTCCTCCTCTGCCCCTCTCTGTTCATCTCCTTCTTCCCCCACTCTCTGCCTTTCTCCTCCTCGCCTGTCTCTGTCCATCTCCTCCTCTTTCCTGTCCATCCCATCACCCTCTCCCTTTCTTCTGTCATTTTCTCCTCTGTCTCTCTCCGTCAATCTTCTCCTCCCCCACTTTCTCCACATTATCACGCTCACCCCAAGAGGAGGCTGGTGATTCTAAACTCTAGCTTCTAGATTATTACTAATTTGTTTAAATCGTTCCAAGGATTTAGGATAACTTCACATATATTTGTACACATTTTTCTTCTGTATCTCTAGCGAGTTCCGCCCTTCAGTTTCATTTTCAGGCACCTTGTAGCCTGAACTTTGCGTCGTAGAATGATGTAATTTTGCAGGTGCATCCAGTGGTATATGCGGCTACTGTCTGCGAAATATGTCGTGAACAGGGTTTGTAGTAAAGAAGTAATAAGTTAAAACGTCATACATACTGTAGCAGGTTTTCACGTATCTCTGTATCTGGCGCCATATCTCTTGACTTATGTGTCGTATAATGAGAGATTTTTCTAGGTACATTCAGTGTTTCAAACAGTATTAGTAGCAATGATGTAATAAATTTAAACGTGTTGCATGATGCGGTCGTTTTTCATGCAACTCAGTGTTTATTGCGTCATATCTTCTGAACTGTGGTTCGTATTATGATATAATCGTGCTCATACATTCAGTGGTATACTTGAAGAGGGTCTAGAAAGTTTGTTGCGAATTCAGTCAGTAGGAAAGACAAAATAAATTAAAACGTCATGCTTCATGCTGCAGTTTCACTGCATGAACAACGAAAATGTAGAAACCAATGAACTTGTTTCCTTTCCCCGTTCTGTGGGGGTCGTCAGCGATTAAATTATGGGTATTCACGACTGGTGGGGTACACAGCTTTTTCACCGCCATCCCACATCATCCCATTTGATAGGTAGGTGGTTATTATCACCACACCGATGATTTACAAACGGTAAGTGATATGCGTACCAAGTTTGGTTGAAATCAGTCCGTCGGTTTAGGAGGAGATGTGCAACATACATACATACATTCCTTTTCGTAACATGTGTGTATAAGACGGGTTTGATGTACAGTAGTACGGTCAGATGCAAATCCTTGATCTATTATGGAATCAAAGCATCAGATTCTATTTAGTATCTGTGTGTTAGCGGCAAGACTGTCTGACCATGCTCGCAGGGCTGTGCACTTTACCAGAATAATAACAATTGCTGTGTATCACCTATTTCTGCGTGGCAAATTACCTGCCCTATTCAAGAACATTTACCATGTAGAAGACAGCGTTCTGGGCACTACCCAGTTTCCTACACCTCATACGACAGTACATAACAGAAACGTTTAACTAGCAATGGTTTGTTCGAGGAGGTCCAGTAGTAAGAGTTGCCTTTCACCTGACTCTAATCCGATAGGTCTGAAGCTACAGAAACTATGGAGACGTGAGAGGACTGATGTGTTCCATGTTCCACACCTATCGACTATGGGCACCTGTTACGTGAGCTTGTGTCCTATGCATGTGACAAAATCCTAGTGTACCAGTACGTTACTCTTTGGGAAGGTGAGCTGAAGAACGAATAGTAATCACATCAAGCACTAGCCCAAGAGCTTAAGTCCTGCTTAAGTGTCTCTGTAGGTCACAGTATTTTTTTTATTGAAAGTGTATTTGTACTCTGTTATCAAAAGTATTTAGATTTTAAATAAAGCAGTTGTTTAATGGAACACCACATCTGCGCAACGGTACCCCTCCTCCAGCCCAAAACTCACTTCACCTAAATTCTGGGAGAACTTCAGCATTTAAACATAAGATGACAAAATATCTTTTAGACGTAACCATGAATATAACACCCAACTACGTATTGGCCCACAACAGTCACTCAATAGCTATTACACCAAACCACACACAACTCAGTACTAACCACCTGCACATGTATCTTAGTAAATAACAAGAGCTGTATTTCTGATATTTGATACAAAGGCCGCCGAGCTGTCGTCAACTTTGTGAGCTTGAGCCATGTCTTGGGCCGCAAATAATAATGATGATAATTGCTACATGCACCACAGAGTGACACCACAAGCCTTGACCTTCATATGCGTGCACCACCAAGTGCACTATTCGGATTAACTTTTGAAAACATCATAATATAGTGCATAAAATAAGCACTGCCTGCTATTTTGCCCAGCTCAATAATGTATACGTTAACCTGTAGACGAGTTGATGAGTGCTAGTGATGGCAGTTTACCATTAATTCATTAATAATGGTAGTGTAAAATTCCGTATTACGAGATTTAGTCTCACTGTCCTTATCTGTATCAACGATTTAGAAGAAAACCTGAGCAGCCGGCTTAGGTTGTTTGCAGATGATGCTGTCGTTTATCGTCTAGTAAACTCATCAGAAGATTGAAAACAAACTGCAAAACAATTTAGAGAAGATATCTGAATGGTGTGAAAATTGGCAATTGACCCTAAATAATGAATAATGTGAGGTCATTCACATGAGTACTAATAGGAATCCGTTAAATCTCGGTTACACGATAAGTCAGTTTATTCTAAAGACCGTAAATTCAACTAAATATCTAGGAATTACAATTAAGAACAATTTAAATTGGAAAGAACACGTAGAAAATGTTGTGGGGAAGACAGACCAATGACTGCGTTTTATTGGCAGAACGCTTAGAAAGTGTAACAGGTCTACTAAGCTGACTGTCTGCACTAAGCTTGTGGGTCGTCTTTTGGAGTACTGCTGAGCGATCTGCGATTCTTACCAGATAGGATTAACGGAGTACATCGTGAAAGTTCAACGAAGAGCAGCACGTTTTGTATTATCGTGAAACAGGGGAGAGAGTGTCACAGACATGATACAGGATTTGGGATAGAAAACATTAAATCAAATGCGTTTTTCATTGCAACTGAATCTTCTTACGAAATTCCATCACCATTGTTCTCTTCCGACTGCGAAAATATTTTGTTGACGCCGACCTACACAGGGAGAAACGATCATCATAATAAACTAATGGAAATCATAGCACGCACGGAAATATATAGGTGCTCGTTTTTTCCGAGCGCTATTCGAAATTGGAATAATGGAGAGTCATTGTGAAGGTAGTTCGACGAATCCTCTGTAATTTGCAGAGTATCCATGCAGATGTATATGTAGTAATGTCCTGTTTTAAACCTCAAAACCTTCCTACAGGTATGGCATGGAACGAGAGCAAGAAACACTATTGAATGGATGAAGTAATAAACCTTTTCGAAAAGGGAAGAGTGTAAAGACAGAAACCTAGACAGATCGGCTTCATGCCATAAAGCAGGCCACTTACGGCAATACACTGACCCAGCATTGCACCATGGTGTTCTCTGGGATTTGCCATTCACTTGCCAGTCAGCACCCAGACGATTACTGTAACCAGGGAGAGTATGACATTCAGAATACACGACTTCTACAGCCGTGACGCCACAACAAACCCCTTCTTACATGAATAAGTACCAGCTGTCTGGCCTGGGTTGGCTTGTGTCAAAGTAATGAGTCATCCTGTCATAATTTTGTCATACTGTTGGCCTCCGCTTTCTGCCGCCACTCTACCATCATACTGACAAGACCGCCTGCCTAAAGTGCCACTTGCTGGGCCGCACATGAGACCCTCCTAACCACTGAGGTACAGGTCAGCTGGCAGTCTGTGTTTGCACCCCAAATGTCTGTGCCTGTCTCTAGCCTCAGCTGAGAATGGCTCAGCAACGACACTAACGTCATAACAACACGAGACTGCGGTATCAGCCCTGATGCTGCTCAGCCACTGTTTGAGGTTGTGTCATGTTGGGACTGCACCGAGCCTAGCAGCAACTGGCATTCTACTGCAGTGCTTCACTGCTGCAGAGTCCAAGTGTCTAGGCCCATCTTCGAGCCACTTACAGATGAGGGCTCGAGCTTAAAATAAATTAGTAAAAGGGTTCTGCTACCTAAGAGTGGCCTCTGTCAGCCCATCTTACCATACTCCACCAGACCATGCCCACATCCTAAACATTCCCAAAATAGCACTCTAGGGAAAATAAGATGCCAGCCACTGATGACTCAATACAGTGCATGATAAGACTAGACGTTCCACAGAGTTGCTACCATTGAAGATTCTCTATGGAGATCGCCAACGTAATTTATTTGTTAATCTACACATTCGTAATGAAGAGCATATGGATGTGTCAGTGAAGATGTAGCTGATAACATGAAGGTTGTCTATTGGTATTAACATCGCTCTTACAGTAGGAATTAGTCGTGGGTTAATAGATTTCGGAAACAGATGTTATCCAAAAGTATTACACACGTTAGAGAGACACATATGATTAAATTCATTTGACTGCCAAGTTCTAAACTATGAGAGATAATCATTACAATTTTATTATCGAACTGCAGTATGTTATGATGTGTTAAAATATCAAGGGCATTAAATCTCATGTCATTGAATGGGATCTTTGCGATGTATGATGGAAATGAGAGCAGAACAATAATATCTTAATACAAAGACATATAAGATTAACAGCCTAGATAATTCCTTAAATTAACATTTCAATATTTTTTAAAAAAAATGTATACACTAATAAATACTTGTTATGTATAGTATTCTTCAACAGACTTGATAATTCCCTAAATTAAAGTTTCAGTACTTTTTTAAAAACCATGTGCACTAAGAAGTAGGACTTACGTTCAGAATTTTTCCGCCCAGTGATTGAGAAGCTGTCATCCACGTATCCATTGTTCTTCAACTGAATCATCAACTGCAGGAAGTCCTTTCTTATGACCCCTGTCTCCTCTCGGTGTTTGACTGCGTCCCTGACGACCTTTGTGAAGTAGTCTGTGATGTCCTTTGGCGTGAAGGCTACAGGCAAAAGTGTGCGTAGTTTTGGATTCGAGAATCCCAGAGCCTGAGTCAGGTATGTACGCAGGGATGGCTTGAAGAAGCGCCTGCCCCATTGCCGGAACTCCGCCTCGGGGTTGTGCTGGCTGTCAACGTCGATGCCGAAGGCGCAGGAAGCAATGACGTCGGTGGAGTAGCGGGCAATCAGCTCACGGACTTCCACAACACTGCCCGCAGGTGTGACGTCAGCCAGAATCTGCGCACAGTCGCGCACTATGCCGAACATGGCGCGCATTTTTCCCGATGTGAACGTGGGCGTCAGCTTCTGTCGCAGACCCTTCCACTTGGTTCCTCCGAGGAAGAAGAGGTGCGCCGTCAGGTGATCTGTCTCCTCGTCTACATAGATGCCCCGGTCGGGAAAGTAGTTGAAATCCTTCACTATGATCGTTTTGATCAGCTCCGGATCCCTCACAATGAGAAGAGGGTTGTTTAATGAGTAAATACCGACGACATCCTTGCCTTCTGCTTCGAAATAAATGTCCCTCAGATCCTCACCAGGGCTTTTTTTCATAAGTGCTGTGTTCCAGCCATTTCCCAGCGGGAAAAACGGCTCCAAATATGGCAGACCTTTTTTCTTCCAGTAAGTGTAATTGATTTTAAATGTAACATATAGTATCGCAAAAAACGTTGACAGAAGGGCCAACGCCTCAGTCACCCATGAGTCGAAGATAATAGCCATTTTGGTTCCTAGAGACATAAAAAGGGGAAACAGAACATTAGTATAACAGGATTATATTCATCATAACACGTTAATATTTATTTCCTGGCTGTGTTGTTCATGCAGTCGACTGCTACAATGTAAAAGTAACAGTAAAATAGGCTGTTAACTGTATTCCAGTGACTGCATTACAAGTTGGCCATGCGCAGTGGCCGCGCGGTTTGAGGCGCCATGTCACGGACTGTGCGGTCCCTCCGCTGGAGGTTCGAGTCCTCCCTCGGGAATGTGTGTGTGTGTGTGTGTGTGTGTGTTGTTCTTAGCATAAGATAATTTTTTAGGTTAAGTAGTGTGTAAGTCTAGGGCCGATGACCTAAGCAGTTTGGTCCCTTAGGAATTCACACAGATTTGAACATTTGAACTCTGTTAGCTTGCATTCGGCATCCTTAAAATGTATTTTACATGTGACCACATTAGTGTGTTTTTCCCTTGATACACTATGAGAGTTATTATACTTCTAAGATAAAACAATGAGCCTTACAGTTTTACTCTTGACATTGCCTTCTATATTTTATGCAATAGCAGAATATGAAAAACGAAAAACTAACAGAATGAATGAAAAATGTTGGGTGTCTCTCTCCCAGGCACCTCTCTATTTTAGACCTATTGAATATTTGAAGTTTGACCATAAATAATATGGTACAAACATCACGAAGAAATTTGAAACTGGATCCTAGGAAATTCTTTCTTTTTGCAGTTGATATCTTCAGAAAAAGAAACTAAACTGTTCTAACACTCATAAAATGTTAGATGTGTGGAAAAAAGTGTGGAGAAATTAAGCACATGTTACTGTGTAGAAACAGACGCAGATAAAATGTAGTATATTGAATCTCCATTGCCACAACAGAATTGTAGAAAAATGTGAGGTATTCCAACATAGTTACACCTGCCATATGGGATGTAACACAGGATAAGGAACACTCTGATTTTTTCGGCAAAACTGCTTCTCTAGGCTTAGATGTGTGTCTTTCATTTATCACTAATTCATGTTTCAGTAGTATGAATTTTTAGCCATAGTCCATAAATTCTGTATGATAAAATATCTGCTTTACGTCACATGTTAATGTGATGACCATTTTTTCTATCCAGACAGAAGATTTATATATTCTTCGCCATGGAAACCAAATTCAGTTTTGTAAATTACCAGTCAGCCCTTCGAAACACGTTGGACAGCAGTACATTTGTCTAAATGTTCACTTGTGGCAGTTTTATATTTGCCAGTAAGTCTTAAATAAATGTTTGACTTTTACTTATTTTTCTTATTCCTTTCACAGCTGCCCCAACATCACCAGCTTGCCACGAACCTAATTTGTATTTTCACAAGTTACTATTGCACAGTTATTTAGTGGCCCATGAAATAGAGAACAGATAGATAATGGTATCAGCACCACAATATTATACTAAAGGACTTTCGCTGAGGTACTGGTTTAAATAACCTGCCTTAATTCTACGAGTGTGGAATTTCATCTGATGGAAACTTCCTGGCAGATGAAAACTGTGTGCCGGGTCGTGACTCGAACTCGGGTCCTTTGCCTTTCGTGAGCAAGTTACCAACATATACAATGTATCATACGTATATTCACTGGAAACAGAAGGTTTACAGTTCTTTTCGAAATAATGCTGGTTTTTGTAACAGAAATAAAGGGGGCGTGGTGGCATACACGACCATAACATTAAAATTTGGTTTATATAAGTAATTTTCCTTTGAAACCCTATAATGAATATCAATGTAATCAGGAAAGACTATAGAATTAAATAAAGTCATAAAAAATTTCGGTTTTTCCACCATTTATAAGTACCCTGAATCCTTAAACAGATGTCTACAGAATGATCGTGAGCAAGCACCACATAATATTCACACAGCATGTTTTTGAGCGATGAAGACTTTCTTTCTTAAAGACAAGTTACCCCAGAACGTTACTGCATATAACACCACTGAAAGAAAATACACAAAGTACATCAACTTACAGATTTGTCTCTTCCCAGGGTTTCCAATGAATCTCAGTGCAAATGCGGCTGAACAAAGTTCTTATAGGAGTTCCAGGAAGTGCTTTTTCCAGTTCAAATTCTCACTGATATAATCAGCCAAAATTTTGAAAGTTTCGATTTATTTATTATTTCGTCACCATGTGTTACACTTATCATAGGTGTAGTACCTTTAGGTGTACAAAACTGAATTTGTTGCATCCTTTCGAAATTGAGAGTGAGACCATTCACAGAAAACTATTGAATGGTACTTTTAAGGACACTGTTTATCATTCCTTACGATTACAATACTACTGTCATTCCCAAAAAGGACTAGTTCTGTTTGTTTTGTAGTAAACAAAAGACTATTTTCATATGTTAGGGACTTCAGTGGACCTCAGATTAAGGCTTGGGGAGCCCTACATGTGATTCCTCCACTGTTAGAAGAATGTTTACTGATTACATTTACTAAATTGCCAAGTACAGCTATCTGTATTCTTTTCATTAGCTATGGCATTATCCAGTGGTTGTCTATACTATCAGTCCTATAAAATCCCAATTTATGTAGAATATTCTGATTCACATAGCCAAATGCCCTACATAGGTCGTAGAACATTTCAACCAGTGCTATTCTAGCAAAATTTGGTAAGTGATTGTGTAAATGCCATTCTCGTTGGAGCAACTCTTGTGAAATCCGAACTGTGATTTACGGAAGACATTTTTGTTGCTTAGGTGGAATACTATTCTAGAATACGCCACCTCCTTAAAACGTTTGGAAAAGGATCTCAGTAGTGTAATAGGTCAGTAGTTACTGACATCTCTCCTATCACTTTTGTTATGGAGGTGTTTGACAATGGCGTATTTCAATCTCTCTAAAAAAAATGTGTTGGGTTAGTGAAGCATTGCATATTTAAGATAATACAATACTTATTATATGGGAAGAAATCTGTAATAACCTGATGAAGGTTCCATCAAATACAGATGAGCTTTTATTTTTGAGTGGCTATTTTCATAACTTCAGAAGGTGAGGTTAGTGAGATATTCATATGATTGAATGTTACGAAAGTTGCATTCTCTTTAAACAGCTGTAAGTTTTCTCTTGTGCTGTTTATCCCTATATTTTCTACTACATTTAAGAAATGATTGTTAAACATATCTGCCACCTCTGCCTCATCATTTATAGCCATTCCATTTAATTCAATAGTGATGGTGCTCTGTTCCAGGGCCTGTTGCCTGGCTCATATTTCATTACATTCCACATAGCTCTAAGCGTATAATGAGAATAACTTATTTCTGATATAATATGTGAGTTTCTTAATTTTTAAGGACTTTTCTTAGTAATTTTGAGTAAGTTTTGTAATGTGCTACAAGTGTAGGATCTTTACTTGTTCTTGCAAATGAAAACATTTTCCTTCTCTTTCCACATGACGTATTGAGCCATTGTCATCCATGGTTTTCTGCATGGCTGTTTAAAGTCCTTTCTGACTAGTTCATGTGAAAGGCTGCGCCAAATAATGACAAGGCTTTATCATGAGGTAGATTAAATTTTGTGTCAGCATTTGGTTAATTTTTCATTTTTTTAAGTAAGGGCCGTTTTTATTTTTTTAAAAAGATACAAATACTTTTGTAAAAAAACTTTTATTTTCTGATTCTACACACTTTTAACTATTTTTCTACATAGTTGCCTTGTTTATTTAAGCACTTGTCATACCGTACAACTAAGTTTTTAATTCCCTCTTCAAAGAATTCGACCGCCTGCTCCGACAGCCAAGAGTTCACGGCCGCTTTCACTTCATCGTCGTCACTGAAGCGCTGCCCGCCAAGATGGTGTTTCAGGTACTGGAAAAGGTGAAAATCGCTAGGAGCAAGGTCGGTGCTGTATGGTACATGGTCCAAAACTTGCCAGCCAAAAGAATCAATCAAATCCCGGGTCTTTTGAGAGGTGTGAGGCCTAGCGTTATCGTGCAGGAGCAAAACTCCTTTTGTCAGCATGCCACGCCTTTTGTTTTGAATTGCTCTGCGGAGCTTGTTTAGAGTTGCACAGTAGGCATCTGAGTTGATTGTCGTTCCTCGTGGCATAAAGTCCACTGGCAAAACACCGCGCCGGTCCCAGAACACAGTTGCCATAATCTTGCGCTTTGACAGCGTCTGTTTGGCTTTGATCTTGACGGGTGAGGCTGTGTGTCGCCATTCCATCGATTGTCGCTTGCTTTCGGGAGTGATATGGGATACCCATGTTTCATCTCCAGTGACAATTTGACTCAATATGTCATCCCCTTCTTCCTCGTAACGAATCAAATGTCCAATGAAGTGGTAAATCTCTTCCCTTTGTGGTCCTCTGTGAGGAGTCTGGGTACCCACCGAGAATACAGTTTCTTAAAGTTTAGGTTTCAGACACAATTTTGTACAAAACCGATCTTGAAACATGTGGAAATTCCAAAGAAAGAGTGGAAATTGTGAATCTTCTGTCCTCACGAATCTTTGTTTCGACTGCAGCCACCAAATCATCAGTGACCACAGATGGCCAGCCTGGGCGTTCTTCGTCATGGACGTTTTGACGGCCATTTTTAAACTCTCTAACCCATTGACGCACTTTACCTTCACTCATTGCATTCAAGCCATAAACTTCTGTTAACTGACGTTGAATTTCTGCAGCTGATAGGCTTCTCGCGGTCAAAAAACGTATCACTGACCGTATCTCACACGCGGCGGGCGATTCAATAATCGTAAACATTATAAAGTAGCACAGCGATGCGTACACGTCAGCTACAGAGCTGCAACTTGCATCAGTGTGAACGGGAAGGATGCCGGAAAGTGGCGCGGTGGCTTGTTGCGGCGTCCGCGCGAACTACGAGACTATACGCGCGAACGGCCCTTACTTAAAAAACAACCCTCGTAGTTCACAAACAAAGCAAGCCACACTGTTGAAAGTAACCTATGTATCAGTTCTTCAGGGAAGAAACTCCCACTAAATTCCTTTGTTACTGTTGGCATCCCTTTTACTGCATACTCTCTCTTCACCCCTCAGAGCACAGATGAAATGTTCTCAGGTCTTCGCATAGGATGCATGTTTACCAGAGAAGCTTTTTTCTATGTTTGACTGACAAAGCGCTGAGTCAGTGCCAAGGAAAACTGCTCTAACTCTATGCAACAAGGCAAACGGATGTGCAGAGGGACTAGCCGCATTCCTTTCACACACAGCACGCTGCTTCTCTCGCGTATATGCTTGTATCTGTCACCAACATTAATAGTATGAATGTACGCAAGCTTTCCCATAACACTTGTTCAGTTAAATTTTCAGTGAGAATACAGAAGATGTTACACATACTCTGTGTACTTCATGAGGATTTTTTTATCAACTGATCAAAGTTTGTAGCTACATTAACATTGACCTCTACGCTATATTTATAATGTTTATCATAAAAATGTATAAAAACAGCGATTTGACGGTAGAAAAATCCATAATTGTTTTTTTTAAGTTCAAAAAATATTTCTATACAAGCCACTAACTAGTAAGAGATGCAGTGCTAGACAAAGCTGACGGAAGTGTGTTTTTCTTCCTATTTGTGTCTAGCCTTCTGTGTGATCAAGGTCTGCTGCCTTCCATTCATTTAAAAGTTTCTCATGAAACGGGGCGGGGGTAAAATCTCTGCGTGTGAATACCGTCGTACTTTAGTCCAAACTTTGGGCAGAAGTTTAGCGCAAGATATCACACAGTTTTCACGGCCTTACTGGTCTTTTACGAGACACGATATAGCTCAAGATAGTGTGATTCGTCACAAAGAGAAATAGAGAACGTGCTGCTGTGATAACAAAACCACACATGACAACAATGTACAAGATAAAACCGCTGTCTTTTACCGTGCGCAAATCCTTGTGAGCCACATAAAGATAGGATGCCATCACATATGTCCCCAAGGCTTGCGATGCAACGTGTAGTCAAATAAAAACTAGGATTTGTGACTGAAGGTGGTTTATTTTCTAACTAACAAATGTTGTACAGTCACAGAAGTAACAATGACAGCTACAGATAAAACTAAGTAAGGCAAAAACACAACGACATTACATCTGCTTCACTCGAAATATTGTATATATATCAACTGATCGAAGTTCGTAGCTACGTGTGGGAGAGATATTTCAGTAGAGAGTATCAGCTTGGGACTAAATTTTACTATATTTAATCGATAAAAAATTTCACTACTGAAATTTTGAGAAAGGACAGAATAACTTAGGGCAAAAATCATAGTTTACATACACTGTGCCTCGAAATCAAGAATCAATCTAAGAAACTAACAAAACTATTAGAAAAAGAAAAACTATATCTCTTAAAACAAATTATTTGACTAATTAGACAATAAACTACGCGCATGTTGGCCTGCAGTTTTATAATGTTGCTTTTTACGTGAACGGCAGTGTGATGACGAAGTTATTTTACCACGTACAGAATTTCCATTGTACAGAAACGACAAGTTTAAGAGCCCGAGAAGGGCATAGACGACATTTCATAAGAAATTCTATGACTAATTTTTCTAAGCCACTGTCGCTACATCCAACATTCCTGTTAAATTTTGACTAGCCCGTAGTGTGTTTCTACAAGTAAGACAGGTGATAGGCCGGCCAGTGTGGCCATGCGGTTCTAGGCGCTTCAGTCTGGAACCACGTGACCGCTACGGTCGCAGGTTCGCATCCTGCCTCGGGCATGGATGTGTGTGATGACCTTAGGTTAGTTAGGTTTAAGTAGTTCTAAGTTCTAGGGGACTAATGACCACAGATGTTAAGTCCCATAGTGCTCAGAGCCATTTGAACCAGCCAAGACAGGTGATAACCGTCAACAACATCATTCACCACGATCGTTTAACTACAATTTCTCAATTAATCGGAAAAAGAACAAAGACAATCTCGAGAACGTGGCGCTACGCCATTTCTGAACTACACGTACTGATTTAATATCGGTTTCACTAAACAGTCACAAACATATCTCGAGGGAGGTCATCGACTGCGCTATTGGTCTCTCAGTGTGAATGTGACTCTTTGATAATACAACTCCAGCATTTTTTCAGCTGAATTTAGATCTATTGGTAGGAAGTATACCATTTTGTTGTCCGGGTCCGACAGAATCTAAGTCAGGCGAGCGTATAATTTCTCACACCTTTTCAGATAGTTGACTGAACAAACCATATGCGCCTCACAGTTCACAGTTCTTTCGCGTTTTTATTAAGCTGATGAAGGAAAATATTTGAACAATATTGCATAACGAACGCATAGCTTTAATGCACCACAAACTGAAATAAGCAATTAAACTTGTAAAAGAATAATACTGTGAATCAACAGTTCGTAATGGCTAACATAACAAGCTGTTCTTACATAAACGCAGTCACACGACTAATATTCCAAATTATTTACGGTAACAATGTGCTAATTCTAGCAGTGCAGGAATCACGTCTGAAAATATACACCGACAGTGTAAGCTATTGTGAGTTTGCATATAAACCCCCCCCCCCCCCCCGAGGCACAATAACAAGAAGAGGGCTGGACAAACTTTAAAGTCGATCTCTACGACGGCGAACTGCTTTGCACTGAAGGAAACTTTCTGAAATTATTCTGCGAGTACGCAGCAACTTATATGCTACAAATGAAAACGGATGGAATCGGTGAGTGTGGCGGAGCCATTGTACCACAAACTTAATCATTTCTTGTAGCCAGTTTCAGTAGAATATTGTACCCATTAGATATAATGAACACAAGGACGCATGACAAACAGACTTTCTACCACCCTGTCAGTTTGTCTGTTTTCAGAAATATTTTTAAGGCGGAAGAGAAAAATGACGTTTTGCTAGATCTACAGTTCCAGACTTTTAATAAAAATAAAATGCTTTTCAGAATATGTGCCGCAAATATCGCCGTACGAAAAGAACTACGAGTATATTGATCCTGCGTACTGGTATTCGGCTACTTACAATGCCTCAGCGGTGAACATGAGTGCGTTAATTCTCGCTAACAGCTAAGAAAAGCATTTTTACTCTGTAATCACAACTGAACCAGATAAAATGGGACGTTTGATGACAAACCATAATATCTGTATGATAGAGCAGTGTAGTTTCGCATGTTACTCGTTAGTTGACAATGTGAATTAATGTTTAAACTACGCACCTGTTCTAAGTTGATTGGTATTTATGTGCTGTCGTTTATTTACTGCAAGCGAGAGGAAGTTTGCGTGTACGGAATGAGATCGGTCACAGAATGAAAACTGCAAACTATGGCAATAGGACAGAGCAATACTTGCCTGCTGCTGACCCAGTTGCTGCCGCGGAACTCTGTACGATATATTCTGCACGCTGCTTATATATGCGGCTGAAGGTCACAGTTTCGCGAGTCATATCTCCACGTGACTACTCACGAGATAAAGAGATGCGCGTCCCTCGCAAATACTAAAAGGCTTACATCTGTGTACAGTAGACGTTTTCTGTAGATGTCTGACAGAGAAATCAAACGACGTTACTAACGATTCGTCACATTTGAATACAGTAACCAACACGTTTTACAGAAAGATTTGCGTGTCTTCTGTCATGTCGCACATCCACATCTGAACTCCACATGATGTACCAATATTATATTTTATCCTACCTATTCCGTTTACAGATGATACGTGAGAAGAAATATCGCAAGTACTCTCATTCTCAACATTTCGAGAGTCCACATTCAAACATAAAAGAAACCTTTGTTCCCAGTTTCTGAAGCACGAGGTGAAAGGTGTAATGCGTGCCTTCACTCGTTTTGGTTCGTGGGCTCTGGGAATACAGAGTCGTTCTAGTACCGCCTCCCAATGAAGCTTGTTGGACAATTCTTCTTCGATCTAGCACTTACGAAGAAGACTCGTAACGTAGCGCGCAGCTCTTCTTCGAATCTTCGTTCGACCGTTAATCCTACTTGATTTGAGTCTCAGATCCCTGAATAACATTGACGAATTACAAGAACGAGCGACAGGTAGGCGATCTTCTTCGTGGATGGGTTAGTCTTCCTTATAACTCTTCCCATCGTCTATCTTCTCCAGCGCTAGATTTATGAGATCTCTCTACAGGTACGAAATTATGCCAGTATTCAATATTCTCCAGTCACTAAACCTCAGATCGATGTGTAAGACGCAGAAGCAGAATGACGAAATGTCAGGCTTTAAACTTCGCTCCTACACGCGCACTGCTACGTCACGGAACTTACGTAAAGGAATGGAACAGCAGTTTGTTTTGGGCGCAAAAAGTCCAGTATCACTAAAATTCCCACATTCGTTATCCTAGACTGAACCTGGAATTGTGAAATGATGCTTCAGACTGGTGTTATATTCGTTTGAAAGTCACCCACAGTTTTCACCTTATGCCCTTCCTCCTGTATATAAACACACAACCGCACTGCAATCTCTTCTTAGCAAAAGGTCTGGTTCTCCTTCATTATAAACGGATAGTGTATTATAACTAGGGCATAAACAAAACTTTGAAGTTTATGCTCACATATAAATCAAACCTACATGTGCTAAAACTAAACCTTGTTGTCAGAATCATCCTTAGAATGCGCAGTTAAGATAGCTTCTCTTCACTTTCTTAGGTACAGTATAGGCACAACAATATCCTAATAGTCCCTTAATCACTCCTCTGTATTAGTATTTATAGTTTGCTATCAACGGACAAGTAGCCGAGGAATAGCCTCGACAATTCTTACGACGTTTTAGTTTGACTGATTTTCAAATGTTATGAACTCTTCGCCATGTCATAGATAGATCTTGCAAACAAAATATAGAGTGAGGGCATCTCATTTTCTTTAGATGTAACCATTCGTCATTAGACCACGTAGTAGTCTACTCATAATATTATTTCAGTACGAAACAGCTTTCATCAGTTATTTTTCTTACTGACCTGCCGAACATCTTGAATTTTTCACATACAGATGTATTACATTTAATTTTAATGACATGATACTACAGCCATCTAGATTTTCAATGTAAGTATCGTACTGATTTATCTGTAATCAATGTGAAAATCTTAATGAAATGTAACATAAAGGTTTTTCCAAAAACAAGATCAGACGTTCTAAGACGAGAAATGTCATACATTTTTATTGCAGAATGGTAATGAGATCCGAAATCTGTTTAACGGGATTAGGTCATTTTATTCTGTGAAATTAAAAGTAATCTTCGTCTGAAACGGGAACAGGACGCCTCTAATGGGAGCAAGTAATCTTGTTGCTCCCAAAAGCTGAACAACTTTTACTCTACTGTAGCAATAATTTGTATGTATCATAATTAAATGTACGGTAAACATGGCACGTAGCCGCACATGACAATTATTTGAACACTGAAGTCCATAACAGAACTTTGAACAGGATGTTCCGATTTCTTTATCGAGGGAATCTCCTAAAATTGCTCTTATGTTCAACCAAAATCACTATATTTCTTCAAGATGACTTTTCTCTGGGGATCTTTGACACAGCAGTAGTACTGGATACGTCCTGTCATCCATATGATGGAACCCATTTCTTTAAAAAAAATTCGATTGTATCTGTCCTGTGTTTTACTCAGACCCATTTCTGGGATGCCAAAGGACGCCTACCTGGAAAAGGGCGCATAAGCAGCGGCGATCGTCGATATGGGTGCGTGCTCGGCAACGTATTGGAAAATGACTTGGTGGCAGCGGAATGTGCAGTTGGAGGTCTAGATTGACTGAGGACGTTTGAGAGCCCTGTAGGGCAGAGCATAGCTAGAAGGCGTCGGCTTTGCCTGCGGAATGTTACTGGTGCCATCACGCCGGTTAGAATTGAAATGTCAGTTCTCCGATCGTCGGAGGAAGCGAGCCTGCTCGGGGAACCTTTGCGTGCTCGTATTGTGGACTCTATGGTGAGGCATTTTGTAAAGGGCAGTAATTTTGTTCTTAACTAATGTGTGAGCCACTAAATTCTGGTTCCTTTTGCGTCCAGCTTCTATTTGTGGCCATTCCTCTTATTCACTGTTGTGAGCCAAACGTGCTCATTTGTATTTTGGTACTAGGCTGTGCTTAGCCTATTTTCCGGACATCCATTCGCGATTTGTGGCGAACGTGGATTATATTTGTATTTTGTTTGCTACTCGCCATATTACTGACTAATGCGGTTTGGTTATTTGTGTAAACAGGTCGCACCTTTTGCCAGATCATTCTCTAAGTTACCTGTGCGTCATATTACTTATTCAAAGCTCAGCAACCTTTTTTAATTCATTGGCGCTTTTGGTATTTTATAAGAATATTGCTTAATGGTTACAGTGCTTACCAAATTGGTATAATTTTTTGGAATTCTGTATTTAATTAGAATACTGTTTAGTGCTTTCAGTGCGTGTCAGACTTGTTTTATACGTTGCTGTTTTATACTTTAATAGAATAGTGTTTAGTTCTGCTTATACATGTGTGTTACAGGACAGATTAGCTATTATTTAACGCATTTAGTAGAGGCAAGCTTTGAAACGGGTCTCTTTATACGTTTTGGTTGGTCTTGTGCCGTTCACCAAATCATTTTGTAAATTCCTCGAACAGCTGTATCTGAACTAGCCGCCTGTGTAATAATTTGCTTATGATTTGTTTGTCTGCCGTTTCTGCCCATCGGGCTTAGTTGATTCCGTCTATATTTGGTCGGCTATTGCCGCCGTTTGCTTTTCTGTAACCTCTGAAATTAAGTGTTTGCTTCCTTTGGTGTTTTACATTTCAGGTGTACACGATGTAATACACCTGGTGTCTGGAAGTCGATGAGAAGATATGCACTTCCATAACAACCTCCAGCGAGAAGCCTTCTTGAGCTGACACATCATCAGTGTCAGACACGACATCAAATTTCTCGAGATGATATTCGGAGGTTGCCTGGCACAACGAGTACAAGAAGCGAAAGACTGAACTGTCATGCCCGGTGACTTATTTCTGTGGTGTACTTCTGGACTGAACATCTTTGAAAATGGCCTAGCAGCTGATATTGCAGCAACGCCAATAAAGGTTACAAATGCAACCAGTTATCGTGTAGAAAATGCGGAACTTTTCTTAATGTGTATGGAGTAAGGGAACTCATTTGCATTAGATTATTCATGCAACTGATTGAAGTATACAGTTCCATTTATTAAAGATTATTATAAGTAGTGAAAACAGCGTCAGTTGAACGATTATGTAGCACACCACTGTAGGAAGGTACGTATCATTTTGATATAGACGAATGTTTTTCACCTCAGGGCAGAAGAGCTAATACCATCGTGAAATGCAAATATCGCTCAACAAATCCGATCTATCGCTAATGAAGCGGTAGAGCTCGTTGGAGAGTGGAAACGTACTGGGACTGTCACTCAAGACTGTAACCTCTGCCCAGATTTCAACAGTTTTCATTCGTCAGAACAAGTCGAAGATTCCTTCGACCTATTCATAGCACAGTGTTGGTGCCTTCTTGACTTGTTACATTGTATTCACGAGACCATCTCGTCACCGCTCTTTCTGCAGTCATTGCACCGCAGCTAACTGTCTGTGCGATCAGTCAGTATGATGATCCCGTGCCCCTCACGCCAATGATTTGATCTCTCTTACAGCCCTAAAGACGGCAATAAACTGGGCATGCTCTTTTGTAATCTCCATCCGAAAACTTACAGTAACGTTAGACACACGCAGTAGCCATCATGTACGCACACCATTTTACATCTGTGGGAATTGTTTCTTATGTACTGAAAATAGGCTGGCATAACGATGAAATTTTAATCAGTGTACGCAACAGATATGGAAATACTGGACACTCCGCTTCAGAGTGAAAATTTCGTTCTGGAAACATCCCCCATGCTGTGGCTATATCATGTCTCCGCAGTATCCTTTCTTCCAGGAGTGCTAGTTCTGCAAGGTACGCAGGAGATCTTCTGTGAAAGGTGGAAGTAGGAGGCGAGGTCCTGGCGGAATTCAAGCTGTGAGGACGGGTCGAGAGTCGTGCTTGGGTAGCTCAGGTGGCAGAGCACTTTTCCACAAAAGGCAAAGGTCTTGAGTTCGAGCCTCGGTCCGGCACACAGTATTAATCTGCCAGGAAGTTTCACTGGACCATCAGTTTCGCGGCGTTCGGTCAAGGTTTTCACAGAGTAACACCTTCCACTTCCATCAGTGTACAATAATCCAAATTCGGTATCCCATTTGAATTTCCTTTCAGCTTGCGTTTCGTATGTCCACTCGAACTTAATCCAGCGTTCTCTTGTTTTACGCAAGTCCAACTTTTTCCTTCTGCGCAGTCTCGCAGCAACTACAAGACTTAGCGCAGCGAAGACATTCCAGCTCCAAGCTACAATAATAAATCGAAAGCTATCGTAACTGCCATAGTAGTATATTGTGTTGCTGTAGGGATCTACTAGCAATAGCAACAAAAGTTAAAGGTTAGCATTGAAACTGATGAGTTATACCTACAAGTTCAAACACGTAAGAAAATAGAAATGGTTCAAATGGCTCTGAGCACTATGGGACTTAACTTCTGAGGTCATCAGTCCCCATAGAACTTAGAACTACTTAAACCTAGCTAACCTAAGGACATCACACTCACTCATGCCCGAGGCAGGATTCGAACCTGCGACCGGAGCGGTCGCGCGGTTCCAGACTGTAGCGCCTAGAACCGTTCTGCCACCCCCGCCGGCAAAGTAGAAATGTCCTGGGAGAAAAGAGTGAACCTTATCTGAATAAAAGAAAGAGAACAGGTAACAATTACGTAAGCAGACGCTCTTCATTTGGCAACGCCGGGTGAAGTGGCGCCCTGGATTAGCCACTTGGTTCGTATTCGGGAATAACGGAGTTGAAATCACCATTCGGTCATCCAAATTTACGTTTAATGTGATATTCCTAAATCAATTAAAGTGAAATCCGTGTTTTGAAGGAAGGCTTTGATACTGGCATTGGTTACCTTATCGATCCACCGAATTTTCGAAATCCTTCATAACATCACATTTCACATGCTTAGATTCTCTTCTGTTCTGGTTTTCCCACAGTCTACGTTTCACTACCGTACAATGGTGTGCTCCAAACGTACATCCTCAGAAATTTCTTCCTCAAATTAAGGCCTACATTTGATACCAGTGGACTTCTCTTGACCAGGAATGACCTCTTTCCAATGCTAGTCTGTTTTTTATGTTCTCTTTGCCCCATCCGTCATCAGTTGTTTAACTTCATCTATTTGTGATTTTGAGTTTCCTGGTATTCTAATTTCTGCTACTTCTCATTACTTTCATCTTTCTTCAATTTACTCTCAATCGACGTTCTGCATTCATTAGACTGTTCATTCCCCTTTTTAATCCGAGTACTTCGTTCTTGGGCATCCACTCTTCTTGTTCGCTCTTGGCTCTTGTAGATGTTGTATATTATCCGTCTTTCGCTGTAGCTTGCCCAATCTCCCTCAGAATTTCGAATATCTCGCATTATTTGCCACTGTCGAACGATTTTTCCAGGTCGACAAATCTTATGAACGTGTCTTGATTTTTCTTAAGTCTTGCTTACATTGTCAACTGTAACAATCTAACAACCTCTCTGGGGCCTTTGCCTACACCAAACTCGTCGTCATCTAACAAGTCCACAATTTTCTTTTCCATTCTTCTCACATATTGTTCTTATCAGCACCTTGTATACCTGAACTGCAAAGCTAACTGTGCGATAATTCTCGTACTTGTCGGGTCTTGCTCTCTTCGAAATTGTGTGGATGATTTTTTTTTCCGAAAGTCTTACGGTATATCGCTAGACTCATACATTCTGTACACCAACATGAATACTCGTTTTGTTGCCACTTCCCCCAATAATTTTACAAATTTTAACGGAATGTTATCTACCTCTTCTGCCTTATTTGATATTAAGTCACAAAAAGCTCTTAAAGTTTCTGACTGTAATACTGGATCCCTATCTCTCCCCTATCAACTCCTGTTTCTTCTTGCATCACGTCATCAGACAAGTTCACTCCTCATACAGGCCTTCATTGTACTCTTTTGGCCTTTTCGCTCTCTCCTCCGCATTTAACATTGGAATTACCGTTGCATTCTTAATGCACTCTTCATGTCACCCCCCTTGCTTTTAATTTCTATGCTCTGAGTCAGTTCTTCCGACAATCGCCTCTTTTTTGATTTCTCTACGTTTTTCATGCAACAATTTCACCTTAGCTTACCTGCGCTTACTTTTCATTTCTTTCCTAAGTGAACTGTAATTCTGTATTGCTGAATTTCCTTAACATTTTTTACTTCCAACTGAAGTATTTCTTCTGTCACCTGTGGTTGCTTCGCAGTAAACTTCCTTGCACCAATGTTTATCTTTCCAGCTTCCGTGATTGCCCTTTTTAGAGATGTCCTTTCCTCTTCAATTGAACCGTCAATTGAGCTATTCATTATCGTAGTATTTATAGCTTCAGAGAACTTCAAGCGTACCTCTTCATTCCTTTGTATTTCCGTGTCTCACTTCTTTGAACATTGATTCTACCTGAGTAGCCTCTTAAAGTTTAGCCCACCATTCATCGATAATAAATTGTGATCTGAGTCTAGATCTGCTCCTGCGTACGCCTTACAATTCAAATCTGTTTTCGAAATCTTTGCCTGATCATTATGTAATGTAACTGAAATCTTCCCGTACCTCCCGGCCTTTTCCAAGTATACCACCTGCTCTTGTGAATTTTGAACAGCGTAATCGGTGTTACTAGCTGATATTTATTGCAGAACTCAATTAGTCCTTCTCCTCTCTGATTCCAAGTATCTGCCGTAACGCTTTCTTCTACGCCTTCCCCTAGAAACGCATTCCAATCCCCCATGATTATTAGACTTTCATCTCCCTTTATGCACTGAATTCCTCCCATAATTCGAAAGATAATGTGCCTCCTAACTATTTTCTTACATAGTGTTTGTAAATCGTCTAAATCACCCCCGATTATCTCGTGTGTCAGAACGTCTTTCATATAGGATCTTTTATGTTCATACTGTCGTCGAGCAGAAAAACTATATTTGCAGACAGGGGGCATTGCTATATGAAGTAATTTGGCGCACCAGCCTCTTCAGATATATGTACGGTTCCAGAATGAGATTTTCATTCTGCAGTGGAGTGTACGCTGATGTGAAAATTCCTGGCAGATTAAAACTGTGTGCCAGACCGAGAGTCGAACTCGGGACCTTTGCCTTTCGCGGACAAGTTTGGAAGGTAGGCAAAATTGAGAGCACTTGCCCGCGAAAGGCAAAGGTCCCGAGTTCGAGTCTCAGTCCGGCACACAGTTTTAATCTGCCAGGAAGTTTCGTGTGTACAGTTGTTTGTCCTCTTAAAAATTCGTATAACATACCGGTGCGTGATACAGGGATTGGTTGCCCGTCAGAAAAAGAATCTACCTTCTTGAAGTGCTGAGGTGGCCCAACGTCATTCGTTACTTGGAAAGAATTTGTACGTTCTTCCTCCTATTTTAGTATTGTCCTATCAATACTGTCAGAGGAAAGGAAAGGTAAAAGTTATGCTTAACAACTCATCAACGAAAAGTTCGGGTAGGAAACGGACTGGGTAAGGAATGTGAGAGTTCAGCTGTGGTCTAGGAGTCACACAGTACGCTCACCCTGTCGTCCCATTACTGACGAAGCTTCGCAGAATTTCTACACAGTATCTTTCTTGACTCCCATCCCGCAGTTGGAGTGTGCTCCATGTCTCCATTTTATGACGTATCCGTAACCACAGTACGGTGCACCGACACGCACAGGACAAAGGAACGGATATAATATAAATGAACGAACGCACAAAAAGAAAGAAAGGAAAACCTTGTTTCATGGATATTGGGATTTCTTGTCTATCATTTTCTCCTACCGCCTTAACGATTGGCGCTCCAACGATTGCCCTTATTTAGTTAGTCTCCTTCGGCGGGAGGAAGGTTTAGTGTAGTTAGGTTGGCAACGCCTGAAGAGCCAGGAGTTTTTTTTTGTTTGGTAGGCTCACAACTGGCGGTGCCTCGTGGGGTTAGTACTGCTTTTTTTTGTTTCTTTTGCTAGGTATCCTTGATGTAGCAGTTAAATAAAAATAATAAATAAAAAAAGGCCGATGAAAAACGAAGCAAAGTAGGCACAGTGTAGACGCAAAGCCGCTAGTTAGAGTCCATTCACCCCTTCATTTTTTTAAAACGTCACTGTGATTCGCTGCTAAGGGTATCAGTTTGTAACAATACAAGAAAATGGGTGGCATCTTTGGCTAGTAATCACCACGTCCACAGTCCCGTGTCTGAACTCCGCCAAGTGAAAAAAAAAAAAAACATCATAGACTTACAGCATAAGAGTTGACCATCATTCTGCCAATGGCGTTGTCAAACATGGTGGATGAGCGGACGGAGTTCCAGGGCACTCTCTTGCCTTGGAGTGGGAAATCGCCCATAAAAGGGGGAAGAACCACCAATGCATGATATAGAGGGCAATGGAAACTACTGCACTGAAGACACACACAGTGTATCCACATGGCATGTGGCCTGGAAATTGAGAAAGTGTCATGATGATCACTCCATCGGTTACACACTCGGGACTGAAGATCAATAACCATTGTTGAGAAAAATATTTTGTTTCTTCTAAACAGAGCAAGCCATGATAGGAAAATTGCATAGGAAACTCGTAAAGGATCGATTAAAAGAAAACTATTCAATGAGACTAATTTTACGTCAATACTTGTTTTACACTGAAAGTAGCTGATACATATTACATTTTTCTACAAGTTGTCTGAATGATGATGCAACTCGAAAGAACTGAATATGCATGAACTAATATGTTGCGCTGAATCCACCAATAAAATACTCTCTGGAAGTTCTGTGGAACATGAACACACATGTTTTGGTATAGAGTCTTTCGCATCAATTAATCACTCAGCCGTCAACGTTAAGACTTACATCTACAGCTGAGAAATTTGTTTGCAGAGAACGGGATTACATTATTAGAAACAGGGAAAAATTTAATAACTTTGTCATGTTTATCATATGCCACATTAGGTAGACAAACGGCGTACTTGTATCAAAATATATATAAATGTTCAATAAATTATTTGGAAAAATGGAAATGAGAAACATCAAATGTAATTAAACTGCGTATTGATTTCAAAAAAGCAAACAAAGTACACAAGGCATTTGTATTTAACATACACATTGTTGTATAATAAACAAATAAAGTTTAAATATATGGAAATAATAAGATTAATTTTCGGGCGTGTTGGCCAATCACAATAAACTGAGCTATGCCAATTAATTGTCCTACGTCCGATTGCTGTTTCCATCTACAAAATCTTACCGCATCCCTCATTACTGCTTCAATCGGATCTTCATAATAACTCCGAAGTACACAGGTGGGCTTCTTACGTATTACAGTACCGCTTGGAATAATGACTCATACAATCTTTCAATTAGTAAAATAATACTATATTCATTTTTCGATGCACATCACAAATACAGACTTTTTACTTTTTCTCACAACCAAAATGGCTACCTTTATTCAGTAACAGAGAGCGAGTCCTTCCCCTTACTGAGGAACAGGAAGAACATCTTCGGTTTTCTAACATTTGAAAATAAAAAATACATGACGGTAGCCACAGGCTCTACGCTGGACTCTCGCTACACCTTTTCTCTTTGCTTTTGAAGAAAACGAAAACATAAAAGTAAGACATGCAATAGGTACATCACAAAGGCCCTCCTACTGTATAATGTCGGAAATAAGTCTTTATTTAGAGAGACGGTATACAGTAGCCTTATTTACATTGGGGCTCATAGTTTACTCACTTGGTGCTAGTCAATGGAGTTTTAATACCCTAATGCTACTAAAAGTATATTTACAAAGCTTCATTTCTTTGTCCATTGGAAATTCATAAACATAAATACATTCACATACATTTATATTAGATAATTGGCTGCCAATGTTGTGCTACTGTCTTAGTTTGTTATTTATCCTTAAATTTGTTAACCTGTGTGGTGTGAAACATGGGACAAAATTTTAAATTTCTTAAATTATCCTTCCACCCTGTTCTAAAAATAGTTTTTTCTCATTTTCTTTCGCTTCATTAGCAATTCTGAGAAGGCGTCCTTTCGTCACACACTATCTCATTGTTCGCTGGACTTATCGCTAGCGCAGTGACTAAAGGTGCCACGTGAGCAGTTGCACTGCCCCCGAATCTGTTGTAATGTCTGTCCAGGTATATGAAGGCAGTATTGTTCATGCTCTCCAGTCCGGCGACTGGATACGACGGATTCAGCTCCAAAGCTCAACCCGAAGAACACCAGTACCTCATCTAGCACCTGGAAGAAGTTTTCTGCCAGTGAAATTCAAGGTAGGGCCGCATTACAGGATTTGGCATCGTCTTCCGTTGTGCATTGTAGTTCGGCGGTTCTCAAACATCAATTAGTGGTTATATGGATTTCCTCTGATTTCTCTGTCGCACACGCGTCACATTCAGTGTAATCACTTCGCTAGGAGGTAGCGTTTACTCTTATCACAGCTCAGCCGTTATTTTCACTATTATCAGGCCTTACTATTTTTGTATCACTTCCCACGTGCGAGTATTTTACTCGTCCGTCGCGTTGCGTTTCACATACGTACATAAATGGTTCTCTTTCAAGAATAAAATACCACATAAAATTGACAATAATACACACATTTTAGATAGACATAGACAGTGACAATAACAAAGTTGACAAATAAATGTACAATTCACATTTCATGCATGGACTCCATGAAATGCACCATCTTACACACTAATATGTAAATTAGAAGGAATCTAGCATTTGTTTTGAATATTTGCATATCCTTTCTTGTCTTGCAGGACCGACCTCTTGCGCATTTTTACCTTCACAACTACATATGGAAAATACGTTCCAGAACTAGTCACTACATGGTAAAAAGACGATTTGCTAGGGTCTGCTTCAGAGATCAAGCTGTTTCTAGGATTGCTACTTGCAGTGCGTCGTTAGTGTACTTATTCTGTCCTTTGCGTTTGATAAATCTTCATACTGCGTACAATATTTGTAAGTGCTCCTTTGTTAGTGAGTATTGGGAATATTTTATCCCTTGACAAACCTGACTTCATCACTGCTTCTTAATCGTCGTAATATTTTACATTCATGGACACATATTACAAGCTGTATATCTGCCTTATTGGTGCGATGACATATACATGTATACCTTCGTAACGTGTGACCGGTAACTTCACTGTATTTTTGTCATGTGTAATTCCATTCATAATTCATTCCCGCTAAGCTTATGCTTATGCTAAATGCTTATGCTTATGCTAAATGTACTACTTTCGCTTCTGCGTGTGTCAAGAACTCAGTGTAGAAAATATTGTTTCACTGCATTTTGTATTCATCCCTAGTGCTAATTGTATATCATATTTTTATTTATATTCACCTTACGGTTGCTCAAGCTGTAACAATTAGTCGCTAAGGAAATATTTTTCACATTAAGTCGTTTTTCATTCTGATGTATGTGTAGCAAATTACTGTGCTGTTGTGTACGTTAAATGTACGATGTACCTTTGTACTACTGACTTCACTGTCTCTTCTTTACTCTTCACTACTTCTTCAAGATATTCGTTTTCACAATTATTTACTGTACACGTATCATCATACTTCGCTTCCACACTCATACAATCATTCATTCTAAGACTTAAAACTGTATATAAACTGTTCTTTCTTACATCGCTTTCGAGGCCATTTCCTAGGTACCATTGTAATACTCATCTTCATATTTATCACCATGTACCCATATAATTATTCATTAAAAATCATGCACATAAATCTCCATTTATATCCATATATTACCTGTGGGGTCCTCACAGTGACACCACCGCCCTATTTATTTCTTCCCACAAATATAAATAAACTCAAATTACTCTAATACACTTTCATTCTCTTCCTAGTTTCACTCCATTTCTGATATGTCACCACAAAAGTAGATTAACTAACTAATACTAATTAATACCTACTAGTTAATACCTACTTCCAAGTATTATCCAACAGTGAAATATTATTTACTTCTCCATATTGCTTTTCAAATATACAGTACTTACCTAAATTATTTTGTTGAAGTTCATGTAATTAGATTGTGTGCGTATTGATTTGTTTTCGTATTTACTTAGCTTATCTCCTGCGGGTTGTACGATTCATGTTTACAGTTTCATTTTGCTGTAATAGCATATTTGTTGGTATACATTCTCCCTGTACTTTAAGCTCAGTACTTCTGATGTTGCCTGTAAAGAACTGTAGTTCTATAAGTACACAATTGCTCTTCTCGCTAAATATTGTATGATATTTTATAGTTTACGTCGCAGTAACACACATTTTTTATGTGTATATTTCATTCTACCTTTCTCATCGTCACTTACTCGCGTTCTGTATCTTCTTACGTTCAGTGCTAATCGCATTCTTTTAAGTGTACATGTTATTATTTCTCTTTCAAACTTGTCTTGATAATGTTGTATATAGTCGGATAGCTCATTTCCCTAATTTCCTTCTACTTTGAATCCTTATACGTATTTCTATCAATATACATTCAATAGCCCATGTTAAGTTCACAAATTTAGTGTATTCTACACTCCTCATAGTTTACTTGCTTCGATGCGCTTCTTTTCGTAAAACTACGTTTGCTTAACCTGATGGTACACTCAAATGTCTCTATTCGTTTTGTTTGTGTGGCTGATTTACGTTATAGTAAACAGCTGATAGGTACTCCATTTTGTTTCTCTTCCGTTTTGTCCAGTTGGCTGTGCACCGTGGATGCCGATTCGCTTAAATTCCAAAATGGTTTTCATCTTGGTGCGCGGTGTGTCTTTGCACATCTCGGCTGTAACCGGATGTCCTTAAAGGAGACACTGACCTTGACTTTGTGTTCTTCGTGCTCTACCCCTACAATCAACTGTTAGCCGCTTCGCATGTAGTTGCTACTGTACGCTCAGCTTTAAGTGTAGCTGCACGTCTAAATACGTTTCACCGCTCTTGGCTCTCGCTTAAATCTCGTGCGCTGTGAATTCCTTACTTTTCCATCACTCTTTATTCAAGTTTTTGTGTACGATGTAGTATGACTAAGTCATCGTATGCTTTTCACTTGCTCAGTATTATGTATACTTGTTTTACTTCTTCTTGTATACTCTGTGTTTTCTTAAGAAATATCACGAGGTTTCCTTTGCTTCTATAGATATTTCAGTCTTAAAAAGTACAATATCGAAACGCAAGGAAAATTTTTGTTCACTAGGTTGCATGTCATTCTTTGCATGTTAGATAGTAGATGAAAATTGAACATTCTTTATTGGCTAAACGGAACAGTAGAAGAGGGAGAGGGTACCGGAAATATAAGTATTGTACCCCACAGCTAGAGAGGAACCGAGCGCCGGTCAGTTTATTCGTCAAAGGGCGACAAATATCCTACCTTCATGTGTTTTATTGATAAAACAGACAGGGAAATAAAGAGAAAAAATGGTTCAAATGGCTCTGAGCACTATGCGACTTAACTTTTGAGGTCATCAGTCGCCTAGAAGTTAGAACCAATTAAACCTAACTAACCTAAGGACATCACACACATCCGTGCCCGAGGCAGGATTCGAACCTGCGACCGTAACGGTCGCTAGGCTCCAGACCGTAGCGCCTAGAACCGCACGGCCACTCCGGCCGGCAAAGAAAGAGACTTGAATTTTCATTTAACAAATTTCCGCAAATCTTCCTGTGGATACATGCCTTTTATTTTACCATTTTTTATATTTCCTCTGAAGTAGCACCATGGATTTGGCTTGTCAACAATGATATATGGACCAGCGTATAACAATTGCCAGTTTTTATTCAATGCTCATAATTCAGTGATTTTGGGTGAGTTCTTAGTAGCACTTCCTGTCCAGTCTGGAATTCTGTGACGTTTTTTAATTTCTTCTCGTAAATTCCTTTCCTTATTTGAGCTTGCTTTTCCAATGTTATTGGCACTTGTCGTACTTTCTCATCTAAGGCTTTACTTTGTGCCATAATTTTGGTTTCGGGTTTGCCCATTTATTTAGTTCCACTTTCTCAAACATAAGTTCGGCCGGTGTGTACCCTGTTGATGGGTGTGGTAGGTGATTTACTATATGCTGAAACGAACCCAGGTAGTCTAACAATTTCTTTTAGTTCTGTGATACATATGTCGGGATAAATCTATTAAATTCACGAAAGCGTCGGGCCACTGGACTTGCTTCCATATGGAATTTGGATGCTAAATTATGACGTATGTGTTGTGATTTCAAAAATGATTTCAGTTGGTCACTTGTAAAATTTGATGTATTATCAGTTAGTACTGCACGGGGTTTCCTAATGCGTGGTATGTAGTCTTTTAGAATACGCCTAACTGTTTTGACTGCGTATAGCTGAAGATAGTTACTAAAAGCGTCATACAGGGTTACGATGTACTCGTCTTTGACCCCACAGCGGGCTTGAGGGTAAGGTGCTGCGGCGACAATAGGCACAAGATCTCTTCGTTGCATTGGTTTTGTTAGGTGTAGTCGTTAAGACATGTCCTATTCTGAAGTTTGACCTCTTGACAAACCGCACAGGGTCTGATAACTTGCTCTATGCGTCGCCTCGTATTAGGAAAATAACAATACGTAGAAATTTTGGCAGCACACTTTACCGCGCCATAGTGCCCCCATGTGCAGTGCGTGTGTTGAATTAAGTTGTTCACATATTACTGAGGTATGCACACACATCACTTATCCATTCGTCGATCTCTGCTATGAAAAATTACGGCATTGTGTATAATGTAATACTGCTCTAAATGTTCGTGTGTTCTAGACTGTAAATTTTTTCCTCGCTCCATCCCAGGTCTTCTTCTTGCAAGCGTTACATGTCTTCGCACATTTTGATATAATATGATTTAAAAGTTCCATTATTCATTGAAAGTATCCTGAAATCAGACGTTTGTTCTTCTAACTTGTGAAAATCGGTGCGGCCTTGTGGTAGCCGTGATAGTGCATCTGCCAAAGCATTCTGTTTCCCTTTTATGTACACTATTTCAAAATCAAACTCTTGAACATACATGCACCGCCTCGCTGTTCTGTTATGAAAGAACTTGCACGTAAGAAGAAAGGACAAAGCTTGATGATCACAGTAAACGTTAGTATGTTTCCCCAAAGGTAATATTTAAATTTGCTGGACACCCATACTACCGCTAATTTTCTAACTCAGTTACAGAATAAGATCTTTCACATTCTGTGAGGGTTCTGCTAGCAACATTGATTATATTGACTACTTCTTTACCATCCTTTGTTATTATTTGAAACAGACACGCTCCGAGCCCCTGATAACAAGCATCGATGCTTAAACAGAATTCCAACTGCATATCTGGGTGTTTAAGAATAGGTACGTTAATCAGCGCTTGCTTAATCTGCTGAAAATCATTTTCGCATTCTTTAGTCCACAACCAAGTATGGTTTTTATGCAGTAAGTTTAATAGTGAACTACCGTTCAACAATAGTTGTGGCAGAAATTTCCTAAAATACGAGGCCAGTCCCAGAAAACCTCTTAATTGTTTCTTTGTGTAGGGCGCTGGGAAACTGCGTATGGCATCCAGTTTACTGGGGTCAGGTACAATTCCTACTGGTGAAATGATATGCTCTAAGAATTTTACTTTGTCTTTTCCGCATTCGGACTTTTTTAAGTTAACTGTGACATCGTATTCATCAAATTTTTGAAAAACCTTTTCCAAAACACTTACATGTTCATTCCATGTTTGGGTCGCAATTAATAGGTCGTCAACATAGAGTGTAATCTGGCTAAGCATTTCCGTTCCAAGAACTCTGTCTAATGCTTCAATAAATACACGAGAGGCCACGTTTAATCCAAAAGGTAGCACCCTAAACTGGTAGCTCCTTCTGCCATTTATGAAAGCTGTATATTTTCTACTCTCTTCATGTAATAAAATTTGCCAGTATGAAGACTTTAAATCGAGGGATGTTAAGGACCTAACACCATGAAACATTAATAACTGCTCTTCTAAACTCTCTGGCCTTGTTCTTGTAGGAACGATTATTTTGTTTATTTCTCTCCCGTCTATAGCTCGCGTCGTGTAAGACGGTGCTTCCGCGCTTAGAGGCGGATACGTGGAGGGATGAGAACTACGCATGCCTGGCAGCAGAGAGCGGCCAAAGAAAGTTCACGTTGCCGAATTGCTTTGCTCCAGACAACAGTCAGTCTCATTTGCCTACGGTACACCGTATTATACGTTCAGATCTATGAGGGGATAGTAAATATTACAACCAATTTCAATCAGTCGTCATGAGAGAAATATTAATTCACGTCTTGACGATGTTGCGTCCACTGGTCCACAGATTCTGCGTGACGTGGGGCGGTGAGAACAGCTGACACAGTCGTGAACTTGATCTCAATATGACAATTGTCTAACGACAAGATCATTGAAACTGCTTGCAATAATTATCATTAATTTCGATTTGAACTGTGTTATGAGTAAAAATTTAACACACAACAAAATTAACTTAAAGCACAAACCGAAATCTATATTTGCTTGACAACTGCTTCTGCTCAATAGAATTTTTAAAAATGTGTGTAAGGTATGTGTGTTGATGTGTTTGACTTAGTTAAGTGTAATCACTCTGCGTAAAAAGGAATTAGTGGTAGAAAAGACTAATGAAAAGACTATCGTAAAAATGGTCAGTAAGTTGTCATAATTTCGGCTGTTAACGGGCATTATGAGTGTAAACTAACTCGCTCGATATTACAGTGAGAGAGAGCATTTATAATCCAATGAACAAGCAAACAATTAACCATCATCTGCGAATAACTCCAGGTAATGATGACCGATAACATCGAAAACCACCGATATCTCGACCAGTTACTGTCATTTTAGGACCTTATCCAGTTCGTGCATTGAAAATGACGGGGTCTTACATGTAGAAATATCAGACTTTTGACAAATTTATCCAGCTGCATTCTCGTGTGTTATTAGAGTTGTCTTGTGACAGCCAGAGCGAGAGCACCAGCAGCAGCGAGTACTGTTTGTATAAAGCGTTTTTGTACTTATTTGATGCGCTTAGCTTTTAAATAGTTTTTCTGGGAAAACCTAGCGTAGTTTTCGCGTCTCGTATTTCAGTGAGTGTTTCTTGATTATCAGAGTAGCTCATCAGAAGATTATCTTGGGAATTTGTCACCGTATAGAGAAGGGTAAACATAGTCATGTGTAGGGACTGTGGTTGTTGTGAGCGGACGCAAGGAGAATTGGCCACTCTTCGGGGGCAGGTGGAGGCTTTGTCTGTTAGGCTCATCGAGCTCGAGGCGCAGGCGTCGGCTCGTAGTGGCGTTGGGGCAACTGTGGTGAGACCTATGCCTACTTCGGTGGCCTTGGAATCACATGGAACCCCTGATGTCGCTGCGTCTTCCGGCAGTGAGCATCTTACCGGTCAGCCATCACTCCAGGGTGAATGGCGGACAGTGGTGGGCTCGCGCGTGCCTGGCCGAAAGGCGAAGGTGGGATCTGGCCGCGTGGCAGCTGCCTTACCCCTTTCCAACAGGTACGGGGTGCTTCCTAGTGGTGATGACATCGTTTCCGAGCCACCACAGGATGCCTCGCCTGTTGGGCCAGTGGCCGATTCTCCGGCAAGGTCCCGACAGTCACAGAGGGCGGGCCTATTAGTTATAGGGAGCTCCAACGTTAGGCGGGTTATGGAGCCCCTCAGGAAAATAGCGGGTAGGTCGGGGAAGAATGCCAGTGTGCACTCGGTGTGCTTGCCGGGGGGTCTCGTCCGTAATGTGGAGGAGGCCCTTCCGGCAGCTATTGAACACACTGGGTGTGACCGGCTGCAGATAGTAGCACATGTCGGAACGAATGACGCCTGCCGCTTGGGTTCTGAGGCCATCCTTGGTTCCTTCCGGCGGCTGGCTGATTTGGTGAAGACAACCAGCATCGCACGCGGAGTGCAAGCTGAGCTTAATATCTGCAGCATAGTGCCCAGAGTCGATCGCGGTCCTCTGGTTTGGAGTCGTGTGGAGGGTCTAAACCAGAGGCTCAGACGACTCTGCGACTATAATGGTTGCAAATTCATCGACCTCCGTTATTGGGTGGAGAACTGTAGGGCCCTCCCAGACAGGTCAGGCGTGCACTACACACCGGAAGCAGCTACTAGGGTAGCAGAGTACGTGTGGCGTGCACACGGGGGTTTTTTAGGTTAGAGGGACCCCCCCTTGGGCGAAACGATAAAATACCTGACGGCTTACCAGAGAGGACATTATCATCGTTGATAAAGAACGTCCGTCCTCAGAGACCAAAAACAGGAAAAGTTAACGTAATATTGGTAAACTGCAGGAGTATCCAGGGCAAGGTTCCTGAATTAGTATCTCTTATTGAAGGAAATAGTGCGCATATAGTATTAGGAACGGAAAGTTGGTTAAAACCGGAAGTGAACAGTAACGAAATCCTAGACACAGAATGGAATATATACCGCAAGGATAGGATAAACGCCAATGGTGGAGGAGTATTTATAGCAGTAAAGAATTCAATAATATCCAGTGAAGTTATTAGCGAATGCGAATGTGAAATAATCTGGGTTAAGTTAAGTATCAAAGGTGGGTCAGATATGATAGTCGGATGCTTCTATAGACCACCTGCATCAGCAACCGTAGTAGTTGAGCGCCTCAGAGAGAACCTGCAGAACGTCGTGAAGAAGTTTCGTGATCATACTATTGTAATAGGGGGAGACTTCAATCTACCAGGTATAGAATGGGATAGTCACACAATCAGAACTGGAGCCAGGGACAGAGACTCTTGTGACATTGTCCTGACTGCCTTGTCCGAGAATTACTTCGAGCAGATAGTTAGAGAACCAACTCGTGAAGCTAACGTTTTAGACCTCATAGCAACAAATAGACCGGAACTTTTCGACTCCGTGAATGTAGAAGAGGGTATCAGTGATCATAAGTCAGTGGTTGCATCAATGACTACAAGTGTAATAAGAAATGCCAAGAAAGGAAGGAAAATATATTTGCTTAACAAGAGTGATAGGGCACAAATCGCAGAATATCTGAGTGACCACCATCAAACGTTCATTTCTGAGGAAGAGGATGTGGAACAAAAATGGAAAAAATTCAGAAACATCGTCCAGTACGCCTTAGATAAGTTCGTACCGACTAAGGTCCAAAGCGAGGGGAAAGATCCACCGTGGTATAACAATCATGTACGAAAGGTACTACGGAAACAAAGAAAGCTTCATCATAGGTTTAAGAGTAGTCGAATCATAGCTGATAAGGAAAAGCTGAACGAAGCGAAAAAGAGCGTAAAGAGAGCAATGAGAGAAGCATTCAACGAATTCGAACATAAAACATTGGCAAACAACCTAAACAAGAACCCTAAAAAGTTTTGGTCATATGTAAAATCGGTAAGCGGATCTAAATCCCCTATTCAGTCACTCGTTGACCACGATGGCACCGAAACAGAGGACGACCGAAGAAAGGCAGAAATACTGAATTCAGTGTTCCGAAACTGTTTCACTGCGGAAAATCGTAACACGGTCCCTGACTTCAGCCGTCGCACGGACGCCAAAATGGAAAATATTGAAATAAACGATATCGGAATTGAAAAACAACTGCTATCACTTAGTAGCGGAAAAGCATCCGGACCAGACGAGATACCCTTAAGATTCTACAGTGATTATGCTAAAGAACTTGCCCCCTTTCTATCAGCAATTTATCGTAGATCGCTGGAAGAACGTAAAGTACCTAGCGACTGGAAGAAAGCGCAGGTCGTTCCCATTTTCAAGAAGGGTCATAAATCAGATGCGAATAATTATAGGCCTATTTCGCTTACGTCAATCTGTTGTAGAATAATGGAACATGTTTTGTGTTCTCGTATTATGACGTTCTTAGATAATACAAATCTCCTTCATCATAACCAACATGGATTCCGCAGACAGAGATCATGTGAAACTCAGCTCGCCCTATTTGCCCAAGAAATTCACAGCGCCGTAGACACTGGCGAGCAGATTGATGCCGTATTCCTGGACTTCAGGAAGGCATTTGATACGGTTCCGCACTTACGTTTAGTGAAAAAAATACGAGCTTACGGAATATCGGACCAGGTTTGTGATTGGATTCAGGATTTCCTAGAAGAAAGAACACAACATGTCATTCTTAACGGTTCAAAATCTGCAGATGTAGAGGTAATTTCGGGAGTACCGCAGGGAAGCGTGATAGGACCTTTATTGTTTACAATATACATAAATGACTTAGTTGACAACATCGGTAGCTCCGTGAGGCTATTTGCAGATGACACGGTTGTCTACAAGAAAGTAGTAACATCAGAAGACTCGTACGTACTCCACGAGGACCTGCAGAGGATTAATGCATGGTGCGACAGCTGGCAGCTTTCCCTAAACGTAGATAAATGTAATATAATGCGCATACATAGGGGCAGAAATCCATTCCAGTACGATTATGCCATAGGTGGTAAATCATTGGAAGGAGTTACTATCCGGAGCGATCTGAAGTGGAATGATCACATAAAACAAATAGTGGGAAAAGCAGGCGCCAGGTTGAGATTCATAGGAAGAATTCTAAGAAAATGTGACTCATCGACGAAAGAAGTAGCTTACAAAACGCTTGTTCGTCCGATTCTTGAGTATTGCTCATCAGTATGGGACCCTTACCAGGTTGGATTAATAGAAGAGATAGACATGATCCAGCGAAAAGCAGCGCGATTCGTCATGGGGACATTTAGTCAGCGCGAGAGCGTTACGGAGATGCTGAACAAGCTCCAGTGGCGGACACTTCAAGAAAGGCGTTACGCAATACGGAGAGGTTTATTATCGAAATTACGAGAGAGCACATTCCGGGAAGAGATGGGCAACATATTACTACCGCCCACATATATCTCGCGTAATGATCACAACGAAAAGATCCGAGAAATTAGAGCAAATACGGAGACTTACAAGCAGTCGTTCTTCCCACGCACAGTTCGTGAATGGAACAGGGAAGGGGGGATCAGATAGTGGTACAATAAGTACCCTCCGCCACACACCGTAAGGTGGCTCGCGGAGTATAGATGTAGATGTAGATGTAGAGCATACAACATGGTGGGAGAAGCTTCACTTCTCCTTGGCAAGATGTTGAATATTATGGTCTCCATAATTCAAAAGATACAAAGTTCTGTAGTTCTCATTATTATGTATGCCACTAATATGTTGACAAATACGTTTTTTAAACCAAGAGTATTTAAAACTAAGAAATGTTATTACTTTGTTCCTAAGTCTACATCGAAATACCACTGTCACTTCTATCTGAGTCTGTTTCCAATCTGATTGTAAATTTACGATGATAGCTTCAAGGCGTATATCCCATCATCACTTTCCTGACAAATTATTCTTTCTGAAGCTTTTCAGCATGCCACACAGACTATGACCAAGCTACAGGTGGGGTTTTGTCTATTGCCTCATGCACAAGCGATTCAGTGAATGTTGTCCTGAATGTCCTTTTTTTCCCTAGCGTATAGCCTTATCCTTTGCCCAAATTAATTTCATAGGGCCATACTGACAGTGACACAAGGGTAAACGCAAAACTGTATGACCACATTCACGTGCAAGGAAGTCAAGTTTGGACACTTTGTCACGTGACTTGTATAAATTAACGAGCTGCAGGAGATCGGCATGAGTCTTGTTTAAAGACTGCGCTTCATATTTTTATTTTTAAGGCAGGGAATAATATCTGCTTTTCTGGTGTTTATACTTGGTATTTTCTCTGTGACAGTTGAATTATAACTGGCAATGACCGAATTCAAAGCAAGTTATGGCAAGAATTGTGAATCACGTCACGGAACTGACAGTGTTAATTTTCCGAATGGTAGTCACTGCTATTTTTCTTACACGTAAATACAAGTTTGCTCTCAGAAACAAAACCAGAAGAAGAGTCAGCATGCAGAATAATTATCCGAGAACCTATTCACATGGAGCACTTTAAAACATCATTGTTAAAACCATCCATTTGTATTATAGGTTCTATGCGATTTCGATGCTTTCCAGGCGACACGAAACCAACATTTTCTACGGTACCTACAGCTCTGACACTTTCGTTTACAATCCTCTGTACTGTTCTCTTGCCGACACCACATCGTTCTGGAGTCCGTTCTTGTGTCTTCAGATGTCAACAGTAGGAGACCTGCTTTCAAATTCACGTTTATAAATGCGGTAAATAATCCCCCTCGCCTGATTGTGAAGCACTTCACATTTATTGCCGTCACCTGGCTTTTTTTTTAAATCGCACTTAAACATTTACAGATACACATTCACACCTATTCTGCTACGAGAAAAAATGAAAAAAAAAAGACTGACAGCTGAATGAATAATTCGCTTGTTGCGAAGTACGGCAACAGTGCAGCATGCAGGAGCGAGATTCTCGCTGTCTAGTTGTAACTCGCTGCTAGCCGCTCGGAAAGAGAATGAATACTATTGGCTACCAGTGTCTAGTGGAGGGGGATGAGCAGAACGGTTGAAAATTGGGCCCCCTTCCAATATGAGGAGGACTTTTGACACCAACCGCACCGTTCCGTCAGTTTTACGAACCGCGAGAATCGGACTGCAATAATGTGAGTGCGATGTTTCAATAACCTTCCATCTAATCATACGCTCTATTTCTTGTCTTACTGGCTCTTTTTTTGCCCAAGGACTGTCATATGACGTTCTACAATAAGTTTCATGAGGGCACACTTCCACTTTATATTCAAATCCCTTAATAACACTGAGTTGTTTGCGAAAAATGCTGTGATACTTATTTGCCAATTAACTTCGCTATTCATTGTTAAGACCAGTGGATTTACGTCTTTTACTGTCTGCTGTTTGCTCATGGAGGATCTCTCTGTCATCATCATGTTGTATTTCATCTACCATTAAAATTTGAGGGTAGATAAGCTTAACATCAATGTCAGGTGTCTGCCTGGTCTGATTTGCCGTTGTAGTTCTTATTAAGTCTACCGCCAGTGTGCGTCCTCCTATGCGAAATTGAAATTCCCCGGTGCCAATGTCTATCTTTACCCCATACCTTCTGAACACCTCCATGCCAAGTATACAGTTCACTATAAGTTTGTCTACCAACAAGAAAGTACACTGCAAAATTACAACACATATGCTAATGAGTACGCTGGCCTGTAATTGTATAACTTTAGATTTACTTCCCATCGCCGTTACCATCTTACAGTTCTCTTCGGGTAGTGTAGGTGCATTTACTTCCCGCGTTATCTCTTTAAACAAGTTGGTTGACGTCAGGGTTGTTGAAGCGCCAGTGGCCAAAACAAGTGGTATATCTATTGTTTCCCATCTTTACCTTTATTGTTGCCTGAATAATTTCACTTACCTTGAGTGTTGTTTCTTTCTCTTCAGTGAATGAATCTTCTTTCATTTCTGCTATCTTCTCATACTTTAAAAATTGATTACAGATCTGCTGTGCGTGTAAGCTTGTTTCAGTTTCTACTTCCTCTTTCCTATTGTTAGTGTTTATGTCGCTAATATTATTACTGTAGAACACTTTCAGTTCATTATTTTCTTCCTCTTGAAAATCTGTTTTTAAATTACGGTTTAGTCATGCAATATTATTTTTATTTCGTGGGAGTGGTAAAGGTATTGTTTCATTTTCTGCCTTCATTTCTACTATGTTCATCGTATGTTCGCATGCTCGCCAGTTCGTGTCCGGTTGTTTCTGTTTGACTGTACAGGCTGCCGGTTCTCTCTTTGATCCCTGTATTCCGATCCTGGTAATTTGTATTCCCTTGTCGCCTAGTATCAAAGTGTTCTCTCGAATTTCTCCTATCTCGGCCATTGCCGTACCAATAGGGCTGATATTTATTTTCGTACCTTTGGTCACCCTGTGGCTGATAGGTAAACCGATTGTACTTCAAAAATCAAATGGCTCTGAGCACTATGGGACTCATCTTCTGAGGTCATCAGTCTCCTAGAACTTAGAACTACTTGAACCTAACTAACCTAAGGACATCACACACATCCATGCCCGAGGCAGGATTCGAACCTGTGACCGTAGTGGTCGTCCGGTTCCAGGCTATAGCGCCTAGAACTGCTCGGCCACTTCGGCCGGCCCGATTGTACTGATTTCCGTTGTGGCGCGGCGGTGCGAAAAGGTGCCATTCATTCATACGTACACGTCCATTACAGTTTCCAAAGCCAATTGCCGTTACCGTAGTTGTCCCTCCCATTTGCGTTGTGTTCATTACCGTTGCGATAGCTGGACATGGCTTGCTTATCTTCATTAATTAGATCTATTGAATCGAGCACTGAGAGAAAATACTCGAGATCATATTCGAGAATGGTTACTAATTTTTCCCTAACATTTGGAGGCAATTTGTTCTTTAAGATTTTCGAAACATCGACTTGAGATATGGGATTATTCCATTAGCGGGTCTTGTTCAGATATGTTTCAAAATAGTTTCTTAGCCCCCCCCCCCCCCCCCGAATTTTATATGATATGATAATGGGTTGAATACCTCTCGTCTTAATCTCTGCTAGATAGCTGTTGACCAGTATTTATCTAAAAATGCATTCTCATATTGATCATATGACTCGCACAGTTGGGACATCTCTGTAGCCCACAAAAAGGCTTCGCCTTCTGTGTGTCCTACCACATATTTGATCTTTTGAGCTTTTGTCCAAGTCCTAGGTAGTACATTCCTAAAGGCTCGTATAAACACTATCGGATGCGTTCGCTTTGTTTCTTTTGAAAATACGGGAAACTGTCGGTGTTTTGCTAAACTCTCGTCCATTAACAACACCGCCCGGCAGGACGGAACAGCATTTACATGCGGTGATGACATACTGTCTCACAAAAGTTTCGCCCGTTGTTCGCGTAGCGCGTCGGCATGCGCTCGCGCGGCGTGGGTTGGGCTTTGTTGTCCGAGCCACTGATTTCTCTCACCGGCGGACGGCTGTTTATAGCTCCGTGTACCACTCCCGGCGATGATATTACCACACTTTGTTTGCTAACTATTTCTTCCATAAATCTTTGTTCTACCTATTTGATATCATGCTCTACGCATTTATAATTTCTTCTTTCTTGTCCCCCATTACTTCCTTTACTGCTTCCACATAAGTACGCTGTTCGCGAAAAAAAAAATGGCTCTGAGCACTATGGGGCTCAACTGCTGAGGTCATTAGTCCCCTAGAACTTAGAACTAGTTAAACCTAACTAACCTAAGGACATCACAAACATCCATGCCCGAGGCAGGATTCGAACCTGCGACCGTAGCGGTCTTGCGGTTCCAGACTGCAGCGCCTTCAACCGCACGGCCACTTCGGCCGGCCGCTGTTCGCGCACGCATTTTTCCGCGAACATTGTGTTTTCCTCTTTTACATTATCCTTTACTGTTTCGTAAAGTAGCACAATATCTGAGTTAATTCTTTTATGTTGTAACTTAAGTAACCCTATCTCCACTGTGATTTTCTCTATATTTTCTGGTAAGTCGTCACAGAATGAATTCAGCTTCGCTGCTTCTGATTGTACATTATCTATATTAACCTGCGTATTCCTTTGCATTACCTGTAAGTTATCCTGAGTTTTTCTGATTCGGGGTAGCTCCTGTCCATACGTGCGTGTGAGTGTTTCAAATTTTTCTTCCACTGTGTCTTTCAATTTCTCACACATATCGTGAACTGAAGTTCGTACTTGTTCGTTAATTTTCCTATCCAGCTCCATGGGGATTTGCGAAATCTGCTGTGTGAACTTCGCATCCAGATTACTGAGTTTTGTGGGCAAATTTTTTACTTCGCCTGATATGTGTGTCACGTTTGTATTTACCTTCCCGATTTCGGACTTAACTGTGGTCATTTCTGCTTTCATATTAGTCATATCTGTTTGTGTTGTGCATTGTGCTCACGTCTACTTGTATTTTTTCCAAACTCGACATGAATTTACTGTGTTCAAATTGGTCTCTAAACTCTACATTCATGTCTGTTTTCATTGCGTTCATGTCTGTATTGTTTCTGTTAAGGCTCCTTCTGGCCTACGCTGTCAGCATCTGCATCTGTACTACGCGTACTACTTCCATTTAAAGTATTCCTTTTCCTTGAGGTACCATTAATTTTATCTACTGTAATTAACGTATTGCTTGTAATGAAATGTTCCGTATTGACGGGCGTCGAATGCAACAATGGCATGTCGCTTCCAGCACCCAAATAATCACCGCCTGACGGTTCCAAACCACTCATTGTTACGTTTTGCAAGTGCAAGTCTTCTACATTGGCATTTTGAATTTGAAATGACGTTTCATTATCATTTTATCCATACACTATGAAAATCTTTACGTCTCTGCAGTTAGCAAAATTAATACCTTCTCTGTTTGGATTTTACTTCTGTGTTATTTCTCGCGTGACAGAATGCATGTACAGCTGTATGTAATTGTAATCTCAATTGTGGTTCACTCAATATGCTTTTCGTACTGATAAAAAAATTTCATTCTCTCTACTTGATTGCAATTGCATTAGCCTCTGAAGCTTTAGGTTCTGGATTTTAGGAAACAGGTGCTTGGATTTTCTAATAGGTCTACTAGGAACGCATTCTCTACATGCATTGCGCGGGCCTACCTTGTTGTTCTCTTGTAACTGATACTGCCCTCTATTGTACTTTTAGTTGTCAACTCTTGGTATTGTTGTCGTCTACCTTCTAATTTATTTATCATTATTATTTTTAATTAGTATTTTTCCAGTATTACATTATTGTTTCCGTCATGTCATCACAGTACACAGAACATAAAGAAATCATTAACAGGCATGTATATTCATTGTCTTAACAATACTAGTACTCACTGTTTTGCTCACTACGTATCGTGCCTTTCAGTTGTCGCCACTTTAAAATAAAGTTTAGATAAATGGAAATTATGAGATAAATTTTCCGGCCTGTCAGACAAGCACAGTAAGCTGAAATATGCCAATTAATAATACTACGTCCGATCGCCGTATCCACCTGCAAAATCTGGACAGTGTCCTCCATTACTGTTGTAATCGGATCTTCGTAACAACTCCGAAGTACGCAGGTGGGCTTCTTGGATTTTTCTATATTACAGTACTACTTGGAATAATGACTCATTCAATCTTTCAATGAGTAAAACAATACTATATTCGCCCTTCGATGCACATCAGAAATATAGACTTTTTACTTATTCTCACAACCAAAATGGCTATCGCCAACTACGCTCTAAAATAACGTTCGTCTACCTTCGTTCATTAACAGAGAGCGAGTCCTTCCTCTTACCGAGGAACAGGAAGAACATCTTCAGTTTTTTAACATTTGAAAATCAAAAATACATGGCGGTAGGCGTAGGCTCTACGCTGGACCTTCACCTTTTCTCTTTGTGTTTGAAGAAAACGAAAACATAAAAGTAAGAAATACGAAAGGTACATCACAACGTGCAACACCAGTCGGAAGTTCCAGCAATCACGAAGACACAAACATCTGCATTACTCTAGGAAGGGCATAGAATGATTTAAACAGAAGGCGAGAATTTCGAAACTCAATGCATAATGCTCTGAACTTTTGCGCAACCACGTCATTCCAGCTCTCCAACAGAGTGGATGTGTGGATGGGATAATTTTTATGCAAGACGGCGCACCTCCGCCCGTTGCAAATCCAGTTAAGCAGTTGCTGAAGCGCCATTTCGGGAATGCTAGAATTATCAGCGGCCATTTCCCTACAGCCTGGCCTCCCGATTACCTGATCTTAATCCTTGTCACTTTTGGCTGTGGGGCTATGTGAAAGATGTTCGCTAAGGTCGCAGGTTCGAATCCTGCCTCGGGCATGGATGTGCGTGATGTCCTTAGGTTAGTTAGGTTTAAGTAGTTCTAAGTTATAGGGGACTGATGACCTCAGATGTTAAGTCCCATAGTGCTCAGAACCATTTGGACCATTTTGAAAGATGTTGTGTTCAGTGTTCCGACTGCAAACATAAACTGCATTGGAGGCATGCATTGCGCAACACATTCTGAAAGTCACCCTGGAAACACGTCGATCAGTTGTGGAACATGCTGTTTCTCGATTTCAACTTGCTGCAGAAAACGGTGGGCAGCATATTGAACATGTTTTGCGCCAGTCACAGGGAAATTAACAATCCGATTTGGTTTTGAATGATGCTTTTTATATGGTTTTTGGCCTCAGGACACTTAAAAACCGAGGTGATTGATGCTTTTTATGCGGGTTTTGGCCTCAGGAAATCCGATGTGATTGCCATGGTGGATGGGCTTACGTAACTAACAGTATCACACCTGTACACCCATGCACACTGAGTATTACAGTTTGTTTAACGTCAAACGTACAGCTTAGGCATTGTCGTACGATTCATTTGTCATATGTAGTCGACCACTATTTAATTACGATGCTTACAGCGCCTCTATTGCTACATTTTGTAGCGATTTATTTTTCTTGTGCCATACGTTCTCCTCCATCCCCGATAATATTCCGTTGCAATTTGACATCATTCTGACCAGTAGTGTTATTTCTATAGTGGTTTGAAAGTTTATTTATAATCACTCTATATTAAACACTCACCAATTCGGACTTAAATAATTCGTAATTTGCGATAATTGGGACTGATTTTTCATTGCGGAGAGAATTGTTGCTGTACTGTATCGGACATCGTTCGCTACAAGCACATTAACTGTAAAATGTTTTACATACCTCCTTCCTTTCATACAGCTTTACCGGTGACTGACAATGAGACGCGTATGTATCACTGTGGGTTAAAAGCACGCAACAAAGTCAGAGCCTGCTCTATTTTAGAAAACATTTCTATAATTCAGACTTTCGATAATTCGTTCACTGGCATCCATCCGAATTATTCTCAATTAGTATGGTTTCACTGAACAGAAATAAGGCAATAAGGAGCAAAGAAGTGAAGCAAATGAGTAATTTCGTAAGCATCCTTCTGCCGGTAATACTAGAAGAAAAGAAAACGGTGAGTTAAAGCAGTGTCAAAATATATCATGAGGGCTCTTATACTGACTGGATGTGCGCCCTGATATTCATTCTTCTAGATAAAACATAAAACTAAAATGACGGCAGACACAGGGTCAATTTTCTTACTCTTTAAGCTACAAACGTATGTCCGTCGTAATAAAATGTCTGTGCTTCTCGCGATAGATTAATCCTTTTGAAGTGAGAGATGGTTTTAAAGCACTTTTATTTCACGATATCCGTTTTGTCGGTGCAAACATCTCTGATTATTTTATCTCCCTGATATGAAATGTGCACGCGAGTGTCTGCTTATCGGTGTATGAACCGTACCATTTGAGAAAATCGCATCAGCGTCAAGACGACAACACCTCGCTGTCTGTAATGTAACTCATCTTATCTTCAAGAAAGACATAAAAATACATATGGAAGATTTACACCAAATGTCGCAGCATGGATGTTCGACCGTGTACTCACAAGGGAATGGTCCGGCATTCACATCTGGACCTATACTCTGCAAGCCACTTTATGATGTGTAGCCACTAATACGAGGGTCGTTCAATAAGTATTGCCCACTTTTTTTAACGCAAAAGTATGCTTATTATTAAGAGCGTGACAGATAACAGGGATTAGTGATCACTAAGTTGTTGCAACTAGACTGGAAACCGTAACATCCAAACCGACCGAAGAAGTCGATAAAAATTCGCTTGACATCATCCTGAAAGATAGTCTCCACTTCTTCCAGTATGACTGTGAAAACGTAGACTAGATGGACTTTAAATACAAAGAAATAATATCAAAAGCAAATGAGAGATATATGCCTAATAAAGTAATAACAGATTGTACTAATCCCCCATGGTACACGAAACAGATCAGAATATTGTTGCAGAAGTAACGAAAAAGCATGTCAAATTTAAAAGAACGTAAAATCCTGAAACTGGGGACGTTTTACAGAAGTTCGAAATTTAGCGCGAACTTCAATGTGAGCTGCTGCTAATAGTTTCCGCAACAAAACTGTGTCTCGAAATCTGACAGAAAAGATTATGCTCGTACGTAAAGTACACCAATGGCAAGCCGCAATCAATACCTTCACTGCGCGATGAGACTGGTGATGTTATTAATGACAGTGCCACTAAAGCAGAGTGACTGAAGCGGTTTTCCGATATTCCTTCACAAAAGAAAAGGAAGTAAATATTTCATAATCCGAATCAAGATCAACTGTCAACTTAGAAGTTGATCTCCTCAGTGTAGCGAAGCAGCTTGAAACACTTAAGAAAGGCAAGGCCTCCGCTTCAGACTGTATGGCAGTCAGGTTCCTTTCGGAGTATGCAGATACAATTGTTCCACACTTACGAAACATACACAACCCCTAACTTTAAGAAAGACCCGTAGCCAAATACTGGAAAGTTGCTCAGGTCACACTTCTACCTAAGAAACGAAATATGAACAATCCGCTGAATTACAGTTTCATATCAGTAACGTCTTGTTGCAGTAGGATTTTGTAACATATACTGTGCTCGAGCGTTGTGAGTACCTCAAGGGGTACGATTTATTGGTCGGCCGTTGTGGCCGAGCGGTTCTAGGCGCTTTTGTCTGGAACCGCGCGACCGCTACGGTCGCAGGTTCGAATTCTGCCTCGGGCATGGATGTGTGTGATGTCTTTAGGTGAGTTAGGTTTAAGTAGTTCTAAGTTTTAGGGGACTGTTAAGTCCCATAGTGCTTAGAGCCATTTGGTACTATGTACTGACAATAGTCAACATGGGTTCAGAAAGTATCGTTCTGATGAAACACTACTAACTTTTTATTCTCATGAAGTAATGTGTGCTATCAAAAGACACATTAAAATGACTCCATATTTTTAGTTTTCCAGAAAGTGTTTGACACCGTTCTTCATAAGCGACTTCTAATTAAATTGCGTGCCTTTGGAGTATGACCGTTGTGTGACTGGATTCGCGATTTCCTGTCAGAAAGGTCATATTTAGTACTAACTGACAAAAAGTCATTGAGTAAAACAGAAGTAATATCTCGCGTTCCCCAAGGAAGTGTTCTGTGGCCTCTGTTGTTCCTGATCTACATAAACGATCTAGTAGACAATCTGGGCAACCCTCATAGATTGTTGGCAGATGATGCTACTATTTACCGTCATGTAATGTCATAAAATAATCAAAACGAATTGCAAAATGATTTAGAGAATATATCTGAAATGGTGCAAAAAGTGACAGTTCATTGTAGATAATGAACAGTGTAGAGCATTCACATGAACACTAAAATGAATCCACTAACACTTACACGATAAATTACACAAATCTGAAGATTGTAAACTCAACTAAATACTTATGAATTACAATTATGAATAATTTAAATTGGAATTATCACATAGACAATGTTGCGGGGAAAGCAAACCAAAGACCGCTAGTTACGAGGGTCGTCCACGAAGTAAGTTCCGTTTCTATTTCTATCCGCGGCAACGGAACAATCGCAGTTCCGAGTACAGGTATGCGCGGCAGTTGCTCTGACTCAAGGAGAAGAAATGTACGCCATTTTCGGTTCGCTGCTGCCGACGTGTGCTTTGTAGTGCTTCTTTATAATGTCAGCCATAATTGAAAATGCTGCTGTGTTGAAATCAGATCTGTGATTCGTTTTCTAAAAGCAAAGAAGTTAAACTGAAGGAAATTCATGGGCAAATCTGCGAGGTTTATGGACAAAATGCTATGAGGGATTCAATGGTTAGAAGATGGGTCAGACTGTTCGATGATGTACGTGATAAAGTGCACAATGAAGAACGAAGTGGACGCCCGTCTTTGGTTGCTGATGAACTGGTTCACACAAATGAAGAGAAAATTAAGCACAACCGTAAGTTTACACTTAGTGCTCTTTCTATGGAAGTTCCGCAAATCTCACGATCACTGGTTCATGAACTTGTTGCTGAAAAACCACGTGGTTGAATACACAGACAGAAACCTTCTGCCACGCTATGACAAGTGCCTACAAAATTTCGGAAGTTATGTAGAAAAGCAGTTTAACAGTTGTAGATTTTTGTACAACAAGTATTTTTTTCTGTATCTGTACACGTTTGTTTTATATAACCAAACGGAACTTACTTTGTGGACAACCCTCGTATTTGCAGAACACTTAGAGGCTGTAACAGGTCTACTAAAGAGAAAGCTTACACTAAACTTGTCCCACACTCTTCTGAAGTATTGCTGTACAGTGTAGGATCCTCATCAGATAGGACTGGTGGAGGATATCGAGAAATTTCAATGAAGGGCGGCTCGTTTTTTACAAGGTGTTTCAAAAAGACCATATGTGTGGACATGTAACTTTAAGTCATGGGGCACATATTGATTATTGATGAATCTCTCCAGTTTAGAATACAAATGTTAAATATACCTTACATCAGGGACACGAACTGTGTCACATCGACTGTCGAAGTCCTGCCATGATCAGATTAGTATGACCATTACCACTGATATTGCGGCAGAATGGGCCGGTTCTTCTACTCTTCTATGCTCTGAGGTAGTGTTGGTGCATAAAAACGATCTTTAATGAAATCACACTGGAAGAAGTCACACGGTATCAAATCTGGTGACCATGGAGGCCAGCTGAGAAGTGCTAAGCTGCCGGGTGTTTGACGCCCAGTCCAACGGTGTGGTACAGTTTCGTTCAGATATTCACACACGTGGCGACTCCAGTGGGGAGGCACTCCGTCTTGTTAAAAATGAACTTGTCCTCGTCCAGCCTCGGAAACAACCAAATATAGCAAGATACTGTGTTAATCGTGTTCCTCATAAAAAAAGATGAGCCGTATGCAGATGAGTGGGCTATACTACAAAATACGCTGACTTTGGGTGAATCTCAGACATATTCATTGTGAGCGTGCGAGTCCTATTGGCCACAAATTCGGACGTTTTGTTTGTTTACTTTCCCACCACGGTGGAAAGTCGCTTCATCAATCAACAAAGTGCGTAGTGCGGAAATATCATCATTCTAATTCCATTCCGAAAAGTGTCTATTTATGGGAACAGTTTGAGAGCTGCCTAGCGCATGGCAGGAAGACCGTCAACACAGCCAGCAACGAGACGGAATATTAGCTTTTTTTTTTCTTTATTGTTATTTTGAAACCTGTTTACAGGCAGGCCTGCAGCAGCATACTACGCCGCTCTTTGGCCTCAGAGAAACACAAAGATACAAATTCAGACAATTAGAGAAAAAAAAAAAAAGATGGTGGACATATAAACGGAGACAAACACTTTTTAAAATACAAGGTGCCGTTCACGGGCGTAGAGTCCAAGATAAAATTGTTCAGACACTTGGACACATACAGAGACGAAAATTGTCACACGTGAACGTAGGTGCACAAAACGAATAACACTGAACCACTTAAGCACAAAACGGCGGCACACACAGAACACGAGGCGTTGATCTCCGGCGCGCGTATGTTCACTAACCGTGTACGAGTCCGGGGACCTGCCAAGAGAGGAGGAGGGGGGGTGGGAGAGGGAGAGGGGAGAGCAGATGCCATGGGCAGGGGAGATAGGGGGAAGGGAGGAAGGGGGAGGGGAAGCCCAGGGGAAGAGGGGTGGAGGGAGGGGATGGGGGAAAAGGAAAGAGAAGGGAGGTAGGGTGCCTGAAGGAAAGGACACAGGAAGCAGGGGGGGAGGATCAAAGTTAATAGAAGGGGTAGATGGAAGGGAGGAGGACATCATCAGGGAGGGGGAGCTGGCGGAAGCCACCTTGGGAGAGGGTAAGGAGGGTGGAGAGATGGAGACCGGGTGGGATGTGGGAATACAGGTGTGGCAGCAGGCGGGGGTGGGAGAGGATGGGTGAGACAAGCGGGTGAGGAGGATAGAGTTTACGGGAAGTGTACAGGATCCGTATCCTTTCAAGGAAGCCAGCCGGAGTGGCTGTGCAGTTCTAGGCACTGCAGTCTGGAACCGAGCGACCGCTGCGGTCGCGGGTTCGAATCCTGCCTTGGGCATGGATGTGTGTGATGTCCTTAGGTTAGTTAGGTTTAATTAGTTCCAAGTTCTAGGCGACTGATGACCTTAGAAGTTAAGTCGCATAGTGCTCAGAGCCATTTGAAACATTTTGAGCCTTTCAAGGAAAGGGAGGAGGTGGGGGAAGGGGATGAGATCGTACAGGATCTGCATGGGGGAGGGGAGACGGATGCGATAGGCGAGGTGGAGAGCGTGGCATTCAAGGATTTGGAGGGATTTATAAAAGGTAGGGGGGGCGGAAATCCAGGCCGGATGGGCGTAACAAAGGATAGGGCGGATGAGGGATTTATAGGTGTGGTGGATGGTGGATGGTGGAGGGGTCCAGACCCCATGTACGGCCGGAAAGGAGCTTGAGGAGACGGAGTCGAGAGCATACCTTGGCTTGGATTGTCTGGAGATGGGGAGTCCAGGAGAGGTGACGGTCGAGGGTGACGCCAAGGTACTTAAGGGTGGGAGTGAGGGCGATAGGACGGCCATAGATGGTGAGATAGAAATCAAGGAGGCGGAAGGAAGGGGTGGTTTTGCATACAATGATCGCCTGGGTTTTGGAGGGATTGACCTCGAGCAACCACTGGTTGCACCAAGCGGTGAACCGGTCAAGATGGTATTGGAGAAGGTGTTGGGGGTGCTGCAGGGTGGGGGCAAGGGCGAGGAAGGCGGTGTCATCGGCAAGCTGGAGAAGGTGGATGGGGGGGGGGGGTGACGGCGGCGGCATGTCCGCCGTATACAAAAGGTACAGAAGGGGGGAGAGGACGGAGCCTTGGGGCACACCGGCAGAGGGGAAAAAGGTGTAGGAATCTGTGTTATGGATGGGATGTAGGGAGGATGGCAGGAGAGAAAGGAGCCAATCAGATGGACGTAGTTAATGGGAAGGGTGAAGGTTTGGAGCTTGAAGAGGAGAGGGGGCGACGTCCGTCTGAAACGGTGAGGAGGACAAGGAGATGGTCGCTACGAATAGGCTCCAGGACATCCACCGTTATGCGACCAAGGAGGTTGGGGGAGGAGAGGATAACATCGGGAGTGGAGTTGGATTTGGAACGGGTGTGCTGGAGGATGGGGATGAGGTCGCCTTGAAGGAAGGAGAGGAACCAATGCCACCGCCATAACTGGGGGCGGAACGACTATGGATGTTGAGGTTGGTGGCGATCACATAGGAGGAGAAGGTACGGTCAATGTGGGAGAGGAAGTCGAAGGGAATAGGGGCGTTAGGGCGTACATAGATGGTGGTGCAGGTAACGGTAAGGCCGGGGAACAAGAGACTGAGGATCAGGTGTTCGGTGGGGTCGTGAAGGAGAGGTTGCAGCCGAACGGGGATCTGGGGGTGGTGACCAATGGAAGCTCCGCCATGCGCAATCGGGAGGGGATTATCGGAGCGGTGAAGGAAGTAGGGCGAAGTGTGGACGGTGTGGTGGGGTTGGAGGAAGGTTTCATTGAGGAGGAAGGCATCCACGCGGTGGGTGGCAAGGGTGTGCAGGAAGAGGTACTTGTTGGTGGGAAGGGAGCGGATGTTGTTGAAAAGGATATGGTGCTGTCGCGCCATGACAGGGATTTAAACGAGGGTGTCAAGACGGGAGAAGGTGAAATGGGCCTGGTTGTTGGAGTAGGTGGCGTACATTTTTAGGTCGAAAATGGAACGGGCAGCGAGGGAGATCTGTTGCAGGGTGTGGGGGCGCTGAAAAGGATGAACATTCTGAAGGACGATGGTGAGGAATCCGATGATGTCCTCAGCGGTAGGGGGTGGGCAAAGGGAATTGCTGGGAGGGGTGGGGGCGTCCAGAGGGCGGACAGGAACAGTGAGTTCAGGAGTGGTCCGAGGGGGTCGAGCCTTACATTTCTGGGAGTAAGTAGGATGAGGGAGGTTACAGGTATTGCAGGAGGGGGGGGGGACTGGAGATTGGGGCACTGCCGTAAGAAGTGGACTTATCTACAGTGCAGGCAGGTGAGGGCCTCGCAGCACTCAGATGTCGTGTGTGCATTACACTGCAAGCACCTCTGGCAGTGGAGGGATTGAGGAGGGGAATGGGAGGGGTCAACTTTATAACGTAGGTTAAAAAGGAGGGCACCCTCCTTCAGGAGATGTTCTATGGAGGGGACGTGCTCAGAAAAGACCCGCATAAGGCGGGTGGGGCCGCCAGAGTTGTGGATGCGATGAACCGCTCGCGCCTCCAGATGGGGATGTGCCTGAAGCTCCGCCAACACCTCCTCCTCTGTGATCGTCGGACTAAGCCGAGTGATCACGGCGGTGAGGGTCGGCGGGCAATGCGGGGGTTGGGGTTGGCGGTAGGGAGGCTGAAAAGGAGCTGGGGTGAGGGAGGCATTAGGGCCAAAGCAGGTGACAGGGATGCGGGAAAGGAGGTCTGTGTGGAGGGTAGCTGGGGGAGGAGATGAGCACCGAATCATGGCGAGGAGTGAGGAGGGGGGCACCTGGAGAATTCTGGCGAAGGAATAGGGTGAGGTTCCGGGCTTCAAGAAGGGGGGGATCAGGACGGGAGAGGAGGTAGCGGTAGGAGGAGGAGGTAGAGGAGGAGGAGGAGGGGGCAGGGACAGGCGGGGGACATCCATGGCATCATGGGTGGGGGAAGGGGGACGAGGCAAGGCCTTTTTGGGAGTAGAGGAGGCAGGGGTGCCACTGGGGTGCTTGACGGCGGCGGAGGAGGTGTGGGGGATGGGAACGACTGGAATGTGGCGGGGAGTGGCAGGTCCCGGTGCTGGAGTCAGTGCCAGAGATGGTGAGGGCGATGGCGAAGGAGACTTTAAAAAATGAAGTACGCGCATAATGAAAAATACGATAAATTATGCCCTCTGACTTTAAGAGCAATATAATTATTTAGGAATGTACCTAATGGAAAAGCACATAATAATTTCTTAAAAACAAATATGGAAATGTTAGTTTCAGAAACATCCTTTTTATATTTACTGAAACATCGATTAAATGTAAAAACAACAATCCTTTATTATGGGATTTCACGCCCTCTCTTATCACATTCGAAAACTTGATCAACCTAATGATTGACATTATCAGCGTAAATTCTTAACAGGCATTTACAAAAATTAATGACAAAATATTAAAAAAAATACAATAATCTCCCATATGATGTACTGGACTTGTAATACTACTATTTCCCATATGAGCAACTGATGTTAAATTTCAATAAAGACTAAGTGTGCGACTGTGGTAACACCAATGAAAGAAAAGGCATATGTCAAATATACATTGCAAATAGAGCTCAAAAATAAAACTAATATCCACCATTTGCTGTTAGGAAATCTGTTAAATACATCACAGCAAAAAACTGCTGAAGAAGAGGCTTGCTTAAACGAGCACCAAGTTTACACTCATGTCTTGAATCTGCGTCTTGCACTGGATAAGAGCGTAATGCTGGCTAATATTCCATCTCCGGCGGTAATTCGTTTGAATACCGCTCTTCGATTGTGCTATTGCGGTACCAATCGAAGCGATAGGTGTTGCAGGTTCCAGCCGGCCAGCCAGCCAGCCAGCCAGTCCGTTGGCGTGCAGCAGTCCAGCCAGCAGTGGTCCCCACCAGCAGCCAGCAGCGGTCCCCGCCAGCAGCCAGCAGCAGTCCCCCGCCTGCAGCCGTCCTCCCCAGCAGTGGTCCTCGCCCGCAGCAGTCCCCACCAGCACCGGTCCCCGCCAGCAGCCAGCGGCCAGCAGCGGTCCCCACCAGCAGTCACCAGCGGTTGCAGCCACCAGCGGTTGCAGCCAACAGCAGTCGCAGCCACCAGCCAGCAGCCTAGCTGCCCCCACCACCAGCAGCAGCAGCAGCGGAGGCATGCTATGGATTGCTGAAGAAACAATATAGGAGGTCTATTTAAAAAAACATAAATTTGTGTTAAAAAACACATATGTTTTCGTTTTAGAATGTTTCCAAATATGTACATTCATGGGCCCCAGCCCTACATTGATACCGGTGAAAGTCGTTTTCCAATAGCTGTTATTGTTCCAGAGATATTTTGGGTGGACAAGATGGCTGGGACACCCTGTATATAAACTCAGATGGGAAGTATTTCATTTAATTTTTTAAATATAATCTACACCAGTTGAAAATGTTAAAATCTTTACGTGCATTACTTCAAGGTCCAATAAAATCGGTAATTTTTTTATATTGAAGGCTGTGGATTGCTGTGTTGTAAAGGTTAAATTACGTGTTTGTATTGGTAGCACTGTCAAAAACAGTGTCCCATCGTTTGGTTCAAATGGCTCTGAGCACTATGCTACTTAACTTCTGAGGTCATCAGTCGCCTATAACTTAGAACTCATTAAACCTAACTAACCTAAGGACATCACACACATCCATGCCTGGGGCAGGATTCGAACCTGCGACCGCAGCGGTATCCCATCGTTTCATAGTCTGTCGAAGTGTTAACGTTTTTCCGAGGAAAAGTGACGATTAGATTGGTAAATCTCTCAAAAAGCAAAGTGTGACACCAAAACGAAGTATTTTTGAGATACGTGGGTTTCATGGTAATAGATTTTCGAATAAAGGGAAACATTGTGTTCAACATGTGGCGTGTGAAGTAACAGACAATGAAATGCAGGCAAACTCATCTAGAGAAACACCCGTTAGTGCTTCGAAGATTAAAATAACAAGTTGTGATACACAGTTTTCTCAAAACGAAAGTGATGTAAATGACAGGTTAGGTTATATTCTGATAGATTTACACATCCTAACAAGGGTGTTAGATGAATGTGTGTATTATAAAATATGTGTAGGGTCAGTTGATTTACACGATGACAGTGAGATATCAAATGGACTAGCCAGGGATCGTAACGTTAATTGTGCCAGTTGTAAACATACTCATTCATTTTGGAATTCTGATAAGAGTAGAAATAATTATTTTGAAGTAAATGTTAGATAGTTTTATGGATTGAGAGCCATTGGGAAAGGACACACTGCAGCAGAAACAATGTGTGCCATGATGAATATGCCACACCCACCTTGTAAATTCGAAAAGTAAGCAGGATTTATTGGAACTGCTGTGGAATCTGTTGCATGTGAGTCAATGAAGGGTGTTGCAAACGAAGCTGTTGAAATAAATGATGGTATGACTGACATACCAGTAGCTTTTGATGGTACTTGGCAGAAGTTTTAAGAATTCTGTTGCTACAGTGACCAGTCTGGATACTGGAAAGGTAATAGATTTCCAGATTTTAACGAAACATTGTTATAAGTGTAAATCAGAGAATGAAGAAGGGCATATCTGCGACAGAAATTATGAACAAATGGTGTTATGGAGGCCTCTGCAGCTATTGAAACTTTTAGTCGATCTGTGAACGAAAGGGGAGTGTGTTATACAAAGTTCTTAGGTGATGGAGACTCAAAAACAAATAACAGTTTAGTAGCCGCTCAGCCTTATGGTGCGAAGATTATCACAAAACTGGAATGTGTTGGTCATATCCAGAAGAGGATGGGCACCAGGTTGAGGAAGTTGAAACAAAGTTTGAGAGACAACAAACTTTCTGATCGTAGAACCATAAGAGACAGGCTGACAGGCAAAATGATTGACAAACTGCAGCAGTATTATGGGATGGCCATTAGAAATAATACTGACGATTTGTTGAAAATGAAGCAGGCAGTATGGGCTACCTTCTTCCACAGACTGTCAACTGATGAAAAACCAGTCCACCACCTTTGCGCTCTTGGACTCGATTCATAGTGCAATTACCGCAATGCCCAGCACTCAAACACTTCATACAGCCATAAACATTCCATCCCAGCAGCAGTCATGGATATCATAAAACCTATTTACAGAGATCTGGAAAATTACTGGAATTACTGGAGAAGTGTCTGCATGGTCAGACTCAAAATCCCAATGAGTCGTTCAATAATCTTATATGGACTCGCCTACCAAAAAATGTCTTTCTTGGAATGAAGACACTAAAGTGGGGCAACATCGATAGGGTGAAAGTGTTACAGCTTATGGGAATTAATCCTGGAATCTGAATCAGAGAACTTGAAAGGATGGACAAGGTTCGCAATGATAAAGCAGAGTATGCAGCTCAGTTGGCCACTAAGGAGTCCGGAAAGAATAAAAGAAGAAAAAACTTGGAAAACGATCAAGAGGATGATATACAGTATGGTGCAGGGTGCTTCTGAGTGACTAAAAATAAAAAAATAAGCATATGTTAAGTGAGTTACAGTCTTTAGAAACTTTAGAAGCAGTTCCTGAAAATTTACATTTTCTGTTGCATTTTTCCCTAAATCTCAGAAACCACTTCGAGTAGAGTATTCAAATTTTCAGGGAGTAATAACATACATATCTTGAGTCTACTGAACTAAAAGATCAACATAATGTTATGTATAATTAAAACTATTTAGGATAACGTACAAAAAAGTACACAAAATTTTAACTGTGTAATTAAAAAACTGTATTTCCGAAATCAGTGGCTAAAATGCAATTACTGTTGTTCAGTTGACTCAGGACATACAGTTTAATGTCCCGTAAAAGTTTCATGTCAATGGTCACAGTGGTTTCTGAAATACTGGGAAGCAAAGTGACTACATTTAATATTGTCGGGATAGGGCGTTCCAATTCCTCTTAAAGGTGGTTCGATGAACCCTCCCCAGGCACTTAATTGTGAATTGCAGAGTAGTCATGTAGATGCAGAGGAGACGATGAGCACATAATCGTTGGGTCTAACTGTGGTGTGGTAAGCCTGCCTCCATATAGTTCCATTACTTCTGGAAAGGAAGAAGTGTGACTGGTACGTGTTACACAACCACATGTAACAGACATATACATCGAACAATAATAATGTTTTCTGATATTCACCCAGGCCAATAAGTGAGTTTAGCCAACCGTCATATCCATCATTTGGGATATTATATGTATATCCTCATCGTTTTCCTGTCAATAATAAAGCATTCCCATCTGTGTCTGTGTTGTCAAAGTGCATCTAAAAATAAGAAAAAGCAATACATAAGCACTCTATGCAAGTTTAAATTATTGTTATTATTATTATTATTGGTAGAAGAAGTGGTAATAGTAGTAATACGTATCTGTTCCTCAATGCCCAGAGTCATCCCCCAGACTAGAAAATGTTGTCATGGCCTATGACAGCTCGATGTTGGTACGGTCTATAGAAAAAAACAGGAACAGATTAAGTATTGCATTGAAGAGCGGCAAAAATTAAGACCACCACATGTAAATGAGTATACTTACATTTGCCCACCTACAAATCAAGCATCATTAAAGCCATAGCTTGACTGTCAAGGTGCAGGGACGTCAGGCTATTTTCCTCCCACATATATACACCAGATCATTCAGAACAGCTAGGAAAAAATCTTATAAGCCTTGTCCACGGTATTTTTTGCAAAAAAGTTATACACAACGTGTAGATATGTGTACTTAGATACCTGCGAGTCATTCAGGAGGATAGTCAAAGAGCAATGTCAGTACGTCGTTATTACCTGATAAACGAGTACGCTTACCCGTGCCACCACCACCACCACCACCATGAAGAGAAGCTGCTCGGACCGAATTATCGGAATGCATGTTTCAGCTTGCTCGTTCTGATGATGTAATCACCAGCTTGTTCATATCGCAAATGTGCGTCTGCAAAACCTTTCCAGTTCCATATTTCATCATATCGACAACTCCTGACAGGATGAGTGCTATAAGCAGTATGACTGCACGTGCTTTCACCACTTTTTCACGGTACGGTAGCAGTCAGCCGGTCACAGGACCGCACATGCATAATTTAGGGAAGTCAAATTACGCCACAGAGTTTACTCCACGGAGAGATTGCGTGTGAATGTCCACAGAGCATGCAGTACCACATGGAAGTGGGACTGCAAGTACATTCGATATTTTTTCTTCCATGATTCTGAGCAGGCAGCCATCGGCGTTCGTGCTAAGTACACCGCATACACTCGTAGATGCTGGTCTTGGGCATGGAGGCTGACGCGTGTACCTCAGTTCATATTTTAAATGACTGGCATTGTACTATAAACAGAAAGGCCTGCAACGGCGTATGGCAGGAGGCTGCTGTGGACATTGTTGTAGGTTTAAAGTATATTTACGAATCTTCGACGTCTCCCGTTAGACAATATTCTATGTTATTAAGATATAGGAAAAGTACAAGTGAAGGTCATTATTGCCCAACTTACTGTGGTTGGATACTTTCTACTTTACCGATTCAACAAAGACTTTGTAACATGTTTATTTGAGGTGGTACCCTTGCGACACTATATGTCGGAATAATCTTTACAATGCCCTGCCTTGGTGACATTTGACTGCAGCTCATATTACTCTGAGGCTCACAAAGACAATGGTATAGGTATGAGTATTCAAATACAGAGATATGTATACAGGCAGAATACGCCGCTGTGGTCGGCAACGCCGATATAAGACAATAGGTGTCTGACGCAGTTGTTAGATCGATTATTGCTGCTACAATGGCAGGTAATCAAGAATTAAGTGGATCTGAACGTGATTGTACTGTCGGCGCACAAACGATGGGATACAGCATCTCTGAGGTAGCAATAAAGAGGGGACTTTCCCGTACGACTATTTCACGAGTGTACCGTGAATATCAGGAATCCGGTAAAATATCAGATCTCCGACGTCGCTGCGGCTGGAAAAAGATTGTGCAAGAACGGGACCAACGACGACTGAAGAGAATCTTTCAAAGTGACAGAAGTGCAACCCTTCCTCAAATTGCTTCAGACTTCAATGTTGGCCCATCAACAAGTGTCATTGTGCGGACCATTCAACGAAACATCATCGATAGGGGCTTTCGGAGCCGAAGGCTCCCTCGTGCACGCGTTAGGACTGCACGACACAAAGCTTTACGCCTCCCCTAAGACCATCGACATTGACATGTTAGTCGGCCGCGGTGGCCGAGCGATTCTAGGCGCTCAGTCCGGAACCGCGCGACTGCTACGGTCGCAGGTTCGAATCCTGCCTCGGGCATGGATGTGTGTGATGTCCCTAGGTTAGTTAGGTTTATGTAATTCTAAGTTCTAGGGGACTGATGACCACAGATGTTAAGTCCCATAGTGCTCAGATCCATTTGAACCATTTTGACATGTTACTGTTGATGATTGGAAACATGTTGCCTGGTCGGACGAGTCTCGTTTCAAATTGTATCGAGCGGATGGAAGGGTACGGGTATGGAGACAACCTCACGAATCCATGGACTCTGCATGTCAGCAGGGGACTGTTCAAGCCGGTGGATGCTTTGTAATGGTGTGGGAAGTGTGCAGTTGGAGTGATAATGGACCCCAGGTATGTCTAGATACGACTCTGACAGGTGACACGTACGTAAGCATCCTGTCTGATCACTTGCATCCATTCGTGTTCATTGTGCATTCCGACGGACTTCGGCATTCCAGCAGAACAATGCGACACCGTGTACGTCTAGAATTGCTACAGAGTGAGTCTAGGAACACTCTTCTCAGTTTAAACACTTCCGCTGACCACCAAACTCCGCTGATATGAGCATAATTGAGTGTATCTGGGATGCCCTGCAACGTGATGTTTAGAAGAGATCTCTACCCCCTCGTACTGTTGCCGATTTATAGACAGTCATGCAGGATTCATGGCGTCAGTTCCCTCCAGCACTACTTCAGACATTAGTTGAGTCCATGCCACGTCGTATTGCGACAGTTCTGTGTGCTCGCGAAGGCCCTACACCATATTAGGCAGGTGTTCCAGGTTATTTGACTCTTCAACGTATTTTTATATATGAAATCGCTTAAGATTGTAATGCTGGATTGCTTAATGCATTTTGAAGGTATGTTGAGAAGCTGTCTGTGGTTATTCGCTGTCGTGCAGCAGTCAAAGGGACGTTCCCTAAAACTTTCTGATCAGTTATCAGGACAGAGTTAAAGACAAGAAAGGTAGTAATGAGAAGAAAACTCCATGCCACATTAAAACACTAAGACTTACACGAGACGACGTAAGTTCCAAATGCCAGGCACTTTTTATTTTTCATCAGTCAGCTTACTGGCATCAAATCTTTGCTACTCAGCTGATTGATACAATACGTTAGTTTGAAGTGGTTCGTTGCCGGCTGTCAGAGATATGGATTCGACAAGCCTAGCACCTTACATTCTTGCAGCAATAACCACAGCATGGAATTATCTTATTTTCTGAAAGCAATGCAAATGTTACAGGTGAGCGTCAACCCTGCCATTGTCTAAAGGCCTCTGCTTGTTCCTCGAAGTTTCTTGCTCTCTGGCTACTTGGTTACGTGCATCTTATGCTGTCTGGCAGTAGCGCGTGGCACTTAAGTTTTGAAATGTTTTTCTGGTGTACTTGTGGAACCATGCATTGCGAGCCGTTGTGTGTCTTTATTGCTCTTGGTGTGTTGTTCTGTTGTTTAACGTCCGTCAGTAGAAATCTAATTGACAGATGCCATTTCCTGTTTGAGGGGCGTCACCAAACTGCCACTTGCACGACTTCCGCACAGGACGTACACTGACGGGATAAAGAATCACAGCACCAAACAAAATTAATGTAGAGTAATGAAATTTCAGAATACATTAGTGTACGTAACATACTTAAGTGATTAACATTACAAGATCATAGGCTAATGTAAGCGCGAGATAAGCCATTGCAAATGGGAAATGCTGGCTCGTTAATAACTGGTGTAACCGCCAGAATATTGAATGCAAGCATGCAAACGTGCATGCATTATGTTGTACAGGTGCCGGGGAGCTACATGCATACTGCGCTTGGTCGTTCAGTACAGAGACTGTTAATGCAGTTTGTGGATGACGCTGGAGTTATTGCCCAATGATGTCCCATACGTGCTACATTGGAGACTGATCTGGTGATTGAGCAGGTCAAGGCAGCATGTCGACATTCTGTAGAGCTTGTTGTGTTACAAGAGCGGTCTGTGGACGAGCGTGTTCCTGTTGGAAAATACCCTCTGGAATGCTGCTTATGAGTGGCAAAACAAGTCGAGACACTAGACTGACGCAGAACTTTGGAGTTAGGGTGCGTGGGATGACGACGAGGGTGCTTCCACCGTCATACGAAACCGCCCCCAGACCACAATTCCAGGTGTAGTTCCAGTGTGTCTAGCACACAGACAGATTGGTTGCAGGCCTCGACTGGCTTCCCCCTAAACAACACACGGTGGTCTTCCATCTCTTCCAGCGACCATACTTTTCCGAGGCTACCGCTGCCAGCAGTCACTCTACAGTGGCTACATTCCTGCCAAGTCTTTCAGCAATATCGCGGAAGGAACATGCAGCTTCTCGTAGCCCTATTAAAAGATCTCGTCCAAACCCTCTGAGGTGCTGATAATGGTGGCTTTGTTGTTTAAAAGGCATTCTTGACTAATATCAACTCACCATGTCCAATATCAAAGGTAACTAACTCTCAGGTCCGTTAGAGCGTGTATTTAAAGCAAACCTGATTTGCATCCTCACAGTGGCACTTCTAACGCCACTCGTACGCGACTGCTGCGAAATTTGAATAGAGATCAGCCTTCAGATGTAGAAACACTCCTTCCAAATATATTTTATGTCTCACAACTCCATCCTTGTGTTGTGATTTTTTTTCCGTCAGTGTATTTATGTTTTAACGTCTGTTGGGCGTACACTACTGCGTGGCTGTCAGTTCCTATTTTAGGTGCCCCGTCACCTTGGTGCTAGTGCGGTTTACGGTCGGACGTGTTTAGTTTGTAATGTCCGTTTAGTACAGGGTTTAACAACTGGCCGGTTTTGAGCGCGAGTACTCGCGTCTGCTCAGACACATGCTCACGAGCAGCTGCAAGGTCGCTGAGTAGGGAAGGAGGGGAGGGAGGGGAAATGCGCGCGCACTTTTGAATAGGGCCGCAGCGTGCCTATTGAATTCGCGCCGACTGTGTAACGTTTAAAGTACTACGATCAGCTCTTAACATTCACTTCGCTGGTTAAGAATCATGTGAAGTCGCCGTTGTGTAACCCCAACCATACTTTCGCAGTTCAACCCCCATTGGGAGGAATTGTATCTGTTTACTGAAAAAGATGGTGTTGCAATATGTTTAGTATGTCACAAAACGCTGAATTCTTTTACGAAATTTAATTTGCAGCGACATTATATGTCGTACCACGCGAAAGACTACGGACGTGGAAAATGTGATTGACCAGAACGTGCACATGAAGTTATCAAACTTAAAAGGAAGCTATCCGAAGAAGAACTGGACGACGAAGAAAAATCAACTGAGGCAGCTCTCACAGTGGGTTACAAAATTGCTTTGCTTTTAGCAGAATCCCTGCGCCCCTTAACTGATGGCGATTTAATAAAAGAATGTTTGGTAGTTGCAGCGGAACATTTGTGTCCATCTCAAGTTGAACAGTTTCGGATTGTGCCATTATCTAACATGACCATTATGCGTCGCATACAGGACATGGCAGACGACGTCCAGAGCCAGCTTGCAAATATCTGTAAAGATTTTATGGCGTATTCTCTAGCTCTGGACGAAAGTGTTGATATCACTGGAACAGCGCAGCTTGCCATATTTATTAGAGGTGTTAATAGAGATCTTCAGGTGAGGGAGGAGCTCCTCGATGTAGTAGCCATGAAGAACACAACAAGTAGTGTTGAAGAAAGTGTTGAAAATATTGGATTGTCGTGGAATTCTTTAGTTTCTACAGATGGTAGAGGTACACTAAGCTAATAAAATTATGTGGCACGTGTACATTCTCCTTTATTTGTTTCATTTGTAGCAGTAATAATTCGTGAGTGATATCCCTGCAGGTGGCCGCGGATTTACATCGACTGGCGGCAGCTGTTGTGTGCCCCACGTGACTCTCCCCACTCTCTGCTCTGGTCTGGTAGTGGGGGTAGCGTGCTCGCGCTGCTCCGTGCTCGCGCCTTGCTGCTCACAGCTTGCTCCGCGAGCACGTATGTTGTGAAGCCCTGGTTTAGTAGTACCTACTGCGCAGGTGTTATTATTTCCCAGTAGGCGTGTCGCCAAGTTGATACTCGCGCGCTTGCGCATAGGAAGTAGCTTTGCTCTTCCTGCTTTGTATTCACTTAATCTGCTTAATGCTTCTATAGAGCAATTGTTATGACGTGTGTCGGGTGCGTCGATCGCTGGTGCTTATTTACCGAAATTTCACTAGCAAAGTCTGCTTAATTTGTGTTTCGCCATGTTTTACAGGCTCTTTTAAGTCAAGTGATATGACAATGTACATGAATGGCAAGCATATTAATGAAGTTTATTATGTTGCGGACAATATTTAGAATCATTATCATGGGTGGACTGCACATGTATGATATCATCTCCTGCCTGTTCTCAGTTAGTCCTGTTCATCTCCACAAAACCTTTTTACGGAATGAGTTTTTGTAGCTGGCCAGCTGAAAAAAATGATATGCCCCATCATAATTTGGTGAGTGGTTGTTTTACTTTATCCGTTTCGATAAAGATGGTACTTGTTCTGTTTATTGGCCAAGTATGTGTCTTCTGGATTTTTTGTGTGGTTTTAGACGTTCCCATTTATAATATTTTAAACTTGCTCCTCGTTAAACATGTAGCTTTAAAGTTTTGCTTTTCGATTGACTACAATATCTTAGGGGCGAATACCATGTAATTATTTTATTAAATTTTTACGAAATTTTTCGTCTTCCCTTGTGTGATTGTTATCTGGATTTCGCAAATTTTATTATCCATGGGCGGCTTTATAATTCTGCAGCACTGGATTTTATCATTAAAATTTTGCGTTGAAGTTGATCTCTATTGCTGTAAAGATTTTGTATTTTTATTTCGTCCTGGTTAATTGTGGTAACTTTAACTGATTCTTCTAATGGCGATTAAACTGTAAATTATGCAAATGTGTAACCTTAGGAACTGTAGGTAATACGTAGATCCAAGTTATGTATGTTGTAAGCTACGCATTTTAATCTCGTACTTTATTTCTGGTGCCTTGTACCCTACAACTCAAGTTAAAACCACAAAACAGAAAAAATATTAATAACTTTTGTCATTTGGCACAAATAGTTCTTAAACGTTGGGTGCCTCACCTGACTAGTTTAAGTTATGCATTTGAAGGTTAATAAGCTGGTCGAACTGTAATATCATATTCTGGATTGTCACTCAGGTTAACACGCAATGATTAAAAGTATGCTAACATGTTTTCTTCTCAATAGTTTACTTTCAATAATTATTATTAGCGCTGCCGACCTATTGATGGAGGTCTTACTCGTTACGTGTATTGTATTTGTATTTCTTACAACTTACTGGATCGTGTTGTAGTAAAGTTTGTGTGGTGTCACCGCCATACACCACACGTTAGTGTACGTCGGACCCGCGTGTCGCCACTATCAGTGTTTGCAGACCGAGCGCCGCCACACGGCAGGTCTAGTCTAAGACTCCCTAGCACTCGCCCCAGTTGTACAGCCGACTTTGCTAGCGATGGTTCACTGACGTCATTTGCTACGTCCTAGCAAGGCGCCATATTCAGTTACTATTCTGAACAGATAATATTGTGAATCGTGTACCGTCAAGAGCGACCTTCATCATTAATGGATTAAAAATTAAGTATCAACTAATTTCGTCCGCTTTCTGAATTCTAATTCCTTGTCATGTTCTAGATCTCACGTCAGTATAGTCCTTCCCTCATGCCAGCCTGCGTGAGCTAAAACGCGTGCATTTCGGCCTCCTCTAGTAACACAGTGTTGGCTCTACAGCCAACACAACAGTTTGTCTTGTTAAAACTGTTTATAATCTCTGGTCCCAATAACTTCACACTTCCCGAACCAGCTCCTGCCTTTTCAGTTTCGTTTTTTCTGTGGTAATGTTACGAAGCACGGGTCGACAGAAGCGTCCGATCCCACGCGTCGGCTTTGACCCGTGACGTAAGGGTGTTGTTGTGTGTGGCGTCATGACGGCGCGGAGTTTGGTTTGAGTGTGGCTGTGTCCAGTTCTGTTTTATCTTATTTTATTTACTTTTCTGATCTGTTCGTTCTATCTCGTGAGATTTTTTTTAAAATTTAAAAGCACTTATTTTAATTATCTGTTTCCTCGAATTTCTGTTTTAGTTTATTATATTTATCTTTCTGATCTGTTCGTTCTATCCCGTGAGATTTTTTTTTTAAAAAGACAAAAAACACTAATCAGCTACTGAAGCATCTTTATCTTCTATGGGTTGCAGGGGTTACGACCCCTGGGGAGGTGGGTGGGTATTCATGGCTGTCTTCACTTACACGTTGTAGCTACGCAAGGCGTCTAAATTTGTTTATATTTAGTTTGCCCCCCACCCAAAACACCCCATTTCCCGCGCTTGTCCCGTTAGTCACGGGTCAAAGCAGACGGGTGGGGTCGGACGCTTTTGTATTTCCCGAAGCACCTACTTCACGCAGTTTATCCCTATGACTAGAATAGTTATCGATTTGTGTTAGTCTTAAAGGACACTTTCGTCGGCAAGACGTTGTTGGAGCTCTTATTGCTCTAACAACGCCTGAGAAAATGGGAAAGGAGGATTCACAGTAATTCTCGATATCCAGCCTGTAAGACATCTTTATAGTGGTGGTGCAGCATACACACAGCATACAGTAATTGGAATAGGATTTTACAATTGGACTTGAAATACAGTCAAGAGATCACGTTCTAGACATGTGAATAGCGTATTTATAGACTTGAAATAGTATTGGGGAGAGTGGGTTACTTGTAAAAATTAGTTGGTGGAATGTTCGTGTTTCGACACAGCGATGTGGGCTACCACCTGCAGGATGATGTTGGAAGGTGGCGTGCAGGATACTTTGCCTGAGTGGTTTACTGTGTTCGAATGTTACATGTGGATAACATGCTAGACTTATTCTGCATTGCATAGTATAACACCTAACTGGTGCACTACGCAATACTAGTATCGTAGCGGTTGGCGGGACGTCTTTGGACCACCTCTTTTGACAGATGTTTTGGGTCTTCCAAAGGCTACAGATGAGTTAGAGATAACGACAGTTTACAAATCGTGTCAAGTTACAGCATGATCATGTGAAAAGATGGTTCTGTAATAGGTATAAAGGTTCTGTAATGGGTATAAATTCTTCTTTCTAAGAAGTTTTAGTGTAGAGCCCGCCTCCTTTTCTGGATACAGAAAATGTTCGACTGCTGCCCTGGCCAGCACATTCTCCAATTGAAAACGTCTGGTCAATGGTGGCTGAGCAACTGGCTCGTCATAATACGCCAGTCACTACTCTTGATAAACTGTGGTATCGTGTTGAAGCTGCATGGTCAGCTGTACCTGTAAACGCCATCCAAGCTCTGTTTGACTCAATGCCCAGGCGTATCAAGGCCGTTATTACGGCCAGAGGTGGTTTTTCTGGGTTCTTATTTCTCAGGATCTGTGCACCCAAACTGCGTGGAAGTGTAATCATATGTCAGTTCTAGTATAATATATTTGTCCAATGAATACCCGTTTATCATCTGCCTTTCTTCTTGGTGTAGAAATTTTAATGGCCAGTAGTGTAGTTTAAAAGCACACTTAACAGCTAAAAAAGAAAGAAAATGGGCTGCTGCAGACGAAAAGGCAGAAAAATCGAACCATTTGGCAGTAACAGGAGAGAAACCGAACTAGGGAGTGACGTCGAACAAACGGAGCAGGTCATAAATGCGAGATACCTGACGCTCATTCTGTATACACCTAGGCCCCGCGTGCTAAGGACAGCACCTAGACGCTAACAAATATAAAGTACGGAGGCTACAAAAGCTTTTAAGAATGCGCTTGTAATGTCTCACTATCTACTATTCAGGCTTAAATAAGAATGGAAGACTAATTCAACAGTATTTTTTTTAATCGCTTATCTTCGTCTTTTGCAACCTGAACAGGTAATTCACTCGTTTTGCAATCAAGGTTAAAGCCACAGAATTATCTTCCACAAGCTTTTGGACTCACGTGTTCAAGGAGACAAATAATACGGATGTTTCTCGTAGCTTAATGGTTAGAAGACTGGAGTGATAGATAATCTGAAGGTGCGGATTTCAAAGATGCATTTTTTCCACAGTGTAGCTAAAAACTAGATATTTATTAGTATTCGAGAATATACTTGCTTTGTGTTTGTTAAATTACTGATTGGAGAAAGAATGATGGGATTTGGATGTAGATTTAAATTAAAAGTTGAGTTAATCGGAATGTTGTTAAGAGAACTCAATCACATTCTCAGTTCGAATATAATAAATTTCCTAGAGACAGAACACCTTGTGTCCACAAGTCAGCATGGTTTTGGAAAGCACTACTCGTTCGAAGCTCAGTTGTCGCATTTCTTACGTGATATCCTGAGAGTCATGGGTGAGCGGCAACAGGCAGATTCCATATTCCTAGATTTCCGAAAATCATCTGACAGTGCCCCTTTGCAGAGTGATAACAAAGGTATGAGCATGTGGAATAGATTCCCAGATATGTGAGCGACTCGAAGACTTCCTAGTTAATAGAACCCAATACACTGTTCTCCACAACGAGTGTTTGTCAGAGACAAGGGTGTTCTCAGGAAAGCCCTAGGAACGAGTGACAGGACTGTTATTGTTATCTGCATACATAAATGACATGATAGACTGAGCAGCAGTCAGCAACTATTTGTTGATGGATGCTGTGGTGTCCAGGACGGTAGAAAAATTTAAGTTAATTCAGGTGAATACGAAAAAAAATCCTGTAATGTTTCGGTACAGTATCAGTACGGTGCTGCTTGACATAGCTACATGTAACACAGAAAAGCAATGTGAACAGAAGCGTTTAAGGACTCTGTAGTGATGGAAAATGGTCGACGTCGGTTTGATGGATGTTTTTTAGGACAGTTTGGCTCTCCTTTAAAGGATCCCGTGTATAAGACACTTGTGTGACCCTCCGCCACGCACCATATGATGGCTTGCGGCGTATGTGTGTGTAGATGTAGGATAACACACTACTATTTACGATTGCTTCTTGTTCATTAGTTCTGTTGTGTGCAGGCAACAGCTGTTTCAAATACTAAATATTACAGTGCTTACGTGAATAGCAGTTACGAACGTTTTTTTCTGTTCTTGAAGGAGTATTTGCTCTAGTAATGACACATTTTGCCTCGTTGACGTAATTGGTTTTCTGTTGGTGTGTATCAAATAATCAAGAAGAGAAGGAAGTGATGTGAAAAGCGTACTGTATTTGTATCGACAGCAAATGAAACTGGAACTCCTAAACGAATGTTTGTTTGCTTACTGTTAATACTGCTTTTTGTTCGTTACATTTTCAGCTTTCAGCTGGCATGCACAACATTTTTAATGGACGCGTTTGCAAAAAACTAACCTACGTATTCTTTGCTGGCCCATAAACGTGTGCAACGAGGAAAGAAGCAAGGGATGTTATCGTATCTTGCACATATCAACAAAGTGAAAGACTATTGAAATGTCAAAGTAACAGAAATACGTGGTGGTATACCGCTATGAAGAATAGAGTTGTTTTATTAGACTCTCAGCGCATTTGTTTCATTGTAGTTTACAGATTTTATCACTTTTAAATCTTACCTATTATGTGTCAGTGTGTGACTAATAGTAGCAATTTACAGGGTGTAAAACGATCTAATTTTTTTAACATGTTCCACCATTATGCAACACGGTAAATGTCTTCGGAGAACGGTCTCAGACGCTTAAGCCCCGTAAAAGGATATTTTTCTTTAACATGCATGTAAGTCACTTTTTACTAACCTATATAACATGGAGGTGTACCTTTCCAACAGTAGTCTATTTGCTTCTTTCCCTAGAGTACTTCTGCCAGTAGCTCTGTCAGTTTTTCAGGAATAAGCAAACATGTAACTATTGGAATTGACGTCTACTCTGATCATCTGTTTCATTTTAATTTTGAATTTCATTTTGAGGATTTTAAAGTATGTCTTTACCATGCTTTGTGATATACCAATAGTTCATTTCATTTTCCATGTATCATTTACACGATAAATCTTAATGATGTGGAATGAATCATTTTATATTAACATCAGTTTTTTATAACTATGCCTCCACACTGATCGTTTATTAGTTTTTTGTTTTCAATTAAAGACAGATATTAGTCAGTAATTCCTACCACCACCATTTACGCATCACAATAATAGATCAGGAGTAATTATCAAAGAGACACGTTTTCAGTTTATTTTCGAATTTTACTTTGGTGTCTGTCAGGCATTTTATATCACTGAGTAAGTGATAAAAACTCTTGATCGAAGCATTGTAAACCCCTGTTTATGGTTCAGACAACCTTAATGTGGCCTAATGAATATCATTTTTTTCTTACGGTATTGTAATTATGTACATAATTTTTCCTGTTGAATGCAGTGCAGGCAGTGGTGGCCGAGCGGTTCTAGGCTCTTCAGTCTGGAACCGCGCGACTACTACGGTCGTAGGTTCGAATTCTGCCTCGCGCGCGCACACACACACACACACACACACACACACACACACACACACACCACACACGACCGCTGTCTCCAGTTCAATCCAGGGTATGTTTTAATGTGGAAAGAAATTTGAACAATGAATAATTATCGACGGGAGGAATTTAGGGCATGCTATGGAGCACCAACAACCAGCGTGATCACTTACCCATATGTTGTGGGTGGACGAGACCGTTGATGCAGTGTGGTTCTGATGTAGGAACGCTTGCGGTTTGGAAGACAATGAAAAACACAGAAAAGATTGAGAGGAAACAGCGTAGCCATAATTCGTGTACACGGTATAAAGTACAGCTATCTTTAAACTTTGGATTACAATCTGCTCGATTACTACACCCCTAAACGAGACAAGCTGCCATTTTTGATGGAGCAACTGCGCCTCCACACAAACAAAGCACAAGGTGCTGCTTAGGATACGATCAAAAAAGCTGACACCGTTCCCCAACGGTCAAAACTAAGCGCGGTCACATCAGGGTGATATCACGAGAAAGCATCTCCGAAGTGAACCGTGAAGGTATAACTACCTAATGTTTTGGGCTATACAAGATGGCGGAGGTCAGCTTCAAATTTGTGACGTAATGACAACTCCCATGTTGTTTTATCTCTATGTGCGTATGTGTACACTTTCACAGAAATAATGCATATTTTTGAGCTAGGCGCCTATTATGCTAAAGGGTACGTGATTTTCCATGGCATATCTTCCAACATGGCGCCACTAAGCAATTGACTATCTTATTTTAATACTACGCTGATACTGATTCTCGAGGAAGGGATGGAAAGTGCTTCCGCCATCTTGGATTTTTACTTTATTTTATTTGTTAAAACTACATTCTGACTGCCTCACTCATTTTAATTCTACGCTGGGAATTGATGGAAAGGAGGGGGGGGGGGGGGTCAGGGGAGGGAAGAGGGAGAATATGACGTGACTTATCACTTGATGGTAATAACAGCGTTACTAATAAGAGAGGCGGGGCTTGTGAAGTCAACTTTACGTGCATTCCGAAGTGGTCACATGACTACAGTCGTTGCATTCCACAATGGATCAGAAATCACATGGCTATCCTGCTCGCAATGGGGAAGCATACAGCGTTAAAAAATGGTAAATTTTTGTATTTCCAAACATTTGCATAAGGTTAATTAACAATAGGTCTGAATATCAGTCGACTATTTAATTTTTACGTATAATTCTTGTATGTTGGTAAGAAAATAATCCGGATTTTCTAGCACTTTGTTTGCAATGGAAAGGAACGTGCTGTGTGGCTGTTTCTTGGCCAAATGCAGCAGATACACGTGTGTGCCTGTATGCTCCAAACACGATCTGATTACGCCCTTGCCCTTGTAGCGTGGGACGCTGACAATTCAGTAACGGCAGGCTGTGCTAAAGGTACAATAAAGTGAGTAATACTCTGATCGATAAAGCCACAAATGACGCGATTGTTCTAGTTTGAGTTTGTTTTATAGGTTCCCTTAACAAAATAGTTTTTGCTTTGGAGCCACACTGGGTTTGATATTGCCAAATATTTTTGTACATCTTTAGTTCTTTATTTCGGGTACAAATTTACAAAGCAAATATCCTGAACAATGTGTTTTATTTTATTTCATTGCTTCCCAACTGTCGGAGGGTGTCTTACGTTCCGCAGTAGATCGGTTTCCGACGGGGGGGGGGGGGGGGGGGGGGGTGTATTATATCTGTAGTGGGTGTTGTGGTGCTAATAAGTGGTTATTGATTATGATCTTTGGAGCGCACATATTCTATAGTAGATTCCTTCCATGGTCAGTCTTTACAGACAACACCCTTCCAGGTGAAGCTACGCAGATTCTGAAAAAGCTTACATAAATACATTTAAAAACTTTCGCGAAAATCCCTCCCATACATCTAATACTTGGGCTTATAACTTTTTAATATTTTACTGCTGAGTCACATCTGACTACTAGCCATGTATGTATTCGAAACGGTAAACACAACACTGTCTAAATACAAGATGAACTTGAAGTTCCTTGGTGCCTGAGTGCTCTATATCTGGTTTTTCTTCTAAGTGCTTCGTCATTTCTGTGTAGCGATATTTCAGACGTATGTACTGTAAAATTCTCATTGGGTTAGAGTTCTACGTGCCTATCAGTAAACAGATAAAACTCACATGGACAGCACGATGGAGAAAATCGGCGTCATTGTTGTTTGGAAGAAGCAACAATACAACGGCATGAAACGAATAAGAGAATCCATGGAAAATGTAACTCGCAGTTGCAGGGCCATGTTCTATCCTCGCTCGTCTCAAAACGAGTCGAGTATCATCCGCTGCTTTGTCTCCAATGGTAAGGACGGTTTCCCTTCAGCGCGAAGGAAAAAAATGTCATATCTTGAGACCCTGCGCGTCGCCTAGAGAATAGCAGTTTATTTTACTGTTCGTATTAATTCATAAAAAATATTCTTCTCGCCTTCACCTTTCAAGAGAAACTCATTGATGTTCTGATTTTATAGGCACATATCTAAAGCAAAGAAATGCTTTATCTGTAGGTTGATAGAGATAGGAACTTTTAGTGTGGAATTAAGAGATTCTCCATATCATCTCATTGATAAAAGGAAAATAGTGTACGGGTCCTTGCTTCTGACTTTTCCAAACATTTTTGTAAATTACGTCTCTGACTAACGTCAGTCCCTGCTTACTTGTATGAAGCGCAAAAGCTGTGGTCCTTACATCCTACAAATATTCGCAATGGTGCTCTAGCAACAAACATACCGTACGTGGTTTTGTTTCAGACAGCAGTACGTAGAGACGGCACGTAAGTAAGTACGCTAGGGTAAAAGTGAGGATACGTATTCGACACCTCTAAAGGGCATACAAAGACAACACAAAGCAAGTGAACAAGAGACATTAAAATGCATACATCTTTATGGTTTGCTAAAAAATACAAACTGTTCAACTTAACAATGATATCAGTCTTAATGGACACTACATGACACAAGAAATGTTACAAGATGCCAATTTATACTATCTCAGTGTAATGAATAAAATGAAATTACTTTTCCGTCACGACACAGGGTTATTTGTGGGATCCGGTTCTCAAGGGATGCTAGTGGAGGGTGTGCAGACAGTCTTGCTGAGCTTTCCAACGTTGCTTCAGCTTCAATTTCAGCCTCATCTTCAGCACGCAGCCATTCGACGACGTTCCACCCTCAGGTCGATTCCGCCAATTGGTGTCAACAAGATGTTGTTTGGAGCTATGCGTACCTTCGACTGCTTGTCTCCGACGGGCAGAAAGTCAAATTTTGATAGCAGATGTACCAGCGCCACCTTCACCTGCGTCAACCCAAAACGCATCCCTGCAACAAAATAAAAGTACCATCAGTTCGTTGCACATGTAATTGATAATGTTACTTTTCTTCAGTCTTGAATTGTTGATATGAGTGAAAAACTGAATTTCATTCGTTGCGCGTAAGACTGCAATGAAATTCAAAATACTTCGTTATAATGAACTAGTGCTGAGTCAAACCAACCAGAGGAATTAAGTGTACAAAAACGGAGAAATCGAGTAGTAAAACTGGTGTAATGAATACAGTCCACACAACAAATCACCCCATTCCTTTCTAGGTTCAGTTCAGTATTGCAAACTGAAATAAAATTTGACACAATCACCTTGTGGGTAAGAACTACCTACCTAAGTTGTGGGGGTGGGAATCGGGGTTAAAAAGCTTTCTACGCGACACGTGAATTCCCAGACTTTATTTCAGAACGAGAGCACTTGGCGACTTGCAACAGACATCACACGATTTCAGACCTCCATGAAATTTTTTCTCGCTGACATCTCCTACAAAATGATGAAAGGAACAACGTTTACGCTTACTGTAGTGTCGGAGGAAGAGCCAACACCGTGTTACTACAGGTGGCCGAAATGCACGCGTTTTAGCTCACGCAGGCTGGCATGAGGAGTGAAGAACTATACTGACGTGAGGTCTGGAACATGACAAGGAATTAGAATTCAGAAATCGGACGGAATTAGATTCATACTTTAATCCATTAATGATGAACGTCGCTCTTGACGGTTCATGATTCACAATAGTATCAGTTCAGAATACATTCTTGAAGAATATGGCGCCTTGCTAGGTCGTAGTAAATGACGTAGCTGAAGGCTATGCTAAACTGTCGTCTCGGCAAATGAGATCGTATGTAGACAGTGAACCATCGCTAGCAAAGTCGGCTGTACCACTGGGCGAGTGCTAGGGAGTCTCTCTAGACTAGACCTGCCGTGTGGCGGCGCTCGGTCTGCAATCTCTGATAGTGGCGACACGCGGGTCCGACGTATACTAACGGACCGCGGCCGATTTAAAGGCTACCACCTAGCAAGTTTGGTGTCTGGCGGTGACACCACACTGCTTTTCAGTTGTTCACGCATTAAAAGTACCGCTTAAAGCATAACGCCATAATTTATTACTTCTTTACTACCAACTGTACTCGCGACACATTTTACAGACAGTACCCACATATGCCGCTGAAAGTAGCTACAATATTATATCACTGTACGACACGTGGTTCAGGAAATGTGCAAATATACCACTGGATACAAGTGCAAAATTATTCAGTGTACGACACATAGTTCGGAAGTTATGACGCCATAAATAATGAGATGCGTGGTAAGTCGCTGCATCTTGCATGATGTTTAAATTTATTACTTCTTTGCCACTAACGCTATTCGAAATAAATATCGCAGACAGTATTGACATATGCTGCTGAACTACCTACGTTATTATTTCATTGTACAACACATAGTTCAGGAGATATGACGTGATAAACATTGAGATGCATGAGAATCTACCTCATCGTGCATGGCGTTTAAATTTATTTCTTCATTACTACTAACTCCATTCGCAAAACATGGTGGAGACAGTATCCACATATGCCGTTGAGTGTACCTACAAAATTATAAATGTAACTTCATCCTATGTCTGGAGTGCTGGTCGATTTCCAATAATAGAATACCAACAGTCGTTATTTTGGTTTTATTTGTTACGCAACCAGTTTCGGCGTTGCATTATGCCATCTTCAGGCTTGCATATAACGAGTAGGCCTAAACCTCGTGTTAGAAACCAATGCAGCACTGTCAACTGGTATCGTAAAGATTTTTTCCCACCTGCATGTGCGCTCCTTGGAGATGCTGACAGCTTTCAAAGGAGTGCACATATCCGTGGGGGGAAAAAACTTCACAATACTAGTTGACAGTGCTGCATCGGTTTCTAGCACGAGGGTTATTCGATATTGCAGGCCTGAAGATGGTATAATGTAATGCCGAAACTGGTTGCCTAACAAATAAAACCAAAATAACGACTGTTCGTAATTTATTATTGGCTACAAAATTACATCTTTGTGTGACTCATAGTTCAGGAGATACGACGTCATAACCATTTAGCACAAGGTCAGAGGCTGCTTGGTATAGTCATGGACCCACAGCCCTAAATAAATAACTGAGCAACACTGGGTTTCTATGCTAATGTAGCTATAAAGATACTAGAGCGCTCAAGATAAAGTGAAAAATAAAAATATACCATCTGCTTTATATTGTTTAGGTTCGCAACAACACACTGATCAGTTTTACTTTTATTTTTATCCTGCCCTTTCAAACATTTATAGCTTTCATATTTAGTTTGCAGCCTTGTGTTTTCTGGGTTTTAAGTTCTAATGATGACTAATTAGAAGCACAACCTGTGAAAAGTAATAAGTCAACCAAATGCAAACAAGGCATTTACGAATATCATAGAGTATTTCAAATAGATCGCATGCTCCATCTTGACAATTTTAAATTTCATTACAGTAGTATTGAGAGCTTGAAATAATTTATTTCACAACCAAGAACCGTCATATAGAAGTTGCTCCCCCCTGTGAGTCCGGGGATTAGAATAGGCCCGAGGTATTCCTGCCTGTCGTAAGAGGCGACTAAAAGGAGTCCCTCCCCCTCAAGGGGGTAGTTAGCACCTGCGTCCGGAGACGGACGGTTCCACGACCTCTATTTGCGGTCATTTTGCTTTTTCACTTCTCGTTTCTTCCTTCCTTTGGTTGGTTCCTTTCTTTGCTCTTCTCCACCTCACTGTCTTCCTTACTCTTTCCCTTGCCTTCTTCTCCTTGCCTTCTCATTGCCTTCTTCTCCTTGCCTTCTCATTGCCTTCTTCTCCTTGCCTTCTCATTGCCTTCTTCTCCTTGCCTTCTCTGGTCTCCGCCTCGGCGTTTGAAACAGTCTGTCCTCTCTCTCCCTCTCTCTCTTCTTTTTCCTCTTCCTCCTTCCTCCCTGTGCGCGCCTGAAGGCCGACCCACGCGTTCGCACGCGTAGCCGGTGACGGGGTAACGCGTACTTCCCCGCCCTGGGTAGACATGTAAGGCACGCACGTACCCCCTGGTAAAGGCCAGGCCCAGGGAGGGGTGATTGCCTGAGCTGATACCTTCTGACCATGCCGATTGGTCCTTCCGTCTGTTTCTCGGGAGGTGTGACCTGAGGTGTAAACATTCACCTAAGGCGGGAGTGCCCCCTGGGAGGGTCCCCACAAGGAAGGAGCGCGCCATCGGAGACGCTGGCAATCATGGGGGATTCCTCCGCAATGGATTTCACTCCATCTCTCTCGACTTCTGCCCAAAAACGGAAACTTGACCAGCCACCAGTGACCAAAGTACTACTACCTGCCCCACAGTTCCTCGTCGTTTCTCGATCTGAGGACGGAAAGGATTTTTCCTCTGTCAACCCTTTCGTTATCCAGAAGGGCGTAGATGCCATAGCCGGATTTGTCAAATCTTGTACCAGGTTGCGTAACGGTACCTTATTACTAGAAACTGAGAGCGCCTTTCAGGCACAAAAACTGCTTCGGGCCACACTCCTGTACACGTTCCCTGTCCGGGTGGAGACTCACCGAACTTTGAATTCGTCTCGTGGTGTGACTGTCCACCTCCGTCTCCTCATTGTGTGAACTGTCAGGGTGACCATGCCGCATCCTCCCGCGACTGTCCTGTCTATAAGGAAGAACGCTGTATCCAAGAAATTCGGGTCAAAGAGAAAGTGTCCACCTCGGCTGCTCGCAAGCTATTGGCTAGTAGGAAGCCCACGCTGCTCCCAGCGGGGAAATACAGTACTGTCCTCGCCTCTCCTCGGACTACCAGGGAGGTGGCAACCCAGACATGCGATCTGACCTTCAGCACCACGGTCGTCCGTTCGGCCAGTGCTAAGATCGCGCGGTCGACGTCTCCTCTTCCTCCCATCACCCCACAGACACCAGCCCCTTCATCAGCTTCTGCTAAGACGAAGACCCAGAAGTCAGATGCACGGGGCTTCAAGAAGGAACCGTCCCGTGGAGACTTCCTACGTACGTCGACCTCCCAGCCTTCGACCGGTACTTCCACCAAACGACCTTCCAAGAAGGCTCATAGGAAGCACAATTCTCCTTCTCCGCCACGGCGCATTTCTTCTCCTGCGCCACCCAGCGGTTGCCACCCCAGGCCGTCATCCGTTTCGCCTGGCCGCACCGCTGGTAGCCGAACATCTGGCTGTTCACCGGCGGAGGAAGTTCCCCCTCCCGGCCATCTTACCAAGATGGCCGTTGAACCTATAGGACCCAATGGACGATGACTGTCCGCCTACTGATAGCGGCGGCAGTGCTCGCTCGAAGCCAGGCCCTCAGCGGCCTTCGAGGTGACCCGTTCTTTCATCTTCCTTTTCTTTTTACGATGGCACTTATTGACTGGAATATTCGCAGCATTCGCTCCAACCGAGAGGACTTGAAGTTGCTGCTCCGCTTGCACCGTCCGCTCGTCGTAGCCCTCCAGGAAACGAAGCTACACCCATGCGATCAAATTGCCTTGGCACGCTACACCTCTGTGCGTTTTGACCTACCCCCTGTGGTAGGTATTCCGGTTCATGGAGGGGTTATGTTGCTGGTCCGGGACGATATTTACTACGATCCCATCACATTGCACACCGGCCTGCAGGCAGTTGCCATCCGCATTACTCTCCCCACTTTTACATTTTCCATTTGTACCGTTTACACTCCATCGTCATCTGCCGTTACCAGGGCAGACATGATGCAGCTTATTGCTCAGCTACCTGCCCCATTTTTGTTAACTGGAGACTTCAATGCCCACTATCCCCTTTGGGGCTCTCCGGCATCCTGCCCGAGGGGCTCCCTGTTAGCAGACCTTTTCAACCAGCTCAATCTTGTCTCCCTCAATACTAGCGCCCCTACCTATTCCCATTTAGACCTCTCTATATGTACTACCCAACTTGCACGCCGGTTTGAGTGGTATGCACTTTCTGATACATATTCGAGCGACCACTTCCCGTGTGTTATCCATCTCCTGCAGCATACCCCCTCCCTGTGCTCATCTAGTTGGAACATCTCCAAAGCAGACTGGGGGCTCTTCTCTTCCAGGGCGACCTTTCAGGATCAAACCTTCACAAGCTGCGATCGTCAGGTCGCACACCTCACGGAAGTCATTCTCACTGCTGCTGAATATTCCATCCCTCACCCTACTTCTTCTCCACGTCGCGTACCGGTCCCCTGGTGGACCGCAGCATGTAGAGACGCTTTACGTGCTCGTCGACGTGCTTTACGCACCTTTAAACGCCACCCTACAGTGGCGAATTGTATCACTTATAAACGATTACGTGCACAGTGTCGTCGTATTATTAAAGAAAGCAAGAAAGCCAGCTGGGCTGCTTTCGCAAGCACCTTCAACAGTTTTACTCCTTCTTCTGTTCTCTGGGGTAGCCTGCGCCGGCTATCTGCCACTAAGGTCCACTCACCAGTTTCTGGCTTGATGGTCGCGAATGACGTCCTTGTGGCCCCGGAGGATGTCTCCAATGCCTTCGGCCGCTTTTTCGCAGAGGTTTCGAGCTCCGCTCATTACCACCCTGCCTTCCTCCCCCGCAAACAGGCAGAGGAGGCTAGGCCACCTGACTTCCGCTCCTCGAATCGTGAAAGTTATAATGCCCCATTCACCATGCGGGAACTCGAAAACGCACTTGCCCGGTCATGGTCCTCCGCTCCAGGGCCTGATTCTATTCATATTCAGATGCTGAAGAACCTTTCTCCTGCGGGTAAAGGTTTTCTTCTTCGTACTTACAATCGCATCTGGACTGAGGGACATGTTCCCGCATGCTGGCGCGAGTCTATTGTTGTCCCGATTCCTAAGCCGGGGAAGGACAAGCACTTGCCTTCCAGTTATCGACCCATCTCGCTTACCAGCTGTGTCTGTAAAGTGAAGGAGCGAATGGTTAACTCTCGTTTGGTTTGGCTGCTCGAGTCTCGACGCCTACTTACCAATGTCCAATGTGGATTTCGTAGGCGCCGCTCTGCTGTTGACCATCTGGTTACCTTGTCGACCTTCATTATGAATAACTTCTTGCAGAAGCGCCCGACTGCGGCTGTTCTTTGATTTGGAGAAGGCTTACGACACCTGTTGGAGGGCGGGCATTCTCCGCACCATGCATACATTGGGTCTTCGCGGTCGCCTCCCTCTTTTTATTCGTTCCTTTTTAATGGATCGACAGTTCAGGGTACATGTGGGTTCTGTCCTGTCAGACACCTTTCACCAGGAGAATGGGGTGCCACAGGGCTCAGTTTTGAGCGTCGCTCTCTTCGCCATAGCGATCAATCCAATAATGGATTGCCTCCCAGCTGATGTATCAGGCTCCCTTTTCGTGGACGATTTTACCATCTATTGCAGCGCGCAGCGTACACGCGTCCTGGAGCGCTGTCTTCAGCGTTCTCTTGACCGTCTTTACTCCTGGAGTGTCGCCAATGGCTTCCGTTTTTCTGCCGAGAAGACGGTCTGTATTAACTTCTGGCGCTACAAAGAGTTTCTCCCACCGTCCTTACGACTCGGTCCCGTTGCTCTCCCATTCGTGGAGAGAACAAAATTTTTAGGTCTTACATTTGACAGGAAACTTAGCTGGTCTCCACATGTGTCATATTTGGCTGCCCGTTGTACCCGTTCTTTAAATGTCCTCCGTGTTCTCAGTGGTATGTCGTGGGGAGCGGATCGAACCGTCCTACTTCGTCTATATCGGTCGATCGTCCGCTCCAAGCTGGATTATGGGAGCTTCGTATACTCCTCTGCACGGCCGTCCATCTTACGCCGCCTCAACTCCATACAACATCGGAGTTTACAACTTGCGATCGGAGCGTTTTATACTAGTCCCGTAGAGAATCTTCATGCTGACGCTGGCGAATTGCCACTCACCTACCGGCGCGATATACCGCTTTGTCGGTATGCCTGTCGGCTACTGTCAATGCCCGACCACCCGTCTTATCGTTCCTTTTTTGACGATTCTCTCGACCGTCAATACGGGTTGTATGTCTCTGCCCTGCTACCCCCTGGAGTTCGCTTTCGTCGCCTCCTTCAACACCTTAATTTTTCACTCCCTCCAACCTTTCGAGTGGGCGAGCGCCACACGCCACCTTGGCTCCAGGCTCAGGGTCGCGTTCACCTTGACCTCAGCTCGCTCCCAAAAGAGGTTACCCCCGGTTCGGTCTAACACTCCCGTTTTGTCGAACTTCGTTCGAAGTTCATTAATATGACCTTCATTTATACAGATGGCTCAAAGACCAATAACGGGGTCGGGTGTTCCTTTATTGTCGGGGCACAAAGTTTCAAATACCGGCTCCATGGCCACTGTTCGGTCTTCACAGCTGAGCTCTTTGCCCTCTACCAGGCCGTTCTTTACATCTGCCGCCACCGACATTCTGCTTATGTCATCTGCTCAGATTCCCTGAGCGCCATCCAGAGCCTCAGTGATCCGTATCTGGTTCACCCTTTCACCGGATCCAACGCTCTCTTCAGCAGTTGGTGGACGTCGGTTCTACGGTTAGCTTTATGTGGATTCCTGGCCATGTCGGTATCCCTGGGAACGAAGCTGCAGATGCCGCGGCCAAGGCTGCGGTCCTCCAGCCTCGGACAGCTTCTTGTTGTGTCCCTTCGTCGGATTGTAGCAGGGTAATTTGTCGGCGCATTTTATCGCTGTGGCATGCCGATTGGGCTGCACCTACGGACAACAAGCTTCGGGCCTTGAAACCTCTACCCACGGCTTGGACGTCCTCCTCCCGCCCTTCTCGGAGGTCGTTTTGGCCCGGTTACGAATTGGACACTGCCGGTTCAGCCATCGCCATCTGCTGACGGCTGCGCCGGCGCCGTTCTGCCCATGTGGGCAATGGCTGACGGTCCGCCACATTTTAACGTCCTGTCCGGATTTTAACACACTGCGTCTTGATCTTGGCGTGCCATGTACTTTAGATGCCATTTTAGCGGATGACCCACGAGCAGCTGCTCGCGTTCTTCGTTTTATCAACTTGACAAACCTCTCTAAGGACATTTGATTATGCTGTTTTTTTAATCCTATGCCTGTCAGTCTGTCTTTTATCGTGTTTTCCCTTTTAGTTGTTGTTTTAAACTTGTGCCTCGCGGTGCATTCTTAACGTAGTCTGGGCGCTAATGACCATTGAAGTTGTGCGCCCTAAAACCACAAAAAAAAAAATATATAGAAGTTGCTGTCGTGGATGAATTGCACAGGGTTGTTTGACCCTCCAAAAAGAAATACACACAACGCTACACAGATAAATGCATCAAAAGTGAATGGAGAGATAGTAGGTATTGTGGATCCACCTAACAGAAATTTTGTTTGATCTCCGTCAGCTCTAGTATATTTGTAACCAGCTGACTTAGCAATGATCAGATTTTGCCTTACTATATAAGCACAATTTTTTTAAAGAAAACTTAAGTCTATGAAACGGATGTATGTGACAGTCCAGTAAGTAAGTTCACAATTTAAACGTCACAACAAGTTTAAGAAAAGGGGGTCAATAAATAAAAAATTTTAGAACATCTCTACCAAATAAGAGAGCAGGTTAACAAAACTAATAGTCCTGTAGTCCTGAAGAAAGAGGACAACGATAATCTGCCCCATAAAAGTTAGGAAAGAATAGAAAAAAAACATTAAGTTATCATCAGAAACTACAGATAGGATCACTTTTAAGTACTGAAGGCTCACGAGAAAAAAAAAAAAAAAAACACAGGCATGAGAAATTAAATGGCAACATGCCGAAAAAAGGAAACAAGGAAAATATTGAGTCTTCTTCCTTACCGAATCATCTTTACATTCTTACATGCCGGGATTCAAGCATGTCATATAAACATGTTCACATCAACACGCTGCACTGAGGTCTCAGACTGATCGTGGGCCATATACGAGTAGTGTAATGCAAGTTCATGAAAGAGCTACGTGTCACATGTTCGTATAAATGCCTAAACGTCAAAAAATACATAGTAGTGCCAGGGAAAACTTTAAAAAGCAAAATATAAAAATTAGTGTTATATCAAGTGAAGAAGTGCCATTAACAACGCTATTCATTCCAGTTTTCCGGAATAAATGTGGAGCCGTATTTCAAGATATACCGATTTGGCACAGATTTTTAGTTATCAAGACACATTCATTACATTACAGGTCCACAGTTCATGTGATTCCATTTCAGCTACTGTATCACTATTGATTCCACCCATTTTATTTCAGTGAGTTTCATTTACTTAATCAGGTGCTTCGATTTTAGTTCATACAAGTGATTTAGATGTAAAGTTTCGTGCACAAAACAGCACGAACTGTGAGAGCTTTTGATAGATGACTTGTAGCGGGTTTATTTTTTCACTCAGTATAAAACTGAAAACTACATGGATGAAGTACAGGGAGTGTAAGATTGACTAGTCGAATTAAATCTGGCGATGCTTAGGGAATTATATTAGGAAATAAGAGGCTAAAATAACAGCTGAGTTTTGCTATTTAGTCAGAAAAATAACTGACGACTGGGAATATTAAGCAAAACTTCTCTGAACAAGATAATTCTTTCAACATTGAAAACATATCTAAATCCTAGAAAGGCATTTCTGAAGGTACTTGGCTCGAGCTCAGCCTTGTACGGGAGTGAAACATGGACAGTAAACAGTCTATGCGAAAAGAGAATAATAGAATGCTGAAGATCAGACTGGTGGATCGAATAACAAATGAGGAAGTACTGAACGATGTTGAGAAAAAAAGAAATTGTGATATAGCTTGACTAATGAAAGGGATCGGATTATACACAAATGTAAGGTATCAAGTCTTTCTCGAAGTGTGGGGGTAACAATTGTAGAGAGAGGCCATGACTGAAATGGGTGTAAGTAGCTCTAGTTATTCAGAGATGACGAGTCTCGAACAGGATAGACTAAGGTGAGAGTTGCATCGATCGAATCTGTGGCCTCACGACCACAACAACAACCATAGTAGTGATCGAACATTCAGCACGATTTATTATTTTGGTGTTTCACATTAACTAAATATATTTACCTAAGGTACTTACGTTTCGTGATATATTGGCAAAATCGTAATTGACACCAGATGTGAGTTGGTTAGGAACTGCATTAAACATAGATATCCTTCAACGTGTCACATATGTTAATAATCAGTGTTATTGTGATACTTTTTCATCGTGTGCACTAGGCGTGAAAATATTTTCATACGAGTTACGTAAAAAAACCGAATAGCTGAAAATGAAACTTGCACTGTGTGGGTTCTGTACAAATTTAACAGTGTATATAGATAGTTCATCTTGCATTATAGGTTTTGATGAGTGAGTTTCCAAGTATCTAAATATGTGGCATAAAATGGTCACATCTTTTCATTCCATTGACTTACAAATATTAGCACCACTAAAGGACTGTCGACTGTAATAACTGACATTAACTTCAGATTCTCTGTCCTCCGGTCCTGAGGAAAAGGGCAACAGTGCGATCCTATAAGGGTTCTGTTTTTACCGACTGAGGAACGGAAAACTAAACCAACAAACAGTAAAGGTGAAAGGAGGAGTGACTCACCAATGCAGATGCGTGGCCCTTCGCCAAAGGGTAGATAGCTGTAGGGATGCCTGGATGCCTTCTGCTCCTCAGAGAAGTGCTCCGGGTCGAATTTCTCCGGGTTTCGGAAGAATTTCCTGTCATAATGGAGTCCCATGACTGGAATGAGCACCTTAGTTCCTTGCTCCAAGACACAGTCGTATCCTGGAAGCTTGTAGTCCTGCGCCACCTCGCGATTCAAAACTGGAACGGGCGGATACATACGAAGGGTTTCTGAAAGAAAAAAGGGAACGATGTAAACGGAGGTGTTTTAATAAATATTCCACACTGGTCCTCGATGTGGTGTTTTATCTCCCTTAGCGATTGCAGTCAAAGGATGTACAAGCGTAGTATTTACAATAGAGAAAGAGAAGATGTGTTAATCTTTAAGTCCTAAACCGTTTGGTCAATTAACTGTTTTCTGAAGGACTTTGCCAACTGCTAAGTATTTTACGAAACGCACTACAGGCAGGTATCAATATGTGCTGTTTTGTCACTGTCGGTTTGTTAATAACCATCATCCCACAAAGAAATACATCTATTATTTATGTACCATGTCATGTTTTTTATGGCCTGCTTTCTGATGTACCTGTTATTTTCATCATTAAGTGTAGCAAAGTGTGTATTAGGAGTGGACAGCATGAGCAGTACATATTCCGAATTATTCTTCGGGGAGTGAAAGACACTGAACATCATTGTGCAGGTTTTCATGCCCACTTCACATGCTGATTAGGAGTAAAAAAAGAGAGTAGCGTAGAGAACAATTAACAAAATACCTGAAGGCGATGGAATTTTAATTCTTCTGGGTGCCTGTATTGCTGTTAGATTGAAGGGAGTGGAAGGTAGGGTTGCTACAAAATAGGATACTCATTAACAGCAGTCAGCGTATATTCAAGTGAAAACGCTTAAACTTGGGAGACGAAGTATAAGTTCTTCTTTCTATATCAAGCGTATCCATTTGTGGAACAATGCAATTATAAAACTAAGTTGTTAGTCAAAACACTAACTTAAACTTGACTAAGCCAGTCATACACAGTAACAATTCACTGCTCCTGGACCGTTGACAATAACTTCGAATTAAAATTCATCATAAATCTTATAGGAATTGTAACAAATAACTGGCAAAAATGATCCATAATTATTGCTTTTTGCGGTCTGAGGCATGGTGTATGGGTGATGCCACAAATCCATTAATAAATTTGAAAATACGGTTTAAGATGTAGTTACAGCATTCTGTGGCTGATAACAGTGAGTGCAGAGGGTCCTTTGTGCGAAACAGTTAAGAATGTAAAGTGTTGAATAAACGAACAACACAGGAAGGCGTTAAATACTCTCGCTCTTTCAGATGAATAAATGAAGAAATAAGTGCGGCATTAAATAGTCTCTCTCTCTCTCTCTCTCGTGTGTGTGTGTCTGTGTGTGTGTGTGTGTGTGTGTGTGTGTGTGTCTGTGTGTGTGTGTGTGTGTGTGTGTGTGTCTGTGTGTGTGTGTGTGTGTGTGTGTGTGTGTCTGTGCATGTGTGTGTGTGTGTGTGTGTGTGTGTGTGTCTGTGCGTGTGTGTGTGTCTATGTGTGTGTGTGTGTGTGTGTGTGTGTGTGTGTGTGTGTGTGTGTGTGTCTGTGCGTGTGTGTGTGTGTGTGTGTGTGTGTGTGTGTGTCTCTGTGCGTGTGTGTGTGTGTGTGTGTGTGTGTGTGTGTGTGTCTGTGCGTGTGTGTGTGTGTGTGTGTGTGTGTGTGTGTGTCTGTGCATGTGTGTGTGTGTGTGTGTGTGTGTGTGTGTGTCTGTGCGTGTGTGTGTGTGTGTGTGCGTGTGCGCACGCGTGCACGTGTACGTAGGTTCTAGGTTGTACCTGGTAGCAGAGTAGAAGTGCGCTACCTTGTTAGAGCACTTTTCAGTGTTCCGCGTCTAGAAAGCCGTGCAAGAGAAGGTAAATGTATTCAATTACTGTCTTCAAATCATAGCATTCACTTGTTCAAATGGCTCTGAGCACTATGGGACTTCACATCTGAGGTCATCAGTCCCCTAGACTACTTAAACCTAACTAACTTAATGTTGCGGCCACATCACACACATTCATGCTCGAGGCAGGATTCGAACCTGACACCGTAGCAGCCGCGTGGTTCCGGACTGTAGCGCCTAGAACCTCTCGACCACAGCGGCCGGCTTCACTTGTAATGTGGTGACTCTTTTTCGAGAAATTACAAAAATTTATTCGCAAAAATCTTTTCCCAAACATGTACCTAGGAACAAATATATCGAACTGTTCCAACTGGGCCAGCCGGGGTGGCTGAGCGGTTCTAGGCGCTACAGTCTGGACCCGTACGATCGCAGGTTTGAATCCTGCCTCGGGCATGGATGTCCTTAGGTTAGTTAGGTTTAAGTAGTTCTAAGTTCTAGGGGACTGATGACCTCAGAAGTTAAGTCCCATAGTGCTCAGAGCCATTTGAACCATTCTATTCCAACTGGGAAAATCTTGTCAGTATTGTATTTAACAGTATATTTGTTACATTGTTACCCTATTACACACCAATAATCATTAAGGGAAATCAGAGTAAACGGAAACATTATCAAAAACCAGTTTAAAGTCAGAAACATTTTGAAATACAAACTATTGAAAACAGGTAAAATTTCAATTTTCAAGACAGGTCCAGTTGTTAAGACGGTAAAGAAACTCTGTCCACTCGCAGATATTACATGTTCCATGGTAGAAGACCTTGTCTCCGTTGTTAGGTACAACATGGTGCACGGCCGAAGGAATATGGCTTAATAATCCACATACATAGAAGTTTGCTCATCACGAAATTGTATAACTGCAGAAGTAATAAAATCTTACAAATAGCGTTAGTATGTTATAAGGTACTTACTTGTGTAGATCTAAAAATGCTCACAAATGCTGCACAAAACGTAACCTCAAATCTCACAAGAACGAAACGAGCAGAAAATGCCAGAAAGTGTTAATGGCTGTCTTTGGTGGCCTTGCCTTCGTGTGATGCTAAAATGAGTCATTAGATTGAAACATCGGCTAAGAAACATGTGTTCCTAGCTATATTATCCTAACGGTACAGCACTCTAAACAGCAAATAACAGAATTAGGTAATGCTATGCAGCCAGTCTTCTTGCACACATAGACAACTTTTAAGGTAGGGATGGGATGCTGGAGAAGAAACGATTCGTGGACTGTTAATTCCATTCGTGCTTTTGCTTGATGTAATGGTTTTATTGCACTTGCAAAGTACGTGAATTCAGCTTGCAGTGCTCATACGATGGCGTTCAAATGTGTGTGAATTCCTAAGGGACCAAACTGCTTAGGTCACCGTTCCCTAGACATACGCACTACTTAAACTAACTTATGCTAAGAACAACACATACATCCAAGTCCGAGGGTGGGCAAAACCTCGGGCGGGAGGGACCGCGCAGTCCGTGACATGACGCGTACGATGGCGTTCAATGAGTAATACAACAGATATATTTTCTCGGCCATAGTGTTGTGTTTGTTGTGGGGCATCGTGGAATATTCCCGCTTCAACTCCTATAGTTCCATGACGTTCAGATACGTTACGTTGCTGTACGTAGGTGCGTTTCGAGCAGAGAGCTATCGTTGAGTTTCTTTTTGCTGAAAACCAGAGTATCGCAGATATTCATATGCGCTTCAAAATGTCTTCGGAGACATGGCAGTGAACAAAAGCACGGGGAGTTGTTGGGTGAGGCGTCTGTCATCATCGTAACAAGATCGCGCAAACATGTCCGATCTCTCACGTGACTGCCGGCTGCACACAGCCGTGACTCCTGCAATGTTGGAACGTGTGGACACTCTTGTTCGAGGTTATTCACGGGTCGTAATAAAACAACTAGCTACACAACTGGATGTGTCTGTCGGGAGTCCTGACACACTCGTTCAGCAGTTGGGTACTCATGGGTGTGCGCCGGCAGGGTTCCTCGCCGCCTAAGCGAAGACCATAAAGATTAACGAAGGACCTTCTGTGGAACTGCTGGCACGTTACATAGGTGATCGTTACTTTTTTTTAACATCGCCACAGGCGATGAAACATGGGCTCATCTCTTCGACCCGGAAACAAATTGGCAATGCGTGGAGTGGCGCCAAGTTAAAGCCACATCCTCAGCCGGTAAATTAATGGCGACGGTCTTCTGGGACTATGATGTGGTTATTCTGTTTGATGTCCTCCCTCATGGTCAACGCTCAACTCTGAACTGTATTCTGCCACCCTCAGGAAACTGTAGAATTGACATCAGCGTTTCCTTCGCCACAAAAATACAAACGAACTTCTCCTTCTCCATGACAACCACAGGCCGAACACAAGTCTGCGCATCAAAGAGGAGAACAAATCTTCACTGGATTGTTTTCCTTCATCCGCCCTACAGCCAGCACCTCGCATCTTCTGATTTCCATTTGTCTGGCCCAATGAAGGATGCACTCCGCAGGAAGTACTTGGACGCTGGGGAGGTTATTGACAAGACTTTCGTTCCGACGTCAACCAGTAAGAGTGGTAGCATCCGGGCATACAGGCCATCGCAGTATGGCGGTGTAAGGCCATCGCATTAAACGGAGATTACGTTGAAAAATAGGATTGTATTGTAGTGTATGTTAACCGGGGGCCTAGAAACGACGGAGACGCTTCGTCCTCGCCGCAGCCGCAGTGGTCCACAACCCCACGACGAGTACCGCAGTCCACTTCACCCCTCCGGCGCCCCACTCCGAGCCCAGGATTACTGTGCGTTTCGGCCCCTGGTGGAACCCCCCCCCCCTCCGCCCCCACCCCCCCACCCCAGGGAACGTCTCACACCAGACGAGTGTAACCCCCTATGTTTGAGTGGTAGAATAATGGTGGTGTATGCCTACGTGGAGAACTTGTTTGCGCCTCAACCGCCGGCATAGTGTAGCTGAGGCGAAATAAGGGGAACCAGTCCGCATTCGCCGTGGCGGAAACCCCTAAACCGCCTAAAATCCATCCATAGACTGGCCAGCTCGCCGGACCTCGACCCAAGTCCGCCAGGCGGATTCGTGCCGGAGACCAGCCGCTCCTTCCCGCCCGGAAAGCCGTGCATTAGACCGCACGGCTAACCGGAAGGCTAAAAATAGGATTAGTAGCCAAAAGAGTGAGCAATAATAAAGTGTATCGGAGGCCTGAATAAAACCCAACTACTTTCTGAAAAAAATTCGTTGCATTACTTATTCAACGCCTCTCGTACATTAGTGATTGGCCCATACTGTAAAGAAATGAGCATAAATCTTCATAGCAATACTGTTGTGTATGGACGTCAGTGAGTGATCATTTTGTAGAAGTGAACTGTGTCATAATACGTGAACGAGTAGTATATGGAGCAAGTTATGTAATTACGTCGTTTGTTTCGACTGATGTTCACAAGGGTAGACATAATGTTTTAATTATCATCCCAAAGATTTGAAGTCTATTTGCGGCTACATGTCTCAGACCAGGTACACACTGAAATCCCCAGCCTACAGCAGAAGACCACTAGCGGAGCCGAAAGAAAATAACGCAGCCACTGTCAAACAGAGATGGGCTGCATCACTCTGGTTTGGTCCCAATAGCCGATTCCTACGACATTGCGGCGTGGCGATTTCATTGTGTACCTGCAGAGATATACCTGCGTACAAAAACAAACAAAAAATTCCGTAGTTTAATTTTTTCGATGTGATGATTGTAACTTTTTTATACCACTTGTAATAATTAAGATCTCCTTCGATAATGGCCATTGTGTTCAGAATCCTACTTTAATTATAATAACGTATGATCAAAGTAATGAAAAACACAACGTACCGTTCACCACCTTTTCCAAGTACGGCATCTGGGTCATTATAATGTCGAACGTCACATCGCCGTTGTTCTTTTTCAGTACGTCGTCAATTTCTTCTTGCACCTTCTTCTGGATATCCGGATGTCTAGCGAGCTCATACAGACAGAAGCTTACGGTGGTGGAGGATGTTTCGAACCCTGCGATGAAGAACACCCATGCCTGTGCTGCCACCTCCTTGGTCGTCAGCCTGTTACTTGTCTCTGTCAGGTACAAAATATGTTCGTAAACAGACTGTTACTTGTGCCATAAAACAAATCAGCTTAAAGATACGAACCACCATCTCACATTGAATCGTTAGAAGCTACTTCCTGGAAATTGGTTTCAGAATGTTCTTACGTCATAACAAACTGTAATACCAACAGTAATGATTGCAGAAAACATAGCTGTAACCCATATTATCTCTAAATTCGTAATATGGAGAAAATAATTCGTAGTCTTAAATATGATACATAATAATTTATACACGATGTTTGAAGCAATTAGTCCCATCCTCTTATGAGGCAGTGTTGGTGAAACTAAAAATAGGCGGTATAAAGGTATGTCCGTAAAGAAATATGGCTATGTTAAGATATGGGCTATTTTACTTGTTTCAAGGACGACGCTCATTGCTTATTTCTTACGGCTGACAGTCTTTGTACTTCCCCCACTAATGATAATGTCAGTTACAACCAGTTTCTGACAATGACCGAGTCCTGAAGCGGAATGCTGAAGACGTGCAATTCGTAGATTGCACTGTGTTTACATATATGTTGAGTTCCACATGGTATTATTTAATAAATTAACATAACGACTTATGGTCAGGGTGAAATACTCGATCGATCACGGAATCAAATAATCTGTTTCGATTTAGTGTAATTGTTTCAGTATGTAGAATGAGTGACTGGAATCACGAGGCCACACATTTCACCAGAGTAATTAACAAGTGGTGTTTGCAAATTTACTCATGCTATTGGAGAACGTTACCCTTGTAGAAGACCGTATGGAAGCCACCCAATTTTTCTTGATCTCGTAGGACAGTATGTTAAAGAAATATTTATTTTGCGGAGTTTCAGTAACAAGGCCTTTCCACTCACCTGACTTTAATCACTGATATTAATAGTTTCATTTCATCTTCACCGAAGCGCAAGTCTCTGAAGGGACGTCAAACAGGAAGATTTGCGCCATTCGAATAACACCGGATGTAGTCAGCCGGCCATACGATCTGGTGCAACGCGCGCCAATCAGCAATGAACACAGCTTAGAAGAGCTTGTCTGCTATGCATGGGGCAAAATCTGATGGCAATCAGATGTATTCTCACAAATACGCGAATCTTTGTGTAAGTGAGCTGAAAGGTGGCTAAGAATAACTGGTAAACATGTCAAGGGTCAGTTTAAGATCGGGTGATTGTACAAAGTACTGAACATGCTGGGTTCACTGCTTCCATTCTCACCGTAATTAGTAACAAAAACACAAAAGTGTGTGCCTCATGCTCTCATTACTGTCATATTCACTAACATAATTTTAGTTAAGGCGTTTGATGCGAAGGCCACGGAAATGTCGTCTATTACCTGGGCTTAATCCGCGCCTTGGGACACAAAAAGGAATTGAAATGATTGCTATATGAGCCACGGCATTATTCCACGACTTCTGATCTCTATATGCATTCAGTGTTTGGATCACTTTTTAAAAATATCATTGTATAGTGCAGTAGACACCAGCTACCTACCTAAATCTTCAAGGTATGCAGTCAAATGTTGTCTTTTAACATGGATACAACTGGATGAGTGCTAGTAATGGCAGAAATATCTATTACTGTTCATTCAGAATAAGACGAAGGGAGTTCGTAGCACTAATTTCCTTATCATAGTGCCAATATCCTGCGTTGTATCTCAAAACCTCCCCACAATATGGCATGGAATGAGAGCAAGAGACACTGTAGATGGCGAAACCAAAACAACTAAAGTGGTGTATTGATAAATATTTTTCCAAGCACAACATCTTTAGGGAATTAAGACGCCAGTTATTGATCACTTGAATGAATTGCGGCATGATGAGAGACTGCTCACACAGTTGCTATCAATGAAGAAAGATTCTGTTACGAGATTAAGAAAGGGGATTTTTTTGTCCTACTACGTATTCCTAGTGACACCTCTAGAGACGATGGAGCTGATAACATGAAAGCAATTTATTGGTATTAATATCATTCTTAAAGAATGAAGTGCCGTTGTGCGAGTACATTCTAGATAAAAATATTCACCAAAATTGTTACTACGACTGCGAGAGTGATACATGAATAATTTGTTTGACAATGTCTAAAGTAGTAGGGCTAACCATTAAGGACTTAGAATAAAACTGCAGTAACCAATGATGTCTTAGTAATCTACAACATTAAATCTCATGTCATTGAATGAGATCTTTGTTGTCTATAATATGAATGAAAGCAGAGCAACAGTACGGTATATTGACACAAAAATGTTTTAAGCTGACACTGATAAATGTAAGATTTCTGAAGGTACCAGGATAAGGAGCTAATGTGGTTTCAGAGGAGCCAGATTATGGACAAAGGTGGCACCTAAAGGCTGAATCAGAAGGCTTACTGCATGCATAAACAAGCCTTACAAGCCACGTGAAGGCAACCTGCCTAGGGATGAGACCCTAAAATAAACACCTCTGATCTTCCAGGTTTCGGGTCCTGCTTTGGGGTGGTACCTAACGCTCGTAAATTTCATAGAAAAAAGCCAGACAGATCCAATAGACGCAACCAAGGCTAGGAAAAAGGCAAACGATTTGGCAGAGCCGATATATTGACGACTGCTGCATAGAATGTAAGAAGTCTCAACGTGAAGGAGCTTGAGTTATAAAGAAAGTATAAACAAAGAAACGTAAATATGGCAATGATTAGTGGAACTAAGAAAAAATGTAAAGGGCACCGAAGGTGGCTTGAGTACATACTGATGTGTAGTGGCATAGAACACCAAAACAGGGTAAGTGCTGGAATTGAACTATTAAGACAAAAAGTGGTAATAGACCCTCACATCCTTGAGATACGTAAATGAGAAAATAATTGATGCTCCACATTAAGACTGAAAGAGGTTATCTCACCCTGCTGGACTATACGCACCATGTGAATAAAGGGTAGACTATACAGAGTAGTTCTATCATACACTGCAGGATGAAATAGAAGAAAAGATTATATAACTCTGACAAGAGATTTAAACGCAAGAGTGGGGAATATGGAAACAGAAAATGTGGTAGGAAAACATGGAGAAGCACACCTTAACAAAAATGGAGTAAAATTTAGAGCATTCAGTAGCTACAACAAACTAAAAATTACAAACAAATTTTTCCAAAAAAGAAAGACACGAATATATTTGGAGTTCCATATAACTGAGATCACTAATAAACTATGTATTAGTCAGTGAAAAAATGAAGGGAATGGTACAGGATGCATGAGTCTACAGGGGAAGATCATTTTCTACTCGTTAGTAAAATGATTCTGTGGCCAAAGTGGAAGAGAAGCAGTATAAAGGAGACAGGATTTTAGAATAAGAGATCTTTATCAAAGACGGCTGACTAAGTACATGTTAGAAATACCAACAACAGAAGATATAGGCATAGCATGGAACAACATCAGACAATGATTTATATGAACGATATGGAATACAGAAAGAGACATTTAGAGAAAAACAAAATGCTTTTTGAATTTAATATAAAATGACTCAGAAGAATCAAGAGAAAAATAAAAACAACGACAGAAACCAAAAGCAGTAATAAGGATTGCTGGAATAGGTTTGTCACCCAAACAGAGAATGATGTGCTTGGGTGTACAGACTTTTGTTATAAATTGTTGTTGAGTAACCTGAATAAGATGGTGAGATATACTGTGAAGACAATTATAGCAGAAAGTCAGGGTTCGGTGGAAAATCATAAAAATCTTTAGTGCAATGATAATGAGTTGATGGAAGAAGAGGAGATGATGGAAACAAACAGCTTGATCCAATTCCAGAAATAATACTGCAATATCGATTTATGCACTTGACAAATACGTGCTGGCTTGGAAACAGGATACTAGAGCAGTGGAGGGGAACAAATCTAGTATCAGTCTTCAAGACAGGACTTACATCCAGCACAAAAGTAATGGAGGAAAATAACTGTCGTGAACACAGGATACAAAATATACGCTAAGATACTTAATGCTCATTTGCAACCCATAGCAAAGGCCAAGTTATCGGATGTTCAGTGTGGGTTGAGGACAGAAAGATCTTGCTTAAATAATGTACACACAACAAAGACAATAATGCAGAAGTGTAGAGAATATAAGCTTCTGATATACACATCACAATCATCGATTTTAGAAAGGTGTTTGACAGGGTAGACAGAAATATACTATGGAAAATTTTCCAAAGACATGGGCACTGTAAACATTTTACATCAGCAATGAAGAGCCTGTATTTGAACATACAGATAGTGCTGCAGGAAGGAAGAGAGCATCAGATATTAATTATAAATTGAACAGTAAGATTTAACTATGCCCTTTCTCTGATCTTTGTAACACTATTATCAATTTCACTTTACCTATCTTATATAATATCTTTGTCCACTCGTGTTTAATTTAATCTCTGTAGCACCATATTCTTTGATGAAACATCTATGAAACTCCCTTTTAATAATTTTTGTGACTATAGATAATGCATATATGTAATTTCGGAAGCAATGCTCTGCAAAAGTTCTGAAATATTAAAATTATTCTTGTAGAACTGGTTCGTGCATAAGGAAAGTTTCTTTGTGATCATGTAAAACCTGGACGTAAGTCCCTCCACAAAGAAACTGGCTTGGCAGGAACGGAAAAGGTGGATTCCGCAAGGCTCCTTCCTGGTGCAAGTCAGTTGGTGGTTAGCCTGCAAACTGTTTACAACTTTTGTGCTGAATGAGGCAAGAGGAGCTATAAGAGTAATGAATATTACTCTGGATGTGGAAGACTTTTGGCTCATTTTTCACGGCATGCATTGCTTAGCTCTGAACTACGAATATCCGGCACTAAGAAGAGAAATTCCAGAGCTTTTTATACAAAAGGAGGTGTGACGACTTTTCTGCCTTTTTTAGTTGACACAGAAGATCGCCATAGCAATCACCTTCGTCTCAAAATGAACGCTGTAAAATTGAATTAATCTGTTATTTAGTTTCTTACTAAAATAGTAACAGTGTTTCGTTCGAACTTCATGTTGAGACCTATATTTTAACCTTAAGTCATTTACCTAGACAGGGTCTTTTACCAAGTGCCGCAAATGTTTCCAAGTATACTACTTAACTTAACTGAAAAGTAATTGCTTTAATGAATATCGTTTGATAACTTTTGTTGAGCAGGAGATTTCTTTAACATTCAGTAATTCTTTTTTCGGAAGTACACTAGGTGATTTTTATGGAACAATAGTTAAAGTTATACCGAAATGTAATTACAAAGGAAGATCAAAAGTATTTTCTTTAGATGTCATTCTTAGTACAGTATTAAAGTTATTTGCATAAAACTCTGATTCTTCAAGATAGTTACTGACTAATAAATTGGAAAGTCTAGCACATGGAAATCAATGTGCAGCTTTGTAACAGTGTTTACATTTTCACGTATCTGTAGTTAAGTGTTTCCTCATGTTGAAGTTAGTTGTGCCCCCCCATCAACAATCAATTGCATGTAATGGTCATTAACTTACATGCATTAAAGTATAAACGGTAAGTATTATTGAGACCCAGTTGTTGCCAAACGATTTCATGTTACTTCTGCCTAGTTCATATCAAATCACTGTTAAAATGCTTGCTAAGTTGTGCTACTGTTTGATATCCCATTTCAATATCAACTAAAGTCAATCCCTATAGTTAATTTTCTTCATGAACAGTGCAAGTACTTGGCACAAGTTTGGCTAATTAGAGTGACGAGCATTTTATTTTAAATAATTTGAGTTTACTTCATAACTAATAGAACTTTGGTGTGAAAGCCGTTTGTTCTGCTACTGCTAGTCATTCATGAAACAAAATTTGTCTAATACCTTTAGATTTCACAAAATCACTGTCAAACCAAATTCCTTTCAAAGGAGTAACATTATCCTCGTATTGCCAATTTAATATTAGTGTTATATGGTGTTTAACATACATTTATATGGCACCATTCGTATGTGGCAATTTCAGTTCCATCACAATGTGTTGACCCAGGAGAAACCAAACTTGTTAATATGCTGTTATCCGATGACGACCTGCTGCTTATAGACAAAAGAGAAGATGGATTTCAAAGAATGTTACGTAAGTTGCACCTGTGCTCAACTCAATATAATCTGAATACTTCCACAAGCAAAATAAATACGATGGCATTCATAGTGAGAAACCCCTTAAAAGCCCAAATAAAGTATAAATAACCAGCTAATTGAACAAGACCCTAGCTACTGTGGCTAAAATATATCATTTGACGACAATACGAACATAAATATTAAATTAAACAAGTTCCAAATGATATGCAGCACTATAGGGAGAACATTAAAGAACAAAAGCTGTAAAGACGTCCAGCTCAAATTCTATAATGTAATGGCTGTCCCTAAGCTGCTTAATGGAATGAGTCATGGATAATAGAGGGAGAGGGAATAAAATTTCTAAGATCTGTGAAAAGATGTTCTAAAGCAGACCGATTTATAAATAAAGAGACCAGAGAAGTGTTGGAAATATGCAACCTAAATGATAAAATACAGCTTCATAAAAAGTGGAAAGATTATCTGGACCATATGAGTGAAAGAAGACTGCCAAAAATTGCAAGTAGGTATAAGCCAGTCGGAGAAAGGAGTGTGGGAAGCCCAAGGAAAGATAAGAATAAATTATGTGAAACCAGGATAGGTTACGAAGGCCTGATCCTTGTTGGGAAGAAGAAGAAGAGAAGAAGAAAACGCTGAGAAAGGAGACTTACGTTCAGTACTCTGCTGCCCAGTGATTGAGAAGCTGTCATCAACGTATCCAATATTCTTCAACTGAACCATCAACTGGATGAAGTCCTTCCTAATGACGCCAGTCTTCTCTCGATGTTTGACTGTGTCATCAACGACGCGTGTAAAGTACTCTGTGATGTCCTTTGGTGTGAAGGGTATTGGCAGCAGGTTGCGCAGTTTGGGATTAGAGAATCCCAGAGCCTGAGTCAGGTAAGAACGGACAGATGGCTTGAAAAAGCGCCGTCCCCACTGGCGGAACTCCGCCTCGGGGTTGTGCTGGCTGTCAACGTCGATGCCGAAGGCGCAGGAAGCAATGACGTCGGTGGAGTAGCGGGCAATCAGCTCGCGGACTTCCACAACACTGCCCGCAGGTGTGACGTCAGCCAGAACCCGCGCGCATTCGAGCACTATGCCGAACATGGCGCGCATTTTTCCCGGTGTGAACGTGGGCGTCAGCTACTGGCGCAGAGCCTTCCACTTGGTTCCTCCGAGGAAGAAGAGGTGCGCCATCAAGTGATCTGTCTCCTCATCTACATAGATGCCCCGGTCAGGAAAGTAGTTGAAATCCCTTACTATGATCGTTTTGATCAGCTCTGGATCCCTCACAACAAGAAGAGGGTTGTTTAATGAGTAAATACCCACGACGTCCTTCCCTTCTGTTGCAAAATAAACGTCTTTCATATCTTCACCCGGACATTTCCTCATTAGTGCCGTGTTCCAGCCATTTCCTAGTGGAAAAGACGGCTCCAAGTATGGCAGACCCTTCTTTTTCCAGTAGGTGTAATTGATTTTGAAGGTAACGTACAGTACCGCAAAAACTGTTGACAGTACAGCCAACATTTCAGTCACCCATGAATCGAAGAAGATAGCCATTTCGGTTCCTATGGAGAAGAAAAAATGGATTAGAACATTAATATGATTGGATTATATGCATTACAATATTTACTATTTACATGACTTTGTGTTGCTCAAGCAACTGACCGCCACATTTATGTAAAATAGTAAAGCTGACTGTTAACTGTATTTCAGTGACTGTATTAGTTTATTGGTTTACATTCAGAATCTATATAAATAAAAATGTAAATGTTTGTTATTCCAGAATAGTGTATCCCCAAAAGTTCTAGACCGATTGCAAAGAAATTTTGACACAACGTTGCTTTCAAATACAGAAGTGTTTCTGGGTACCTATTTCTTTAATATATGGCATACAATAATGGTGTATCTTTGTGAGACTTTTTGTAAAAATGCATTCCTGTTATTAAATTTACATACGTTTACATACATACTTTGCGACAGTGAAAACTGAAAATAATGCAGTGGATCTCAATCTCTTCTTGCACAGTCTGATGGGCATAATTTGTCTAAAAGTAGTATCGAAAATCCGTCATTCAATGAGCGTTAGAACAGCTTAGTTTTCTACATTCATATACGCGCATATATATATATATATATATATTTCCTATTCAGGATATTTCTTTTAACTTTACCGTTTTGCATTCACTTATTATTATATCTGTCGAGTCATATATATATATATATATATATATATATACTGTAATTAACGAAATAATTTCATAAGATAATATATATATATATATATATATATATATATATATTATCTTATGAAATTATTTCGTTAATTACAGTATAAACTCTCGGGTAATGACTTGGAAATGAACAAATCCGTTCGAACTAGTCACAATTAACTTACACATTAATGTGTCTAAGCAAGTTAATGAAATGGTAAGACTAAATAAATGTTGCTAATTCTTCTGCCAACGCAGTGTTGGAATTCCATATCAGCAGCATTCTCTTGTTAAAGAGAGCCACATGTACCAGCACTACTCTGTTTCAGAGAGATTTTCTTTTCGCCCATCTTACATAATAAATTTCCTATTCAGGATATTTCTTTTAACTTTACCGTTTTGCATTCACTTATTATTATATTTGTCGAGTCAACATTCTTTTTCTGATATTTTTTTACCTCCTTTATGCTATTCTTTGTCACGTAGCTAGCCCATTGTGTTAAAACGTTCTGAATCATCCTTTTTTATTACTTCAAGGTTTATGTAATTTGTGAACTTAAGCACTGGCATTTTTTTACGTAGCACTGTTATTCCTGGTCTGAAATATTACTTTTACTGTCTCAATTATTTCTTCAAATAGGAATATTCCTCCTTTATTACCTTCCTTTTTATATTCTTTATTTAGCGTAGCGTTTTCTCGTGGATCTGTTACTCCACCCTGTCCTTCTTAGAATTTAGAAGATATTACAATGCCTGATACCTTTTCTGGATCGACAGTTACAAAGAAGTTCTTTTATTTTTCTTCATTACATTTTCCATTAAGAAGCACAACATTAGAATTGTTTCCGCGGTGCCACTACCTTTCTGCAAAGCAAAAACGTATTAGAATTTTGCGTGTGGAAAACCCTCCAAGTTCCGCACATAAACTTGCTACAAGTTTTCTCGCAAATGCCGCTGGCATCTGCATTAAAACAGCATAGAAAAACCTCTGTTCTGCACTATGGATAACTGTGTTATGACGTAAATACACTGCTCGGGGTTGCCGCCGGATCGTACTGTGTAAAACGCACAACATTTCATTGATGCAACAGCTCGACATATTCAGGTCGTTGTTGCTGCAACAACCACCGTCTGAAGATGTCGAACTGTTGCATCGACGAAATATTGTGCGATTTACTCAATGCGATCGGGCGGGAAACCCGAGCAGTGTATTTGCAACAGATTCGTCTGGAAAGAACGAAAAGTCACATCTGTATTGTGATCTTCGTGATAGAGGGTACTTAAGTATTTTCACTAATTTCCTTAACTTCCGTACATCTATGCCTGCATTTTATTTCTGCTCAAAGAGAGATTGTACATTGCTCTGTTAAAGACTGTTAAACTGTTATTATTATTATTATTATTATTATTGTGTATATTATTAAGCTTACATTACGTATTCAAGTTTACAGCGAGAAAGTAGTGTAACACTCATTTTCTCTTGGTACGTTAATCTTCTCATCAATTCCGTAGCATTCTCTTTTATAGCGTACTATCTGTTTACGCCTCACATCACACTTGAAATAGTCTCAGATCTTCGTGTACGCTTTTTAGTGGCGACTGAGACAATGTCTGAGTCAGTGCCAAAGAGGGCTGCACCAACTCCATTGAAAGCTGCACGTAACTGTGCAGAACGTTTGCATCTAGATCTACATCTACATCGGCGCTCCTTAAGCCACCTTATGATGTGTGTTGAAGTGTACCTCTATTATTTTACCCCTTGCCTGATGTGCTTAGGAAGAACGACTGTCGATAAAGTACTGTGTGAGTTCTGATTTTACTGACTTTTTTCGTCTTGGCCGTTACGCCAGACATATATGGGAGGAAGTAGTATGTTGTCCATCTCTTCTCCGAATGTTCGCTCTCTGAATATCCACCGCAGCCTACTCCGTAATACAGAACGCCTCTATTGTAGTGACTGCCACTGGAGATTGTCGAGGATCTGCTAAACGACTTCACGCTTGCTAATCGGTTACATGACGAAAGGCGGCACTCTTCATTGGATCTACTCTGGTTCTTCTGTTAAGTCTCTTTGGCAAGAAAGACGCCAAACTGATGAAAAATACCCAGTACCGAAACAGCATTTCTTTCACGTCGCGTGTGTCTTCTCTTGCATCTATGCTTTTATGAGTCACAAATGATAACAGCATATACGTGTACAGGTTTTTCCATAATAATCGCTCAGTTAAATTCTGTTTGCGAAAGCACAAGCTCTTACACATATGTGTTACTTGATGGTTCTGTTTTCAGCTGAAATGCAATGAATTGAGCGTATGGCATTGTTGGCCGGGAGGCCCCATTCGGGGGAGTTCGGCCACCGTATTGCAAGTCCTCTTCAGTTGACGCCACATCGGCGACTTGCGAGTCAATGATGATGAAGTACACACAACACCCAGTCTTGTGCCGGGAATCGAACCCGGGCCCCCTGTGTGGTAGGTGGTAACGCTACCGCTACGCTACGGATGCGGACTGTTTTCAGCTAGTCAAAGTTCGTAGGCTAGATAATTTTGACCTATACGCTTCATTTATAATGTTTATTACGGAAAAGGGCCAAAAAAGCGATTTGAAGCCCTACAAAAATACAACAAAAATATTTTTGAAAAAAAACTGTAGACAATCCACTAATCAGTAAGATAATCAGTGACAGAAAAAAGAATACAACTTTCCGAGTCTAGGGTTACATCTGGACAAAGTCTACTGCTTCCATTTCAGTAAAAATATTCCAACAAACGAGGCGGAAGTAAAATACCTGAATGTGAATGCTGTTCTGCCTCACATGAATTTCTATTCAGAAGCTTCGTGGAAGGGATCACAACACATTTGTGACGTTCCTACCGATTGCTTACTACACGCACTGTGGCTCATGCTCATGTCATTCGTCATAAAGAGAAACAGCGAAAGTACTGCTGTGGTGGCCTGGACTTGCACGGGAACAAATGTGCGGGATGAAGCGCCAAGTTTGTGCAAGTGTTTTTTGAGCCACAAAGAAGTATGACACCACCACGTAAGTTTTCCCAGTCACTTGAGTGTTAACATAAGGCGAAACCTCCCTCGAAATGCGAACTGACGTATTTTGTTTCACTGAAAAAATACTTGATACTCTCCACACAATAATATCACGACGTTGCTCATGCGCGCGCTTGTGTGTGTGTGTGTGTGTGTGTGTGTGTGTGTGTGTGTGTGTGTGTGTTTGAATTTTTGCGGACAGTATTAACTTGGGAGAAAATTTGGCTGTCTCTTTTTGACGTGAAACTGCGCCACTAAAATTTAAACAACGAAATTAAACATATTTACATCATAAAACACATAAAAACTTTTACGATATATACTCAGTGACTCACAATCAAGAATTAATTATCATACAAACAGAAAGGTCTGTAATAGGAAAAGCTATAGCTGTCAAAAATAATAAAAAATATTTGTCTAGTTAGACAAAAGACTACGTAAACTGGATTGCAGTTTTATGACGTCCCCTTTTGCTTAACCGGCTGGGTGGTGACAAAGTTATTCTACAACAAATATACTTCAAAGACGTATACGTATCAGTTTAGTGGAGCATGATGTATGAGAATTCCATGGCAGTTGACCCAAAGTAAAGAAAGAATTACCATTCTAACCCACTGCTGCTACATATGACACCTGAGCTGAATTTTGAAAAGTTTGTAGTCTGTTTTTACAAATCAGACACGAGCAAACGATTAACGACATTATTTTCCGCGAGAATTTAACTACAATTTATTAATCAAACTGAAGAATAACGAACGTAATCTACAGAACTTGGTACTGGCCAATATGAACTGCGTCTCTTGGTTTAATGTCTGCACCACAAACCACCCAAGACGTTTCCCGGGAAGTGTAACCCCCTGCTTTATTGGTATCACATTATATATGTGAATACTCATAATCACACATCACTCAATATTCTCCGGCTGGCTATAGGTCTGTCAGCAGTAAATAAACAATTTAGGTGCTTATTCCTGCTGAATCAATACTCTGCGACCGTAAATGTCATACAACTTCCAAAAAATTTGACTGAATAGGCCCTATACGCCGCACAGTGGATAATTATTTCACATTTTTATGAAGCTGATGAAGAATAATACGTAAACAATTGCATAGCGAACGTGATTGACGCATATCTTTAGCGCAGCAAAAACTGGAATGTTGTTGTTGTTGTGGTCTTCAGTCCTGAGACAGGTTTGATGCAGCTCTCCATGCTACTCTATCCTGTGGAAGCTTCTTTTGTGATCCCTTGATGTCTCAGAACATGCCCTACCGACCGATCCCTTCTTCTAGTCAAGTTGTGCCACAAGCTCCTCTTCTCCCCAATTCTATTCAATACCTCCTCATTAGTTATGTGATCTACCCATCTAATCTTCAGCATTCTTCTGTAGCACCACATTTCGAAACTTCTATTCTCTTCTTGTCTAAACTATTTATCGTCCACGTTTCACTTCCATACATGGCTACACTCCATACAAATACTTTCAGAAACGACTTCCTGTCACTTAAACCTATACTCAATGTTAACAAATTTCTCTTCTTCAGAAATGCTTTCCTTGCCATTGCCAGTCTACATTTTATATCCTCTCTACTTCGACCATCATTAGTTATTTTGCTCCCCAAATAGCAAAACTCCTTTACTACTTTAAGTGTCTCATTTCCTAATCTAATTCCCTCAGCATCACCCGACTTAATTCGACTACATTCCATTGTCTTCGTTTTGCTTTTGTTGATGTTCATCTTATAACCTCCTTTCAAGACACTGTCCATTCCTTTCAACTGCTCTTCCAAGTCCTTTGCTGTTTCTGACAGAATTACAATGTCATCGGTGAACCTCAAAGTTTTCATTTCTTCTCCATGGATTTTAATACCAACTCCGAAGTTTTCTTTTGTTTCCTTTACTGCTTGCTCAATATACAGATTGAATAACATCGAGGATAGGCTACAACCCTGTCTCACTCCCTTCCCAACCACTGCTCCCCTTTCATGCCACTCGACTCTTATAACTGCCATCTAGTTTCTGTACAAATTGTAAATAACCTTTCGCTCCCTGTATTTTATCCCTGCCACCTTCAGAATTTGAAAGAGAGTATTCCCGTCAACATTGTCTAAAGCTTACTCTAAGTCTACAAATGCTAGAAACATAGGTTTGCCTTTCCTTAATCTTTCTTCTAAGATAAGTCGTAGGGTCAGTATTGCCTCACGTGTACCAACATTTCTACGGAATCCAAACTGGTCTTCCCCGAGGTCGCTTCTACCCGTTTTTCCATTCGTCTATAAAGAATTCGCGTTAGTATTTTGCAGCTGTGACTTATTAAACTGATAGTTCGGTAATTTTCATATCTGTCAACACCTGCTTTCTTTGGGATTGGAATTATTATATTCTTCTCGATGTCTGAGGGTATTTCGCCTGTCTCATACATCTGGCTCACCAGATGGTAGAGTTTTTTCAGGACTGGAATAAGTAGATAAATTTTAAAAAAATAACGTAAATCAGTAACTTTTAGTGACTAACACGCGGAGCCGTTCATTTGGAAACACTGTCACACGGTTAATAACCGATATTCTTCGCAGTAAAAAGTTGGCAGGTGGGGCAGTATAGGAACCACTCTAGGCGCGCAGTCCGGAACCGCGCGACTGCTACGGTCGCAGGTTCGAATCCTGCCTCGGGCATGGATGTGTGTGATGTCCTTAGGTTTAAGTAGTTCTAAGTTCTAGGGGACTGATGACCACAGTAGTTAAGTCCCATAGTGCTCAGAGCTATTTTTTTAGGAACCGCTTATGAAATGCATTTCAGCAGTGTAAGCAAAGAAATTTGAGCGCATTCAGAAAACAACAAGCGAGTTTGCATACACTAGACGGTGAACAGCAAGCCCTGGGCAAAGCCTAGTGTCGACGTCCACGAAGACGTAACGTTCCAGCACTGAAGCAAAATTTCTCTAGTTAATTCCGAAGTACAACGGTGCCCATAAGCTACGAACGAAAACAAAGAGAGCGGGCAATAGATTCGGAGTTCCACGTAACTACGATTAATATTATCCCGTGCCCAGTGCCAGTAAAATGTTGTAGCCACTAGGTAGCTGTATAATGAACACAGGAACGCATGATAGGACAGTTACTACCTGTCTTGTCAGTTCGTAAAGCATTTGTTATGCGGAAGAGAAACCTGGTTTTATACTAGACCCACACTTGGAAATTTTAAATAAAATAAAAATTAAATAACTTTGAGAATATATGCCGTAAATATCGCCATACCACCAGAACTGAATTGCCTCCTGCGTATTGGTATTTCATCACTTGAATATGAGTGCGGTAATTCTCACTAACAGCAAAGATAAATATTTTCATCCCATTTACATAGTCCATTCTGATGAAACGCTACATTTTATGACAAATTTTTAAAGTATGTATGATGGAACACCGTAGCTTCGAATTTTATTCACTAACTGACAGCTTGATTAAATTGTTTAAGCAATGCTCCGATTCCAATTTGATGCAATGGTAATAGAAGTACATGCATACGTATGTTTAGTACAAGCGAAAGAAAACGGGCGAGAGTGCAAACGAGTGGCTCGCAGAATGAAAGATGCTGTGATACCAGGATAGGCCAGTACTTGCCTGTTGCCGACGCAGTTGCTGTTGGGGACCACTGTGCGATGGATTCTGCACGCAGCTTATATACGCGGCTCAAGGTTCATCTTTCGCGAGTCTCGTTCTCCACGTGACTAAGTACGAGATGTGGAGACGCCCGCGCCTCAGCAGCACTTAAGGCCTTACATCTGGGCGCAGTTCAAGTTCTGCGCACGTGGCTGACAGCGAATGCAAACACCTGTGCTGGCGATTCGCCACGGTTACACCCGCTACTGAACTGCTTTGCGAGGTCCGTTTGGGTGCCTCCTGTGATGTCGCACATCCACATCTGAACTCCTCAAGCCGCCGTACGGTGTATTGGGAGGGTACATGGTTTACTAGCACCATCTTACCCTCTCCTGTTGTGTTTGTAGATGAAGAGCGAGAATACAAAAGAATCTCGTGTGCTACTATGAATTCGCTCGATTTTACTTAATCTCTCCATCACAAAACGAGACTGCGACTTAATTACAATACTGGCCATTAAAATTGCTACACCAAGAAGAAATGCAGATGATAAACGGGTATTCATTGGACAAATATATTATACTAGAAGTGACATGTGATTACATTTTCACGCAATTTCGGTGCATAGATCCTGAGAAATCAGTACCCAGAACAACCATCTCTGGCCATAATAACGGCCTTAATACGCCTGGGCATTGAGTCAAACAGAGCTTGGATGGCGTGTACAGGTACAGCTGCCCATGCAGCTTCAACACGATACCACAGTTCATCAAGAGTAGTGACTGGCCAGGGCAGCAGTCGAACATTTACTGTATCCAGAAAGGCCCGTACAGGACCTGCTGAAATATAGGGTCTCGCAGGGATCGAATGAAGGGTAGAGCCATGGGTGGTAACACATCTGAAATATAACGTCCACTGTTCAAAGTGCCGTCAGTGCGAACAAGAGGTGCCCGAGACGTGTAACCAATGGCATCCCACGCCATCACGCCGGGTGATATGCGAATATGGCGATGACGAATACACGCTTTCAATGTCCGTTCACCGCGATGTCGCCAAACATGGATGTGACCATCATGATGCTGTAAACAGAGCCTGGATTCATCCGAAAAAACATTGTTTTGCAATTCGTGCAACCAGGTTCGTCGCTGAGTACACCATCGCAGGCGATCCTGTCTGTGATGCAGCGTCAAGGGTAACCGCAGCCATTGTCTCCGAGCTGATAGTCCACGCTGCTGCAAACGTCGTCGAACTGTTCAAATGGTTCAAATGGCTCTGAGCACTATGGGACTTAACATCTGTGGTCGTCAGTCCCCTGTAACTTAGAACTACTTAAACCTAACTAACCTAAGGACATCACACACATCCATGCCCGAGGCAGGATTCGAACCTGCGACCGTAGCAGTCGCGCGGTTCCGGACTGAGCGCCTAGAACTGCTAGACCACCGCGGCCGGCGAAGAACTGTTCGTGCAGATGGTTGTTGTCTTGCAAACGTCCCCATCTGTTGACTCAGGGATCGAGACGTGGCTGCACGATCCGTTACAGCCATACGGATAAGATGCCTGTCATCACTGCTAGTGATATGAGGCCATTCGGATCCAGCACGGCGTCCCGTATTACCATCCTGAACCCACCGATTCCATATTCTGCTAACAGTCATTGGATCTCGACCAACGCGAGCAGCAATGTCGCGATACAATAAACGGCAATCGCGATAGGCTACAATCCGACCTTTATCAAAGTCGGAAACGTGATGGTACGCATTTTTCCTCCTTACATGAGGCATCACAACAACGTTTCACCAGGCAACGCCGGACAACTGCTGTTTGTGTATGAGAAATCGGTTAGAAACTTTCCTCATGCCAGCATGTTGTAGGTGTCGCCACCGACGTCATCGTTGTGTGAATGCTCTGAAAAGCTAATCATTTGCATATCACAGCATCTTCTTCCTGTCCGTTAAATTTCACGTCTGTAGCACGTCATTTTCCTGGTGTAGAAATTTTAATGGCCAGTAGTGTATAAGACCTGGGTGGGCTTTTGTAGAACTTCGTTAGAAAAGTTAAATGCTGGAAAGGGGTGTTTCAGACATTCGCCAGGTAAGTAGAGGAAACGAAGCGAAAATCTTTGCCAGAACCACGGACTGGCCTTTGAAAATAGTTTTTTTTCTTTTTTTTACTCTTCTCATTCTCCAGTCCTAGAGGTGGAGTGGGCTGTTCGATATTAAAGAATCGCCATTATATTCAGCCAGCTATCATCAAATAAGCTGATAGTGCGACAAATAGGGAATCCCAATTGAGAATAAATGGGAGGGCGCTTACCAGTTCCGGCATGCGCCTTACAACCAAGCGAAACCTCACGAAGACCTTGGTCGGAACCGGGGGATCGGAACTTCCCGATGAGGCAGAGACCTGAAGCTTTCATCATAGATCAGAAGAGGGCGACAGTGTAAGATTAATTCGCTTTTTTTTGTCTGGTGTAGGGCGGAGGGCGCTTTGTTCTCCTGTCCGGTCTAATGTTCAGTACACATCATTTTTAAACTAACTATCGGTTTAGCTACAGACTTAAAACTTTCAACATGGCTTGGAAGCGGATGCAAAGCTATATTAATTCGATTTCTTGTCTGGTGTGTAGCGGAAGGTGCTTTATTTTCAGCAAATCAAATTCAAAACCTTCTGCTGCATTCTGTCAATTTCAGTAAAGTATTGAGCAAGTAAAGGAGACATATTTTCAGCCTTGTGTTTCGATGCGTCAGTGCCTACGTTGTTAAACGAAACTTCTTTCAATTGCTTTATGCATTCCGACATGGAGTGTGGCGCGAGAATATTTTTAACGATCCCTGTAGCACTGGTCCTGGCTGCAGACTGGTTTGTGGTGACTTTGGAGTCAGGATACATTGCATAATTCATTTTCACGGTACAGTCAAGAGAAATGAAGTACTGATGGTTCAAATGGCTCTGAGCACTATGGCACTCAACTTCTGAGGTCATTAGTCCCCTGTAACTTAGAACTACTTAAACCTAACTAACCTAAGGACATCACACACATCCATGCCCGAGGCAGGATTCGAACCTGCGACCGTAGCGGTCTCGCGGTTCCAGACTGCAGCGCCTAGAACCGCACGGCCACTTCGGCGGGGGAAGGACTGATGATGCTTGACAACGTTATAAGCTGTTGTTAGTTCTGCAACAGCAGTGAACAATTCTTCGTGGGTATCATGAATGTAGAAATAGGCTTTGATGTCGACGCTATCGCCCGTATATTGGTATGATTCTTAATAGAAATGTGATGCCCCACATTTGGCATACCGCAGCGAGTTTCTGAGATGAAACTGCTACAAATCTCACACAACATTCCCCATTGCCGTAAGTCCTTTCTTGACGAATGGTCATTTTTGTGAATCATCCGAGAAGTGACATTTTCTCTTTCCATCCTCAGAGGTTTCCGTAAGGTATGATAAGTTTATTGGTCGGTGAACAGTCGATAGTAACACTTTAGTAATTGAAGTACACATCGCTATACAATTCACGTCCAATATACCAGCAGCAAACACTTCAGACATTACTTACCAACTTGCAGACGTTGATCGTATTACATTTTTTAAAAAACCGACTTATCAAATCGCTTTTCAAATGGGAACTGCCAGACTTTTCCGCGTGGCGCTGCTACTAGAGAAGTCCGATATTTTCTCGAATGATTGCCCTAGATCTAGAGGGTGCTTGCATCGTCGACACAGGGTACGCAACAACCAAGACCATCTATGAGACGACCATGTCAGCGTAAACTTATTGACAAATAAAACTAGCTGAGGCAGCAGTTACAGCCGGCCGCGGTGGCCGAGCGGTTCTAGGCGCTTCAGTCCGGAACCGCGCGACTGCTACGGTCGCAGGTTTGAATCCTGGCTCGGGCATGGATGTGTGTGATGTTCTTAGGTTAGTTAGGTTTAAGTAGTTCTAAGTTCTAGGGGACTGATGACCTCAGCTGTTGAGTCCTGTAGTGCTCAGAGCCATTTGAGCGCATTTACATGTTTCACTAACATAAGGCATTGCTTCGGTACTTGAGCCAATCTCTTAACAGTATTTTGCAAAATCGGGACAAAACTTAGTCTTGTCGGAATGTTGGAACAAGAAGGTCCATAACGCTGACGGTTGCAATTTATCGGGACGGGTGGCAACTCCAATGGGGCATAATCGTCTTTCGTTGATGTCGTTGTCCCAGTGTGCATATATCTTGTGTGAGTGTGTGTGTTTTATTGAAAGAGTGCAGTGTTGTCAACGAAATTTCAATTCATACTGTAGTCAATAAGTAGCATTTTTGCATAGTAATTCAACTGCGAACAATAACAGTAACCACTGAGAAAAACACATGCAGCATGCTCGTAGATAGAAGAAGTTAACTGTTTCTTGATTTATATTGAAACATGATCTTGAGGAATTTCAAGTATAAGGTTTTACGCTGGAAACAGAGCCATTCGAACATCGTCTTCTAACACGTAAGATGGCGCAGTGATTAGCACACTCGACTCGCATTCTGTGCGACGCCGCTTCAAATCCGCCTCAAGTCACCCCGATTAAATTTTTGCGTGATGTCCCGAAATCGCACCAGTCAAATGCCGAGATGGCTCCGTTGAAAAGGGCACGGCTGATTTTCTTCCCCATCCTTCCGTAATCCTAACTTGTGCTCCGTCTCTAATGACAGCACTGTCGACAGGATGTTAATCTATGATTTTCCATTTTTTTTAAAGTAGCATCTCCCAGTGGAGTACGTTGGACAATTATGTGTCGGCCTCTGCGACTAAACAAACTCGTCATAACATAAGTTTGGAAGGTGGAAGACGAGCTACTGGCAGAATTGAAGCTGTGGGGACGGGTCGTGGGTCGTGCTTCGGTAGCTCGGAAGGTAGAGCACTTGCCCGTGAAAGGCAAAGGTCCCGAGTTCGAGACTCGGGCCTGCACACAGTTTTAATCTGCCAGGAAGTTTCATATCAGCGCACACTCCGCTGCAGAGTGAAAATCTCATTCTGGAAACATCCCCCAGGCTGTGGCTAAGCCCTGTCTCCACAATATCCTTCCTTTCAGGAGTGCAAGTTCAAGGTTCGCAGAAGAGCTCCTGTGAAGTTTGGAAGGTAGGTGACGAGGTACTGGCAGAATTGAAGCTGTAGGCATGGATTGTGAGTCGTGCTTGGGTAGCTCCGATGGTAGAGCACTTGCCCACGAAAGGCAAAGGTCCCGAGTTCAAGTCTCGGTCCGGCAAACAGTTTTAATCTGCCAGGAAGTTTCATATCAGTGTGCACTCCGCTGCAGCGTGAAACATCTCATTCTCTTCATAACATAGCTCTCAGCAGGCCTTTGAATTACGTCTTCCGATAATCCTACCTGGTATGAGCCCCACTGAATAACATTCGCAAATCAGAAGAACGAAGGATCTTTAAGCGACCCTCTTCGTGGATAAATTTACATCCATAGGACTCTTCCGATGAATTATAGCCCCGTGTGTGTTTTCTCCACCACTTGATTTAAGTGACCTGTCTACAAGTCTGATCTTCTCATGTTATTATGGGGATATTCAGTCTTCTTCAGCCAGAATCCACAAGCGAATGCATAACACGATAAAAGGAGGATGAATGTTTAATGTACAGAATTTGCCGGCCGCGGTGGCCGAGCGGTTCTAGGCGCTTCAGTCCGGAACCGCGCAACTGCTACGGTCGGAGCTTCGAATCCTGGTTCGGGCATGGATGTGTGTGATGTCCTTAGGTTAGTTAGGTTTAAGTAGTTCTAAGTTCTAGGGGACTGATGACCTCAGAAATTAAGTCCCATAGTGCTCAGAGCCATTTGAACCATTTTTGTACAGATTTAACCTTGTACGTGCACCGTTTGTTACGGTCCTGTGATATCTGTATTTCATTCCCTATTGAAACGTTAATTTAAAATGTAAAACAAGATTAAGAATCGCAAATAGTTGCTAAGTAATGGGCGAACGGCAATAGGTGAAAAAAACCTGTGACAGAGATAAACTGTTGGCGCAACATTACGCATCACATGACAACTGCTTACCACCCGCAAACTAACGAGCTGACTGAACGCCTTAATAAGACCTTGGCCGACATGCTATCAATGTTCGTCAATGTTGAGCGGAGCAACTGGGACGAGGTGCTACATTTCGTGATGTTCGCCTACAACACCGCCAAACATGACACCACAGGATTTACGCCATTTTTCCTGGTGCATGTGCGTGAGGCGACTACGACGATGGACACTGTGTTTTCGTTACATCCTGAAGACGTGGACGACGACTACATCGGCCACGTGTTAACCAGAGCTGAGGAAGCTCGGCAGTTAGCTCGACTCCGCACGCTGCAGGCTCAAGAAAACGATCCCCAAAGGTATGACGCGAGCCACCGCCCTGTTGTCTACCAGCCCGGTGACCTGGTCTGGATCTTCACTCCTGTTCGGAAGGTTGGTCTCTCTGAGAGTTCATCAGGCGCTACTTTGGACCTTATAAGGTTGTAAGACAATTGTCCGCTGTTATGAAGTTGAAGATTTTGACCCCGACACAAGACAACGAAAGATCAGAGATAAGGTCCATATCCTACGAATTAAGCCCTATAAGGATCCTGCAACCCAGGGTAAATTCGAAGCTCCAGCGACAGTCAACAAGCGGAAAGGTGACGAAGAGCGTAGCGGCAAAAGAAGTTCTAAGAAGATCACCGGCAGGGCGAGAATCAGTCATTGGGAGTATGCAGGACCGATGACTCGTTCTCGGACTAGGACGACGTAACACCGAGACGCTGTTTTCTTAAAGAGGGAGCAATATCGCAGAAGAGGCTGAGGGGCTCCGTGGTGTAGTGGTTATGACACTAAACGGTTGCATGGAGGGATGGGGAATAGGATGTAGGTGGTAACCAGGTAAAGATAGCTACTCAAAGTGGTGGCACTAATGTGCATTTCGTGCAAAACTCACAGGGACTGCACAGTTTTAATTTTTATAATCGGCTCGAGTACATTCTAGAAGTATCCACAACTGTCAAAAATCATTGTACTGGCATGTTCTGTAGCCGTACATATACTGAATGTGTTCTGGTCGGAGGCAGTTGTCTCTGCACTCTTGTACGGGCAAGTGCTGAATAAACCTTCGTTAAGTGAAGTTAGTGTTCGTCATTCATCTAATTACACCTTCTTCTACATGACAGTATTAATACAAGTAGTTGCTTTCTTAGTAGACAGAGAATTTCGAATATTGGTAGTTCTATAAATAGTTCTGCTGGTGTAGGTGAATTTAGATAACGTGTATGGCTTTATCCAGTAACTGCAAAATTGTACCGTGAGTGAGAAGTGTGTGCTCTGTCGTAGGTTTGTGTGTAGTGGGTTACTGTGTGGCATTTGTTCAAAGTATTTTCATAGAGGCGAATGCCGTGGAGAGCCAGTGAGCAGTTAAGCGAGATCCTTTCCTGGGAATGCAGAATCTGTATTAGAAATAAGTTGCTAGAGGAGCAGGAGTGTAAGATCTGTGCCCTTCAGGTGCAGCTGCAGCGCGCAAAGGAGGAACTAGATAGGTTGGGGAGGGTGAAGGGTGGCAGGGAATGGGAACTGGAAGTTGGCAAGAAGGCAGCTAGGAGGAGGAGATATTCAGATAGTTATACTTTGCGCATATGTGATAGATTTGACCAATTGTCAGTAGCTTCTTGTAGCTGTAGATGCAAGGAACATGCAGCAGTCCTCAGCAGTTTGGAGGCCTAGGTCAGTTCCAAAGTCTAACACAAAGAAGAAGGTTCTGCTGTTGGGTAGTTTGCACAGTACAGGTGTGGGCCAGCAGTTGCAGGAAATGTTGGGGAGTGAGTACCAGGTCACCAGCATTGTGAAGCCTAGTGCAGGGTTGGCTCAGGTGACTGACAGCATAAGGGAGTTATCTAGGAACTTTACAAAGGAGGTTCAGGTATTGATAGTGTGTAGAGCAGGGAGCAGTGTTGACAGGGATGGGGAATAGGATGTAGGTGGTGACCAGGTAAAGATAGCTACTCAAAGTGGTGGCACTAATGTCCATTTCGTGCAACTGTTTCAGCGTCATGATCAGCCTCATCTTAATGTGGCTGGGCGCATTAAAATGGGGCTGGAGAGGGCGCTGATGGCAGAGGGCATGGGTCACCATTCAGCAGTGCCAGTTCAGTCTATCAGTAGATCGGGTTTTCACTAGGCATGATCTCTGCACCTCAATAGGTATGTTAAGGGGAGGTTGGCAAAGCTTATAGGTGACAGTGTAGTGGGTGGTGGTGGAATCACTCATGGAAAAATTCCTGTAGTAGTTGGTGCTAGAGCTGCAACTTTTTTAGGCTGATGTCAGCTGATAGGTATACCTGCTTAAAGTAAGTCCCTCTAACTAAGGGCTCATCAGTATAGAAGGAATTAGCATATTTCATCAAAATATAGGAGGTATTAGAGATAAAGTTAGTGAACTGCTTATAGATGTTGACTCTGAAGTTATTGGTATATCAGAGCACCACTTAAATAATTAGACAATTCAGAAGTTTCCTTTACCACGATACAGATTAGCTGGCTGTTTTTCAAGGAGTTCCTTGTGCAGTGGGGGAGTGGCTATGTACGTAAAAAACAATATTGTGTTTGAGTCCATAGACGTATGACGGTTCTGCACTGAACAGATATTTGAATGTTGTGCAGGGACATTTCAATTTAGTGAAACAAAACTTCTAATTGTTATTGTTTATAGGTCCCCTAACTCTGACTTTGGAGCATTTCTGCTCAAACTAGAGAGGGTTCTCGATTTATTTTATAGGAAGTACCAGAAATTAGTTATATGTGGTGACTTCAATATAAATTTTGTATATGATGGTGCAAGAAAAAGGATGTTGGTAGATCTCTTAAATTCATATGACCTGATGTAGACTGTGTTTTTTCCAACTAGGGTGCAGGGGAACTTTAGCACAGCGGTAGATAATATTTTTATTCATTCTTCATTACTGGTTGGGCATTCTGTTAGTAAAAGGGTGAATGGTCTTTCAGACAGTGATGCACAAATTTTAACACTAAAAGCCTTTTGTACTCAAAGAAATGTCAGATATAATTACAAACTGTGTAGGAAAGTTAATCCAACAGCAATCGAGAGCTTTTTAAACCTTGTCAAGGAACAAGAGTGGTAGGATATTTATAGTGCTGATAGCATAGATGATAAATACAATGCTTTCCATAACAGATTTGTAATGCTCTTTGAGAGCTGATTTCCATTAGAGCATTCTAAACGGGGTACTAGGAAGCAAAAGGAGGCCTAGGAGGCTGACTAATGAGATAAGGATAACATGTAGAACAAAGTGAGAATTATATAAAAACGTTAGAAGTAGTCACAATCAGGCTGCAGTAGCCCATTACAAACAGAACTGTAAGGTGTTTAAAAATGTTATTTGGAAGGCAAAGAGTATGTAGTATGCAAATAGAATAGCTAATTCACAGGATAAATTAAAACCATATGGTCAGTTGTGAATGGAGTGCCTAGTCAGCAGCATAAGGTCGGCAATATAAAGTCAGTTCATAGTAAAAATATTTCTGCTACTGATAAATCAGATATATGTATAGTATTTAACAATCATTTTCTCAGCATAAAAATATAGTTTCTACAGGGAATCATGTAACACTCTTGGCAAATGCCTTTCTGAGATTGATGTCTGAAATACTCCTCTGTTATACAGCCAAGGGCGAGATTGAGTCAATAATTAAATCACTGAAGACTAAGGACTCTCAAGGATATGGTGGAATGCCTAGCAGAATATTAAAGTTCTGTGCTGCACATGTTAGTCCTGTATTTACCCATATTTGTAATTTTTCCTTTAGGAATGGTCAGTTTCCTGAACGATTGAAGTACTCAGTAGTAAAGCCACTTTATAAAAAGGGAGAAAGGGACAACAATTTTAGACCTATTTATATGCCATCAGTGTTTGATAAAGTTATTGAAAGGGCTGTGTATGTAAGGATAATTGATCATTTGGTATCACACGATTTGTTATCAAATGTACAGTTCGGCTTTAGAAGTCGTTTAACAACTGAAAATTCTATATTCTCTTTTCCCTGTGAGGTACTGGATGGTTTAAACAAAAGGTTTCGAACACTAGGCAATTTTTTTTTTAACTACGGCATTTGATTGTGTTGATCACAAAATATTGCTCCAGAAGATGGACCATTACAGAATATGGGGAGTTCACTTCTTACTTTAGCAACAGACAGCAAAAGATGTAATTCACAGTGTTGAGATTGGCTGTGATATAGGGTCTGAATGGTGTACAGTCAAGTGGCGGGTGCCCCAGGGATCGGTGCTTGGGCCACTCCAGTTCTTTATTTACATAAATGATATGTTCTCTGGTATTATGGGTAACTCTAAAATATTTCTGCTTGCTGATGACATCAGACTAGTAGTAAATGTTACGTGCAACACAGGTTCGGTTTCAAATAGTGCAGTTCATGACCTAAGCTCATGGCTTGTAGAAAATAAACTGACGCTAAATCACGGTAAGACTCAGTTTTTACGCTTTCTAACACATAATTTAACAAAACCTGACATTTTAATTTCACAGAATGGGCAAACGATTAATGAAACTGAACAGTTCAAATTTCTAGGTATTCCAATAGTAAACTGTCATGTAATGTCCATGTTCAGGATCTTGTCAAAGACTTAATGCAGCCATTTTTACTATTCGAACGGTATCTGAAGTGACTGATTGTTCGACACGAAAATTAGTCTAATTTACTTACTTTCATTCGCTTTTCTCATATGGTATTATATTTTGCGATAACTCTTCCCATTATAAAAGGATATTTTTTACTCAGAAACGGACGGTTCGGGAAATAAGTGGTGTAAGTTCACGAACCTCTTGTCTACCCCTGTTCAAGAGTCTGGGTATTTTGATATTGGCCTCTCAATATGTATAATCCTTACTGTCATTTCCTGTTAACAGTATTAGCTTCATCCCAAGAATAACCCTTTTGGTCATGAATTATTTTTTTCCCGAAAAAAAAAAAATCATGGCTTTGCCATCCAGTCCTTCGAATTAAATTATGATCTTTCAGATGTATAAAATATTCTGAGGAGCCTCTCTGGGGGGGGGGGGGAGGGGGGATACACCGCGTCCCCAAATGAGGACATTGTGTCCTAGTGGGTGCAGTATAAGTCGAAAACTCAAAGCTTTTTATTTGATTTTTATTTCACCAAAATATGTAAATTACTCAAAGCTTACTTAATGGTTATATACATAAAGTATGGTTTTGCCCTTGTGAAGAATGATAATCAAAGAAACTTTTTTTCTATCCAGACATAAGTGAAGGTTACATTTTACACAATAAAATTTGGTTTTCACCTTGCAACCCGGTTCCTTGCACCTGCCAAGCGATGTTTTGTCACTGACCACAGGAAGATGCTCAGCGTTGTCCAAACGAACGTCAGCTTTGGGGCGCACTTCCACATTGACTCGGTCTGAAGTACTTGGAGATAGCATTGGACTCTCACTAGTGGGACACCCCTTTTTCCTGGCAGTTGGCCTATCTTTGACCACACTTGCCCTAAAGTGAAGCAAATCAAGTGTCTTATTTTTAGAAATACCTAATTCTGATGCGTTTTTCTTGTACTCAGTCCATGCATTTACACATGCAACATCAACTGCATAAACAAACATGACTGTCGAAAATCGTGTTCGGTTTCAAAAGCAGCTAACTTCTTGAATGAGATTTTCACTCTGCAGTGGAGTGTGCGCTCACAATCTTACTTCCACCAGTACCTCGTCGCCTACGTTCCAAACTTCACAGAAGTTCTCCTGCGAAACTCACAGTACTAGCACTACTGGAAGAAAGTGCATCCCTGTCTTCCACCTTTTCTAAATGAGCACTTCGTTTTTGGTCGTCCACTCTTATTATTTCCTCTTGGCTTTTGTACATGTTGTATATTACCCGTCTCTCCCTATAGCTTATCCCAGTTTTTCTCAAAATTTCGAACATCTTGCACCATTTTACACTGTCGAACCCTTTTTTCAGGTCGACGAATCCTATGAATGTGTGTCGTTTTCTCTTTAGTTCTGCTTCCATTACCAACCACAACATAAGAATTACCTCCCTGGTGCCTTTGCCTTTCCTAAACCCAAACTGATCGTCACCTAACACTTCCTCAATTTTCATTTCCGTTCTTCTGTATGTTTTTCCTGTCAGCAACTTAGATGCACGAGTTGTTGAGCAGATTGTGCGATAATTCTCGAATTTTTTATCTCTTGGAGTCTTCGGAATTATGGGGATGATATTTTTCCGAAAGTCGGATGGTATGCCGCCAGACTCATACATTCTACCCACCAACGTGAATAGTTGTTACCACTTTCCCCAATGATTTTAGAACGTCTGATGGAGTGTTATCTATCCCTTCTGTCTTAATTGATCTTAAGTCCTCCAGAGGTCTCTTAAATTCTGATTCTAGTACTAGATACCTATCTCTTCTAAATCGACTCCTGTTTCATCTCCTACCACAACAGACAAATCTTTCCCTTTATAGAGGTCTTCAGTGTACTATTTCCACCTACCCTCTCTCTCCTCTGCATTTAACAGTGGAATTCCCATTGCACTGTTAATGTTACCATCCTTGCTTTTAATTCTGCCAAGGATTATTTTGACTTTTTTATATGCTGAGTCAGTCCTTCTGGCAATCATTTCTTTTTCCATTTCTTCACATTTTTCATGCAGGCATTTCGTCTCAGCATCCCTGCACTTCCTATTTATTTCATTCATCAGCGACTTGTGTTTCTGTATTCCAAAATTTCACTGAGCATTTCTGTACTTCCTTCTTTGATCAATCAATTGAAGATTTTCTTCTGTTACCTATGGTTTCTTCATAGTTACTTTCTTGGTACCTATGTTTTTCTTTCCAATTTCTGTGACTACTGTTTTTAGAGATGTCCATTCCTTTTCAACAGTACTGCCTATTAAGCTAGTCCTTATTGCTGTATCTGGAGCCTTAGAGAACTTCAAGCATATATCATCATTTCTTAGTACTTCCGTATCCCACTTCTTTGCTTATTGTTTGTTCTTGACTAATCTCTCAACTCTTTCGTGTTTGTTGCGACACATACGTCCCATTGACATCGGACAGCATTTAAAACACTGGGGGGGGGGGGGGGGGGGCGAGTTACATACTTCTGCATAGTCCCAGTGACCACTGGGTGGCCCTATAGTGCTTTTATGTAGCGATATTGTAATACTCATATTTCAAAGAAATACAGTTCTTCTGTAAATGTTTGTGCTAATAAAAGCACCCCATGTGGTTTACAACAATTACCTATAATTTTCATTACAGAAGCTGCGACACAGCTATGTCCTGGATTTTTTATTTTCACTGCCAGATAACCCGGAATACCCAGAAATTGATGTTGATGACGATGATGTTTACGAATACATTTCCTTTTGTGATCATTTGTCTACTCCAAGCAACTCACTAGAAACACGGACAAACAGTTTTATAGAACAGATTGGTACCAACGATGTATTGCATCCTGATTCGTTGATAGACGAAAACATTAGCGTTGGGAGTGAAACTGAAGTGAATTATTAACAAAATGATGAAGCTGTAGAATGTATAGATTCTGACTGGGATGATGACATCACACATTTTTACCTTTGCTTGAACCAAAACCAACAACAAACTTCACTTTGACAGACAATAAATTTGTGTATTTCGACAAGTTATTTGACGATTCTGTAACGCTGCAATCTGCTTTCAAACAATTCTGTATCCCAAACAGAAAAATACTGCACAGTGAAAAGAGATAACGAACTAAAAGCTCCTTGGACGCGATAATAGTAATGGGCGTTCATTGCTTACCTGAAGTAGCCAGTTACTGGATCTCAGACCCATATCTAAATGTAATCGCTATATCTAATGTTATGCCACTTACTCGCTATGAAAAAATAATAGAGAACTTTCACTGCAATGATAATTTGTTTCAGCTAGCAAAAAATGATTCGAGTTATGACAAGTTGTATAAAATCAGACCATTTATATCGGCACTAAACAAAATCTGCTTGTACGTTTATCGCCCTTCTACTTAACTAGCTGTTGATGAGTCAGTGGTAGCATTCAAAGGTAGAACAAGAACTGCACAGTGAAAAGAGATAACGAACTAAGAGCTCTTTGGACGCGATAATAGTAATGGGCGTTCATCGCTTACCTGAAGTAGCCAGTTACTGGATCTCAGACCCATATCTAAATGTAATCGCTATATCTAATGTTATGCCACTTACTCGCTATGAAAAAATAATAGAGAACTTTCACTGCAATGATAAATTGTTTCAGCTAGCAAAAAATGATTCGAGTTATGACAAGTTGTATAAAATCAGACCATTTATATCGGCACTAAACAAAATCTGCTTGTACGTTTATCGCCCTTCTACTTAACTAGCTGTTGATGAGTCAGTGGTAGCATTCAAAGGTAGAACAAGCCTTAAACAGTACATACCCATCAAAAGAGGCTACAAAATTTGGTGCCTAGCTGATTCAGACATAGATTTCATTACAAATTTCGAAGTTTACACAGGTGAAACTGATGCCTGTGGAGGGGAATTCAAAGACCGCCTAATGTGCTAAATAGTTGTATTGGAATTAATCCTCTTTTCAATTGCAATAGAATTGTTGTTTCTGACAATTTCTTTACAATGCTTAGACGAATGAAAATACTGAGAACAAAGGACTTCACAGATGTGGCACTGACAGAGGAAACAGAAAAGCACTACCCAAAATTTTGTCGAGTAAATTACCTTGTTTAAGCCACGCAGAATTCACATTTGCTGTTAAATTTGGTTTATCTGATGTTAAGTGGCACGATATCAAACCGGTCTACCTCCTTTTCACTGCACATAATGCGAGAGATGATGCACTTACCAGAGAAAACCAAATGATTAATCAACACTTAGCATTTCATATCCTGAAGTAGCACATGTTTACAACAGTGCTATGGGTAAAGTTGATCGTTTTGACGAGCTAAGATACTTGATTATCAGGCGATCACTGAAATGGTGGCAGCGACTGTTTTATTTTTTTGTTGACTTAGCCATTGTCAACTTTTATACTCCAAAGAGCCAGAGAAACTGGTACACATGTCTAATAACGTGTAAGGCCCACGCGAGCGTGCAGAAGTGCGGCAGCACGACTTGTCATGGACTCCACTAATGTCTGCAGTAGTGCTGGAGGGAACTGACACGATGAATCCTGCAGGGTTCTCCATAAATCCGCAAGAGTACGAGGCGGCGGGGATCTCTTCTGAACAGCACGTTACAAGACATCCCAGATATTCATGTCTGGGGAGTTTGGTGGGAAGCGGAAGTGTTTAAACTCAGAAGAGTGTTCCTGGAGCTACTCTGTAGCAAAACTGGACGTACGGGGTTTCTAATAGTCTTGCTGAACTGCCCAAGTCCTTCGGAATGCACAATTTACATGAATGGATGCAGGTGATCAGACAGGATGTTATGTACGCGTCACTGGTCAAAGCCGTATCTAGACATATCAGGAGTACAATATCACTTCAACTGTACGCGCCCCACACCATTATAGAGCCTCCACCAGCCTGAACAGTCTCCTGCTGACATGCAGGGGCCATGGGTTCATGAGATTGTCTCCATACGTACACGTCCATCCACTCGATACAATTTTTAACGAGACTCGTCCAACCAGGCAACATGTATCCAGTCATTAACAGTCCTATGTTGGGACCAGACGAGGCGTAAAGCTTTGTGTCGTGCAATCATCAAGAGTACACGAGTAGGCCTTCGGCTCCGGAAGGCTATATCGATGATTTTTCGATGAATGGTTCGCACTCTGACACTTGTTGATGGCCCAATATTGAAATCTGCAGCAATTTGCAGAAGTGATGCACTTCTCTCACGTTGAAAGATCTCTTCTGTTGTCTTTGGTCCCATTCTTGCAGAATTTTTTTCCGGCGCAGCGATGTAGGAGATTTGACGTTTTACCGGATTCCTGATATTCACGGTGCACTCGTGAAATGGTCGTACTGGAAAATCTCCACTTCATCGTTATCTAGGAGACTCTGTGTCCCATCGCTCGTGCGCCGACTATAACGCCACTTTCAGCCTCACTCAAATCTTGATAACCTGTCATTGTAGCTGCAGTAACCGATCTAACAACTGCGCCAGACACTTGTTGTCTTATATAGGCGTTGCCGACTGCTGCGCCGTGTTCTGCCTGTTTACATATCTCAGTATTTGGATACGCATGCCCATACCAGCTTCTTTGACGCTTTGGTGTATATTACTTAAACTCTCACGACGAAAAACAAACCAGCTGTCATTTCGAATGAGATTGGCAAGAGAGGTGACGAAAGGATTTTCATCCAGAGTGATGAAGGGTCCATCGTCTGTTTTCTGTTCCAGTAAAAGTCGTGTCACTACTGTGCCAGAGAAAGTCAGGCGTGTGAATGTCGGGAGTCATATTCCAAAAGAACTAAAGATCAGGAGGCGGTTTAGGTTTTGCAGTATAAAATAGACTGAAAAACGGAAGAAATATGTTGTTCTCCCTGTAACCCACCACTGCGTATTTCACTTTGCTTTCACTAATTTCATGTAAAGTAAATAATGTGCACTAACTTGTACCTGTAATGCGCCACTCTGTATTTAGCCTTGGTTTCACAACTTTCATGTAAAGAAACTAATGTTTACTAACTTGCAAAATGTATTTTTATTGGAAATAAGAACGGATTCAACACGTATATGTAACGGCAAAAATGACACATTTATTACCCAGTTGAACGAAGTTAAATACTGGTGCAAGTAAGGCACTTGTAAGTGCTGTATTGAGTTATAGTGATTCTGATGAAAATCGGTCCCAGAAATGATCAATGAGACATATGCATCCAACGTTCTGTTTTGTAAAAATGATGTGTGTTAAACATTTTGAGTAACTTATTTGTAATCCTGGCCCAAATCAGACTGTAACAGCAGAGGTAACTTAATAAATTCTAAAAAATGAGTAAAAACCACGAGAGGATTAAATTTCAACCTACTCTTCATCACTGCTACATTATGATCTGAGTCTATATCTGTACCTGGGTACGCCTTAATATCCAGTATCTCATTTCAGAATCTCTGTCTGACCGTGATCTAATGTAAGTGTAATCTTCCCGTATCATCCGGCCTTTTCCAAGTATATCCACTCTTTTTGTGATTTTTGAACAGAATAGTCGCCATTACTAGCCGAAACTTATTACAGAACTCAATTAGTCTTTCTCCTCTCTCATTCCTTGTCCCAAGCCCTCATTCTCCTATAACTTTTTCTTCTACTCCCCCCCCCCTTCCTCCACCTTACAACTAGTCCCCCATGACTATTAGATTTTCATCTCCCTTTATGTAATGTATTACACTTTCAGCATCCTCATATACTTTCTCTACCTGTTCATCTTCAGCTTGTGATGTCGGTGTATACCCAAACTATCCTTATCAATGTTGGTTTGCTGTTGATTCTGGTAAGAACAACCCTATCACTGAACTATTCAAAGTAACACATCTCTGCCCTACCTTCCTATTCATAACAAATCCTTCTCCTTTTAGTGCATTTTCTGCTGCTGTTGATATTATCCCACACTTATCTGACTAGAAATGCTTGCCTTTTTTCCACTTCATTTCACTGACCACCGCTGTTTCTACATTGAAATTTTGCATTTCCCTTTTCATATTTTCTAGCTTCAATACCACGTGCAACCTTCTGACAGTCCATGCCCCGACTCGTTTAACGTTATCCGTTCGTTGGTTATTCAATCTTTTTCTCATGGTCACCTCCCCCTTGGCAGGCCTTTCCTGGAGATCCGAATGGAGGACTCATTTGGAGTCTTGTCAATGGAAAGATCGTCATGACACTTTTTCACTTACAGACCACCTGTCCTGGGGATAAATGTTATGTTTCTTTAATGCAGTGTTTTCCACTGCCTTCTGCATCCCCATACCGTCGTTCATTGCTGATTCTTCCTCCTGAGCCTCTGTCCGCTCCTCCAGCCTCTTTGACAAGGCCCTTGGCAGAATTCGGGTGACTTCTTGTGCCAGAAGACTACAACGTTAATGATGATTATTAATCAAAAGCGAGGCGGGTAACGAACCCGTGACCGAGAACGTTTTGATTAGTAGTCAAAGACGTTACCACTAGACCACAGGTGAAAAGGCCAATAAAACCGCCAGGGGGAACAATGCCCAGTGGTATTCGCGGAAGGTCCGCCCACACACCTGCGAAGGACCGTGCCAGACAATCAAACCGGACAGTATTTTGAAGAAAAGCTGCCTTGGCGCCAGCCAACCCATCAAAATGAGGATAATACCCCCAGAATGTGCAGGGACAACAGACTGTTTCCAGTGAGCTGTGTGTGGTCGGGGGTGCGAGCCGTTTTTATGGTAGTCTCAGACCAACTGGTATTGTGGAAAGAACTGCAGGCAGTCAGAATACGCCGAAAAACCGGGCCGTTAAGATAACGTCTTAGAAAGTGGAGTGGGAACAGAAAGTTTTTGTTCCTCCATTGAAGATCACAAAACACCAATACCGCGCCCAGAATCTGTCAAAGCCGAATACTGAAGGAAATGTAAAAACGGCTGCCACTGGTTCACATAAATAATTTTTAAATTGTAGGAAGGAGTAAAGCTGTGGTTGCAGAGTTCCTTATTGGCCAGCACATGAATGTGGACAGAGAGATGGGATGATTAGGACACACTTTGGAACGCCAAGTCCAACGAATTTTGTAACTTGTTAACCATCTGAAATCCTAATAAGGACGGTGCCCATTGGGTCGTAAAACATCTGCTTAATGGTCGGTTACTCACAATATTTATCATCCAGCCAATCAACATTAGTTGACGCCAGGAAAATACAGAGAAGGAAGTCTTCCTTCTCGACAAGTTACTTCTTATTTCAGCGTCTTGATGAGCGGGCTTCGCTTTTAGAGAATTTCTCCAGGCTTGTTGTGGACGAGAGGCTTTCATCCTCTGAGCTGTTCTTGAACAGAAGTTGTTGCTGGAGAGGCAATGACTGATTTTGCAGCAACTTCAGCTGCCGTCTGGTCTGCAGTTTCTGAGTATCGTGAGATCCAGCCACGACAGCGAGGCGATCTATAAGGAAATTCGAATCAGTTTTAATGATATTCAGTAATTTCATTTTTCATTCTGAGGACTTGTTTGAAGTTCGAGATTCCACACGCTTTCAACTCCGGCAACAGATAACGTCTGCATATAATTCTGCAGTATTTCCTATCTTGTGAGGGTCCACATGTACGTGGAGCTCATTTTGTAATATATTTAATGAAAAATGACATGAAATGGTTATCACATGTAGAAGAGATTCTATCTTTGACACTACTGAAACAAACATGTTGCCTGAGGGGCAGAATCGATTGTAAGTAGGGGCGCGCAGAGTGCAGTAGCAGTAGCCGTTGCACTCTGCTAAAGGTAGGACGTAAGACTTAAAGCTAGTGGCTAGCTGTGAGAATTTAGCTGTTGGCCTATGGACGCAGCATAATACACTTTTGTAAAGTAATGATATGTTGTATATTTAGCCTTACGTACGCAGCAACGCAATGTGGCTTTTGCTAATTCTAACAGTACTGACCCTTGAATGTAGGAACCAAGTATCTTCCATCTCATTTTATGTGTAGGTTGATTAGGTATACCCGATTTGTAATATTTTGTGTGTTTTGTAAGCCTGACACAGACAAGTTAAATTTTGGACTCTATTTTGTTATACGATGTTAGACTTTTTGTCGTGTAACAATCCAAGTGTCTTTAATAACGTCAGTAAGTGAGACTCGTAGAACAATTGAGAAGTTCACTGATTTTGAAGTTAATGTAAAATGTTTCATATTAAATTTCGTAAAGGAGAAACTTTATTTTGAATACAATTTTCAAAAAATGGCTCTGAGCACTATGGGACTTAACATCTATGGTCATCAGTCCCCTAGAACTTAGAACTACTTAAACCTAACTAACCTAAGGACAGCACACAACACCCAGCCATCACGAGGCAGAGAAAATCCCGGACCCCGCCGGGAATCGAACCCGGGAACCCGGGCGTGATACAATTTTCCAAATGAAGAATTCGGTCTTAGCATATCCTGTTATCAGTACCTTATCCTCTACCATGTCGTGTGACATTCTTCGTATGACGCTGTTTTATGGCCAGCATTGAACTTAGCTGAGTCAAGATACAGTATTTTGTATGGCTACTGTGGTGAGAACAGAATACCAAGATTACTTCCGTTGCGACTTAGGGGCTACGAAAATTGTATTTCATTGTTTATTTGCATAGGGAACTTTATCAGTTTATTGGACAGGGCCATAGAACTCACGAGACTGAGTAAATTTCAGAGGGACCAATTTCATTATTAGTATTACATACTGGTTTTCCAGATTAAGTGGTTAAATTTTTCTTTGGATTACAGCAAAACTGATTAAGCACACCATTTACTCAACAACACAACACACAGTAAATTTGGATAAGACAAAGTTATATTAAGTAAAGAACATTACACTTGTAACAAACTTTACATATTATTAAAGAAAGTTACACTTGGCGACAGCTCTGCCAGTCATTCGCTTTGTGAATTCTTTGATATTAAAGTAGTCCGATTCTTTCCTCAATCTCTCTGTAGCAATAACAGTAGTTACATTCTTTAGCGCAACACAGTTTACTAACTTGTATAAATTTTTTCCACAGTTCATCGGCATTGTTATGCTCCTTGTTTTCCATTGATTTCATTGTTCCGTATTTTTTTGTCTTTGATTTTGTACCCAGTACTTCATTTACGATGTCGCGCAAAAGTGTTAAGGTTCCGGCGTGTAATCCGACTATTACAGATACCGAAATAGACGGCTTTCCTCTTACTGACAACAGTGTTGAGAATGATAGTGACCACTGTGCGGTGCAACAGTTGCAAAGCACCAAAGATAACGTGAGTCCCGCTTCGCCAAATAATGAACAAATTCCTGACACTATAATTTCACCCACTAATTTGACTAGTAATCAGACGGTAAATTCCGGTATTGCGGACGCCGCTGATCTGCACATGACTGATGTGCACAACTCAAAACCTGATTGTTTACGCAAGGAGGTCAGTGATTTACCTACTTTTCACACAATTAATCAGATTGCCAATAGTATGTCAGAGGAATCAATAGTGTAAAGTACTCATTCTGTTTGTAAAAATCCGTCAGATTCTGCAAACGGTAGTTACGCAGATAATGCAACAAACGAAACGTCCATGATTGTAGATGATGTCTCCACATCACAAAGTGCAACGCAGGTGACACTCGACGCATCATTTCCAAGTAATATGGAAGCGATGTTTCAAAATCTCATGCACATGTTCAGTGAACGTTTTAGTAAGACTGATGAAATGGTTGTTAAACTAAATACTCAGTTCAATGCACGTTTAATAAAATGATGAACAATTTTCCATTATACGAGAAATACAAGGTGACACCACCACTCACTTCTATGAACGATCTAATAAAAATGATGAACAATTTTCCACCATACGTGACGAGCTTAAATCGTACACAAAAACTACTGTTAACCGTTTCACACAGGTAGATACAGACGTTAACGGCAGTGAAAAACGTCTTTCCGATAAGACTAAAGCCATAGCCAGGCAGTGCGCTGACAGAACCAAACCTTTGAGAGATGACATTAATGCTTTAAGATATCAATGTAGTGAAAACTATAAAAAGCTTGCAGATGCAATCCAATCAGTTAATGAAAGAATAGATCAATAAGACATTCGATTACATGCACTTCTTAAAGTTCACACTGAGACTTCACAAAAGAGAGACTTTCTCCGTAAATACACGGGCGAAAACAATCAGTCTTGTGACAGCCAGAGCGAGAGCACCAGCAGCAGCGAGTACTGTTTGTATAAAGCGTTTTTGTACTTATTTGCTGCGCTTAGCTTTTAAATAGTTTTTCTGGGAAAACCTAGCGTAGTTTTCACGTCTCGTATTTCAGTGAGTGTTTCTTGATTATCAGAGTAGCTCATCAGAAGATTATCTTGGGAATTTGTCACCGTATAGAGTAGGGTAAACATAGTCATGTGTAGGGACTGTGGTTGTTGTGAGCGGACGCAAGGAGAATTGGCCACTCTTCGGGGGCAGGTGGAGGCTTTGTCTGTTAGGCTCATCGAGCTCGAGGCGCAGGCGTCGGCTCGTAGTGGCGTTGGGGCAACTGTGGTGAGACCTATGCCTACTTCGGTGGCCTTGGAATCACATGGAACCCCTGATGTCGCTGCGTCTTCCGGCAGTGAGCATCTTACCGGTCAGCCATCACTCCAGGGTGAATGGCGGACAGTGGTGGGCTCGCGCGTGCCTGGCCGAAAGGCGAAGGTGGGATCTGGCCGCGTGGCAGCTGCCTTACCCCTTTCCAACAGGTACGGGGTGCTTCCTAGTGGTGATGACATCGTTTCCGAGCCACCACAGGATGCCTCGCCTGTTGGGCCAGTGGCCGATTCTCTGGCAAGGTCCCGACAGTCACAGAGGGCGGGCCTATTAGTTATAGGGAGCTCCAACGTTAGGCGGGTTATGGAGCCCCTTAGGAAAATAGCGGGTAGGTCGGGGAAGAATGCCAGTGTGCACTCGGTGTGCTTGCCGGGGGGTCTCGTCCGTAATGTGGAGGAGGCCCTTCCGGCAGCTATTGAACGCACTGGGTGTGACCGGCTGCAGATAGTAGCACATGTCGGAACGAATGACGCCTGCCGCTTGGGTTCTGAGGCCATCCTTGGTTCCTTCCAGCGGCTGGCTGATTTGGTGAAGACAACCAGCATCGCACGCGGAGTGCAAGCTGAGCTTAATATCTGCAGCATAGTGCCCAGAGTCGATCGCGGTCCTCTGGTTTGGAGCCGTGTGGAGGGTCTAAACCAGAGGCTCAGACGACTCTGCGGCTATAATGGTTGCAAATTCATCGACCTCCGTTATTGGGTGGAGAACTGTAGGGCCCCCCTAGACAGGTCAGGCGTCAGGCGTGCACTACACACCGGAAGCAGCTACTAGGGTAGCAGAGTACGTGTGGCGTGCACACGGGGGTTTTTTAGGTTAGAGGGACCCCCCCCCCCCCCCTTGGGCGAAACGATAAAATACCTGACGGCTTACCAGAGAGGACATTATCATCGTTGATAAAGAACGTCCGTCCTCAGAGACCAAAAACAGGAAAAGTTAACGTAATATTGGTAAACTGCAGGAGTATCCAGGGCAAGGTTCCTGAATTAGTATCTCTTATTGAAGGAAATAGTGCGCATATAGTATTAGGAACGGAAAGTTGGTTAAAACCGGAAGTGAACAGTAACGAAATCCTAGACACAGAATGGAACATATACCGCAAGGATAGGATAAACGCCAATGGTGGAGGAGTATTTATAGCAGTAGAATTCAATGATGTCCAGTGAAGTTATTAGCGAATGCGAATGTGAAATAATCTGGGTTAAGTTAAGTATCAAAGGTGGGTCAGTTATGATAGTCGGATGCTTCTATAGACCACCTGCATCAGCAACCGTAGTAGTTGAGCGCCTCAGAGAGAACCTGCAGAACGTCGTGAAGAAGTTTCGTGATCATACTATTGTAATAGGGGGAGACTTCAATCTACCAGGTATAGAATGGGATAGTCACACAATCAGAACTGGAGCCAGGAACAGAGACTCTTGTGACATTATCCTGACTGCCTTGTCCGAGAATTACTTCGAGCAGATAGTTAGAGAACCAACTCGTGAAGCTAACGTTTTAGACCTCATAGCAACAAATAGACCGGAACTTTTCGACTCCGTGAATGTAGAAGAGGGTATCAGTGATCATAAGTCAGTGGTTGCATCAATGACTACAAGTGTAATAAGAAATGCCAAGAAAGGAAGGAAAATATATTTGCTTAACAAGAGTGATAGGGCACAAATCGCAGAATATCTGAGTGACCACCATCAAACGTTCATTTCTGAGGAAGAGGATGTGGAACAAAAATGGAAAAAATTCAGAAACATCGTCCAGTACGCCTTAGATAAGTTCGTACCGACTAAGGTCCAAAGCGAGGGGAAAGATCCACCGTGGTATAACAATCATGTACGAAAGGTACTACGGAAACAAAGAAAGCTTCATCATAGGTTTAAGAGTAGTCGAATCATAGCTGATAAGGAAAAGCTGAACGAAGCGAAAAAGAGCGTAAAGAGAGCAATGAGAGAAGCATTCAACGAATTCGAACATAAAACATTGGCAAACAATCTAAACAAGAACCCTAAAAAGTTTTGGTCATATGTAAAATCGGTAAGCGGATCTAAATCCCCTATTCAGTCACTCGTTGACCACGATGGCACCGAAACAGAGGACGACCGAAGAAAGGCAGAAATACTGAATTCAGTGTTCCGAAACTGTTTCACTGCGGAAAATCGTAACACGGTCCCTGACTTCAGCCGTCGCACGGACGCCAAAATGGAAAATATTGAAATAAACGATATCGGAATTGAAAAACAACTGCTATCACTTAGTAGCGGAAAAGCATCCGGACCAGACGAGATACCCTTAAGATTCTACAGTGATTATGCTAAAGAACTTGCCCCCTTTCTATCAGCAATTTATCGTAGATCGCTGGAAGAACGTAAAGTACCTAGCGACTGGAAGAAAGCGCAGGTCGTTCCCATTTTCAAGAAGGGTCATAAATCAGATGCGAATAATTATAGGCCTATTTCGCTTACGTCAATCTGTTGTAGAATAATGGAACATGTTTTGTGTTCTCGTATTATGACGTTCTTAGATAATACAAATCTCCTTCATCATAACCAACATGGATTCCGCAGACAGAGATCATGTGAAACTCAGCTCGCCCTATTTGCCCAAGAAATTCACAGTGCCGTAGACACTGGCGAGCAGATTGATGCCGTATTCCTGGACTTCAGGAAGGCATTTGATACGGTTCCGCACTTACGTTTAGTGAAAAAAATACGAGCTTACGGAATATCGGACCAGGTTTGTGATTGGATTCAGGATTTCCTAGAAGAAAGAACACAACATGTCATTCTTAACGGTTCAAAATCTGCAGATGTAGAGGTAATTTCGGGAGTACCGCAGGGAAGCGTGATAGGACCTTTATTGTTTACAATATACATAAATGACTTAGTTGACAACATCGGTAGCTCCGTGAGGCTATTTGCAGATGACACGGTTGTCTACAAGAAAGTAGTAACATCAGAAGACTCGTACGTACTCCAGGAGGACCTGCAGAGGATTAATGCATGGTGCGACAGCTGGCAGCTTTCCCTAAACGTAGATAAATGTAATATAATGCGCATACATAGGGGCAGAAATCCATTCCAGTACGATTATGCCATAGGTGGTAAATCATTGGAAGGAGTTACTATCCGGAGCGATCTGAAGTGGAATGATCACATAAAACAAATAGTGGGAAAAGCAGGCGCCAGGTTGAGATTCATAGGAAGAATTCTAAGAAAATGTGACTCATCGACGAAAGAAGTAGCTTACAAAACGCTTGTTCGTCCGATTCTTGAGTATTGCTCATCAGTATGGGACCCTTACCAGGTTGGATTAATAGAAGAGATAGACATGATCCAGCGAAAAGCAGCGCGATTCGTCATGGGGACATTTAATCAGCGCGAGAGCGTTACGGAGATGCTGAACAAGCTCCAGTGGCGGACACTTCAAGAAAGGCGTTACGCAATACGGAGAGGTTTATTATCGAAATTACGAGAGAGCACATTCCGGGAAGAGATGGGCAACATATTACTACCGCCCACATATATCTCGCGTAATGATCACAACGAAAAGATCCGAGAAATTAGAGCAAATACGGAGACTTACAAGCAGTCGTTCTTCCCACGCACAGTTCGTGAATGGAACAGGGAAGGGGGGATCAGATAGTGGTACAATAAGTACCCTCCGCCACACGCCGTAAGGTGGCTCGCGGAGTATAGATGTAGATGTAGTTTTTACAGCCATTAGCAGTAGAAAGACAGGAAGTAGAATAGCAGTTGCTCTCTAGTCTTACAACCCTTGTTGACGCTAGTCTATAAATTCCGTTGCAGAAGAAGTTAACAGAGTAAGGCAATCACAGAACCAAATACTGGCAGACGTAACTGATTTCACAACCGCTGTTGACAGGCGAATCCAGAAAATTGAAGAAAAGTGGACACAGATGACATGGAGTCGTTAAACTCCCGTCTGGAACAATTAGAGCTGGTGCAGGTACCTGACACAATTAAAGCAGAATTAAAAAAGATGAACAAAACTACGCGTAAATTATAGAAGCAAGTCGAAGCTTTAGATTCAAACAATTCCACACACATTCTTACGCAAATGGAAAGATATGATGAGCTATCGGAAAGATAAGAAACACTTGAAAATCAAACCAAAAATAAATCTTGGCGACACAGCTCCCATTCCGTTCACCAAATCTCAAGAATATCAGTACATGCAGCAAACATTAAACCAGCTTGGTACACATAGCAATTCGCTACATAGGAAAGTTAACAGTTTGCATCAGGAAGTAGACAAAATGGCTCTGAGCACTATGGGACCTAACATCTGATGTCATCAGTCCCCTAGAACTTAGAACTACTTTAACCTAACTACCCTAAGGACATCATACACATCCATGCCCGAGGCAGGATTCGAACCTGCGACCGTTGCGGTCGCGCGGTTCCAGACTGAAGCGCCTAGAACCGCTCGGTCACAACGGCCGGCGAAGTAGACAATATCAGAAAATTTCCTCCACGTAATCAGTTTCAAACTAACTTGCAACAGCAACAGCCACCTATTTTTCAGCCTCACAATAATATGAGCGGACTACAAAGAGTGCGTGACTTTGATACAAGACAGTCATCTCAGAATCAGTTCATAACAGCACGATCCGCATCCCCTTGACTGGGTGCAGCAATTTTCATTTTCGCTACTACCAAACTGGCCAGTGATACACAAGCTCGAATTTATCTGTAGGTTTTCAGAGGAGAACCTTCGATGTGTATGAGACCCATAGCAAGGCAATGTCACTCAGTCGAAGAGTTCCAAAATGCATTTCTATCTGCGTATTGGTCGGAAACGACTCAGAGAGGCATTAAAGACCAGCTAATCAGTTTACCCAATTTTGAACACTCCAGTTTAGCAGGTGTCACCCAGTTTTTTGAATATATCGTTCAACAAAACCAGTACCTGACCCAACCGTATAGCCTATCTGTGCTCATACAATTACGCATCTCAAAACTTCCGCACTCATTACGAGTTTCCATTCTCAGCGGACAGCAAAAGGAAAGCATTTAAGCTTTCAGGGACTTTTACAATTATTAGAAATTCAGCAGTCGGACTACTTATTTGTCAATAAAAACTTTAGTAACAACAATCGAGGTAACAACTCATTCGGTTACAACGAGCTATCCCGCCCATTCCATATCAAGAGAAATAAAAGATTTGGTTCCGATAACTATTTTCATGAACATTTTAATAAGAGACAACATTTTGACAACCAGCATACTCAGCAGCAGCAACTATATCAGAATTTCGACGCCAACAATCACAGTTTCCACCCGCAATTCTTGCCGCAGCCCGGAAATATCCAACAATATGGTCGACAGCCCAACCGAAGGTCAATGTTGCATCGCCCAGCTTTGCCAGTATAGCCCAGTCTAGTAATTTTACGCAACCGCAAGGGAATGACTTTTCCCACAACAATCAATGTTCGCAGTCGCTTTGAAACGATCAACAAAGAAATTTTCACGACAAGCATGAAGGGAGTAATCAACCATTTTAGCTTAATTTTGGCAGCAGCATCTTTCATCACAATCAGCCCCAGCAGTCTCAGTTGATTCTTATTGAACTTAATGTTCGTTTCCATCCAACGCGGCATTCTGCAGACCAAAACAACTATACGGTACATATAATCGAACCATCAAAGCAATCTTCGGCCACCAGAGTCAGCCCACTAGTAATGCTTGACTACAAGCTACCGACGCTGTTCAATCGGAAAACGTGCAGTGCAGTTCTTCTACTCATAATACCTTTCAGCAAAACGTCATAACCTCCGACGACATTACCAACACATTGTTACAAGAGAGACACCAAACTCAAAAGAATATTTCTCATCCCGATGTTGAAAGTAAAATCGGTTTGTACTTATTTTCTACAGTGATCGACTGTTTCACCAATAACACTGATAAATGAAACAGCATTCCAAAAATGCAAGGCTGAAAATACCTATCCTACTTTTTCACTCAGTAAGACGGAATTTCGAGGAGCAATTTCTAACAAGGGAGTAGAAGTGATCACGCATTTCATTCTAATTTCTGGATCGTTTCTCTCTTAACAATCGACGTCATCCTTGAAATGGATTTTCTTGTCGAACATGACGCTGTTATCAACTTTAAGAAGTCATTGCTTATACTAAAATCCTATATGCTACAACTATCTGTCACTTTTCAGAATACTTTGTCAGCTAAGGAGCAAGAAATTAACAGAGTAGAGGTCATATCAGCACCTAAGAATACTAATTGGCATATAAAATTCTTTACAGACATGTATTTCCGTAGTAACAATCTCCCTGAGGAAGTAGATTATGACATTGTACAGACGATCAACAGTAAGGTGAATGAATGTAAAGCTTCGACCGACGAAGAGCGCCAACAGTTGCAAGATATTCTTTTACAGCACTCTAAAGTATTTAATAATGTACCCGGAATCATCTCCAGTTTTTTTTTACGAATTTCAGAGCAAAACATTATTCCATTCCGTTCATCTATCGAGATCATGCCAAGCAAGAACTTCGGGCCAACGTGTACCCTCTTCACGCTGTCAACAAGAAAGATGGCTCACTTCGCCTTTTGTTGAATTCACGTCAGATCAACGACATCGTCATTACTGAACCCGATCGTCCACAGACCTGGGAGAGATCATACAAAAATTTCACTGAGCGTCGATCTATTCTACAATGGATCTAAAATATGGATTCTGGCGAATTCATCTGCAGCCTAATTGCAGAAAATACACTGCTTTCCTTTGTTTCTGTAACTGCTATCAATTTTTTAAATTATCTATTAGCTCTGGTGCTTTCATCAGTGCGATTCTTTCTTCCATTCATTCATTCATTCATTCTTCCAAATTAATTAAAAGACAGAATCACCACTTACATTGACGATATTCTAATTGAAGAACCTTCTTGGTCGGAACATAATTCTGTTGTTCGCATGCTATTGCAAACTTTTCTTACAGAAAGTGTTGCCGTGAACCTCAGTAAATCTCATTTTGGCAAGGCTTCCATTAAATTTCTAGGTCACGTAATTTCGGCTGACGGCATTACGCCCGATGCCGACAAACTACAATATTCTATCTCCGAACTCGAAACATTATGTGTTGCTTGAGCTTTCACTAAATTTCGTCACTTTCTATATGGCTGACACACAACAGTACACACAGATCACAGAGCAATTCCGATTCTTTTATCAGCTAAATTCACACATGACAGACTCAGTCGTTGGGAACTTTATTTACAGGAATCTGATTTTACGATTGTCCACATCGCAGGAACTCAGAATACTGTAGCAGATGCGCTTTCTCGCTCTCTGTGCAGTAACCAGCAAGAAATCGCCGCTAAATTTTGTCAAACAAATTTCAGCCTTCTCTATATTAAACAAGTAGCTTAGCTTTTGAAAACTTTATTTCAGCATCATTAAAAGACATAGCCAGAGAGCAGAGCAAAGACGACGTCTGAATAAGAGGTCAAATTTCTGTTGCGTGACACGAGCCAGACAACAATCAGAAATTACTACACCGTGCACAATACTACTCTTTTCGCCGCGCTCGCCATGACAGCGATAACTGGACTCTCTTCATATCTGAAGAACTTGTCAGTAAGTTAATCTGGTATATACACTTGAGTTACGCCCATTATGGTGCTCGCAAATGCTTTTTGATACTACGACAGAACTGTTACTTCACAAACATGGAAAAGCATACTCGACGAGTCTGGTGACTTGCAAAATTGTCAAAAGGCTAAATATTCCCAAATATCTCACATTGCCCCTCTGTACCCCATTGTACCCATGAAATTACGACATATGGCAGCTGTTGATCTATTTGGACCGGTTCCAAGAACTAGATGTTTCCATTACATATTCCTTGCTGTAGAACTAACTTCGAAATTTGTATCTTTCACTCCGTTACGAAATGCCACTGCTACAACTGTTTCTAATGCTTTCGCTAAACAATTTTTCCTCTTGTTGGACATGTTCAGAAGGTAATCTCCGAGAATGGATCGCAATTTCGATCAGTAATATGGAAATGCATACTGCAAGCTAGAAATATTACACCCATTTTTATCTCCAGATACCATGCTTCTTACAACCCATCAGCGTGCATCATGAAAGAGATTGGAAAACTTTGTCGTATCTACTGTCACAAAAATATATTGATTGGGACAAGCACATTTCAGATTTTCAGGACGTCATCAATTCCATAACAAACCACTCCACTATGCTTTCGCCGCATCTTGTGTTGAAAAATATAGATCCACCTAATAAAATTCATGAAACTGTTTCTTTTTCTTCTACAAGAAGATTACGTCACCACGAAATTATAGACATCGCACTTAACAATATGAAGCGTGCAGCATAACGCCACAAACGTCAACAAAAACAGGTGAATAACCTCCAGGAATTTCACATTGGACAAAAAATATTGGTACGCACTCACTACCTATCCAACAGAGGAAAGCGTCGTTACAGTAAATTTGAACTTTTATGTTCTGGACCTTTTAGTATACGTAATCTTCCCCATCCGAATGTGGTTCACATTGAAACTTTACGAACGAGAAAATCACGAGGCAATCATCACATCAGCAACGTCAACATTTTATAGAATAACTTTTTTTTTGGTTTATTTCACGTAGCTAGATATAATTTTGATGGTTACATACCACGACTATTTATTTTTTCTCCTTTTTGATTTTTATAAATCCTTTTTCCTATTTTCCAGGAACTATGCTAACCGTCAAATTTTTTACAGATGTGCTTATTTATACACTCCTGGAAATTGAAATAAGAACACCGTGAATTCATTGTCCCAGGAAGGGGAAACTTTATTGACACATTCCTGGGGTCACATACATCACATGATCGCACTGACAGAATCACAGGCACATAGACACAGGCAACAGAGCATGCACAATGTCGGCACTAGTACAGTGTATATCCACCTTTCGCAGCAATGCAGGCTGCTATTCTCCCATGGAGACGATCGTAGAGATGCTGGATGTAGTCCTGTGGAACGGCTTGCCATGCCATTTCCACCTGGCGCCTCAGTTGGACCAGCGTTCGTGCTGGACGTGCAGACCGCGTGAGACGACGCTTCATCCAGTCCCAAACATGCTCAATGGGGGACAGATCCGGAGATCTTGCTGGCCAGGGTAGTTGACTTACACCTTCTAGAGCACGTTGGGTGGCACGGGATACATGCGGACGTGCATTGTCCTGTTGGAACAGCAAGTTCCCTTGCCAGTCTAGGAATGGTAGAACGATGGGTTCGATGACGGTTTGGATGTACCGTGCACTATTCAGTGTCCCCTCGACGATCACCAGTGGTGTACGGCCAGTGTAGGAGATCGCTCCCCACACCATGATGCCGGGTGTTGGCCCTGTGTGCCTCGGTCGTATGCAGTCCTGATTGTGGCGCTCACCTGCACGGCGCCAAACACGCATACGACCATCATTGGCACCAAGGCAGAAGCGACTCTCATCGCTGAAGACGACACGTCTCCATTCGTCCCTCCATTCACGCCTGTCGCGACACCACTGGAGGCGGGCTGCACGATGTTGGGGCGTGAGCGGAAGACGGCCTAACGGTGTGCGGGACCGTAGCCCAGCTTCATGGAGACGGTTGCGAATGGTCCTCGCCGATACCCCAGGAGCAACAGTGTCCCTAATTTGCTGGGAAGTGGCGGTGCGGTCCCCTACGGCACTGCGTAGGATCCTACGGTCTTGGCGTGCATCCGTGCGTCGCTGCGGTCCGGTCCGAGGTCGACGGGCACGTGCACCTTCCGCCGACCACTGGCGACAACATCGATGTACTGTGGAGACCTCATGCCCCACGTGTTGAGCAATTCGGCGGTACGTCCACCCTGCCTCCCGCATGCCCACTATACGCCCTCGCTCAAAGTCCGTCAACTGCACATACGGTTCACGTCCACGCTGTCGCGGCATGCTACCAGTGTTAACGACTGCGATGGAGCTCCGTATGCCACGGCAAACTGGCTGACACTGACGGCGGTGGTGCACAAATGCTGCGCAGCTAGCGCCATTCGACGGCCAACACCGCGGTTCCTGGTGTGTCCGCTGTGTCGTGCGTGTGATCATTGCTTGTACAGCCCTCTCGCAGTGTCCGGAGCAAGTATGGTGGGTCTGACACACCGGTATCAATGTGTTCTTTTTTCCATTTCCAGGAGTGTATATCCAGCTTTCAATTATGCTTATTCTGATTTACATACGAGTGTACATAATATGACGCAACACAGATCTTTTTATGTGATACATTTTCCATGCTTATACAAATTCTATTGGTACCTACTTTTCAAGATTCCTTGAGTATTCAGCGTTTCATTGGGTGGCGACGTGCCCGGTAGGGAGAATCTTGCAGGTTGGTTCTCTTATCATAAGCCAAGGCATTGCACATTTTTCTGTTTTCATACGCATGTACATGAAAACAACAACTGAAAGAGACAACATTTATTTTGATATGTGTCCAGCGGATAACATCCCTTTTGTGGCCTGACCGCTGTAAACTGTAACTCAAACATTTTTTATGTATAATAAGAATTTGTGTCATTTTTGAATAGAGCCTCTATATACGAGGTATTTAAGTTTCCGGAGCGTTTCTGCAGTGTGGGCAGCAGTATGAGGACGGGCAATGTCGTGTAACAACACAACACCTTTTGGCAGCAATCCTCGGCGTTTGCTTCGAATTGCAGGCTTTCGCCTGGCAGTAAGCATCTCACTAAAACGTACACTGTTTATAGTTGTGCTCCTTTCCCCATAATGCTCCAGTACTGGACCTTGTGCATCCCAAAAAAATCGTAAGCATCAGTTTTCCTGCGGACGGTTGGGCCTTGAACTTTTTCTTGCACGGCGAATTTGGATGTTTCCATTCCATATTCTGCCGTTTACTCTCCGGCTCGTAATGATGCATCCGTATATAGTCACCAGTAATGATCCCGTATAAGAAGTTGTCGCCTTCGTTACCATAGCGATCCAAATGTTTTTTGCAGATGTCCAAGAGCGTTTGTTTATGCAACTGTGTGAGTTGTTTTGGGTCCCATCCTGCACAAACTTTATGAAACCCAAGTCTGTTGTGGATATATTCGTAGGCAAAACCGTGACTAATTTGCAGACGGTGTGACACTTCATCAATAGTAAATCGTCTGTCTAAGAGAATCATTTCACGTGAGCGCTCAATGTTTCTTCATTTGTGGCGGTAAACGGTCTTCCGACACCTTGTGCGACCATTTCCGAATTTTTCAGTCCACTCGTAGACACTCCGCTGTGGCAAAACACTGTTCCCGTACTGTACCGAAAGTCTTCGACGAATTTCGGCCCCTGATACGCCTTCAGACCACAGAAAACGGATCACTGAACGTTGCTGTTCTTTGGTGCAAAGAGACAACGGAGCAGCAATGATTAACATCACGACCGCGATAACGAAACTAACCTATCAGCTTGATAATTGTAAAGATATAACAACAAATAAACAAAGCATGCGTGATCAACGTAAAACGACAGTCCTACCAAAATAAAAATGTAACTTAATTGTGGATTATAATTGACTTACCCTCGTATCTCATGATGAGTTATTTCTAATGCTATTTTGTCTTTACTGATACCATGTAATGTGCTATTTTTTATGGTACTATGCTGAAGTGTATGCTATTGTGTAATGAATTATAGCTACATTTTTTGTTAGGTTAGTCACTCTTTGCACTTTATAATGTTGCCATGTTTCATTTATGCCCAGTGTTATGCTATATTTTGCATCTCTTGTACTTGATGATGTCACTGGTTTACTTGCTTTCACCTATGTAGAGTTAAGAAATCAATGTACCTTGTAAAACATGTCCATTACATGTTTTCCATTTTGTATATTTTTCAAACCCAATGTACCAAAGTCTCATTGTATCCAAACGAGACATTATGCCCATAAACAGAAACACATGAAAGTGCAGGACATAAGCAGCTTATATGGAATTCTAAACACCGTTGACACTTCTCACACTGTTTCCTCGCACGCCTAATCATTTTCCTCGTGGTCTACTAGGTAAATGAGGCAGATTGCCTATAAAGATTTAGGATTAAGGATATTTTTCTTGCATTATGTGTTAGGTATAAGAGTATTGTTCGCTCAGTGTTCATGACCTGAGCTGCACCAATTTTATGGAATAATGATGGAATATTGATGTTTAACAAGTGTTCATTCCATAGCCAACAATGGGGGTTATATTGACATATTGATTTTTTTCATAATGATATTCTATGATGTTAATATATATTTTGTGTAAGTTGTATTCTTTCTAGGAAAAGCTGTCTTGCCTTGTGCCATATAATAGGAGATGTTTGTGGGAGACTGTTACAGAAGCTTTACACCTAAAAACAATTTTTTCACCATTCCGTATGAGATTGGTTATGATACTGCCTCCTTATGTTAGCCTGCATAACTGCCCCCTTTTTTTTGTTTTCCAGGTTAGTAATCACATTTACAGGTTCCACTATTTCGTCAGTTCACCCTCATCTTTGTAATTTACCTCTTTATTTACTGTGACATTTTAAATGTACCTAGTCACTAAGGTATATGGGTCTTTATACCCTATCTTTCTGCTTGTATATACTATAATCACATTTTTTCTTTGCTTTGACCATAGCAGCTCCTGACTCAAGACGAATGACAATTACTGTTAATCATTTTCTTTACAGATAAAGTGCACTGCCCTTATCAATCATTCCCATATCCTTTCCTGTAGATATGCACATTGTTAGAGGTATAGGTCATTTAATAGATGTTTCTATGAAGCCCTGGGGGTGCTACACAACCTATAAATATTGTGTCATTACCATACGATTCTGTTTGTCTAATATGTGCTCGTACAGGCCATACAGAGCCATAGTTTTAAATAATATTGTTATTTATGCACTTTGTTCTTGTAGAAAGGCACGCCGAGTTAGGTTTGGTGTCTGCAATGTAAAACTAGGCCACCTTGAGCCAGAAAGATGTTTTGTGTCACATTAGCAAATAATATCGGCATTTATTTCATGTAGAACCAGACCACTGTGAGCCTCAAGAACATTTTTCTCACCTTCTAGTTATTAAGGTCACCAATTATTTCTTTGTAAAACTTGGCCACTTTGAGCCACAAATATAATGTCTGTAAGTTTTTACAGCTACTAAGATCAACATTTATGTAAGTAGGAAAGCAACTTGGCACTTCTGGGTGATATTTTCTATTCAACTGTTTTAGGTATTAAAATTTGCATATATTACATGTACTAGGGCACTTGGAGCCACAATCCGTTTATAGCTTTTAAGACCAGCATTTATGTGTGTAAGAATGCTGCTTGGAGTCTCTGGTGATATTTTATCTACAGTTGTTTTAATTAGTAAGACGTGCATGTATTCCAAGTATAAGGCCACCTGGAGCCATTCTGTTCTTGATTTTACTGTTAGGTTTTCTTAAGTAATTATTTCACAGTATTGCATAAACAATGCCACTGAGAGCCAGCGTTCTAATTTCCATGCATTTTATGCGAAGTTTGTGTAAGCATTTATCTCAAACGGCCATTGAGAGCCAGGAACTTTAAATTTACACTACAATGTTAGGTAACTATGGACTCATGCATAATCTATAATGGCCGCTTGTAGCCAACCTATGACCTTCCAATAATATGTATGCTTTATATAATGGCCACATGCAGCCATACCATGAGTATTACCTTCTTAAATATTTTGTCACGATATTTTCTATGTAAAATGAGCTTGTAGCCATCTCACTGTTTTTCTAATATGTCTAACCATTGCTATATGCATTGTGATAGGCATATAGAGCGCTATAGGTCATTTTGAAGGATTATCTGTTAGCAATAATATTGTCTTGCCTTGTTTGCTTAAATCTTTATGTCTTGTTTATTTGGTATGTATGCTAGTACTGATGTATGCAGAGACAGACTGATGTCACATTTCTTGAGAATTATTATACTTACAAGCAGACTGTTGCCACACTTATCATTATACTGTACAGAGCTGACATCTCATAATGTACAGCACTCTGGCTTAGTCCAGTTCATGGTTTTATTAGGATTTTCCATCTTTACTGTTCACTGTTCCCACATTTGTTAGAACTTGACATTTAGCAACATTCTGTATAGGCTGATTTAGAACTTATGTAGGCATTTTGCTACAATTATTAGTATAGATTAGACTACCTCACGTGTTTTACTGCTTCCCACCTTCCATCATCCACTTTCCTATGTCTCTACTCATGGCATTAGAGCAATTCGATATCAGCTTTCATGTTTAGTGTGGCTATGCACAATATGGATCGTTAAAGAATCTTCAATTTCAAATGTAGTGACGATGATGATCGTCACAATACTGATGTACTGAGAAGAACAAACATCGGGTGTTGGTAAATATGGTGCCAGGTACCAACTGTGCCTTTGTACTGGAATGAGACCAGGTTGACTTGTTTAGCTGTCCTTGGACGCTGTACCAACCTACTAGAGCTAACGCTCAGATGTAAGACTGCAAAGAAGTGGACTTTATAAAGCAGCCAGGTCTACATGGTTATAAGCTTCAGCCAAGCACCAATTTTTCCTCAACCATTTTCCCACTATTTTCTTGACAACTAGGGATATGCTTTACTCTTAGTTTCACTAATGTTATTCATTTTCTAACAACATGATAGAACATTTTGTTTATGAGGTGACCAGACTTTATGTTTAGTATTTATGCACCAGAGCACCAGTTTGCTGAAGAGCTCAATAATTTGTACTGTCTTTAGCATTATATTGTAATGATTATGTAATACCAATTATTCATACTGTAAATTCTGATGTAAAAAAATTGCTCTTCATTTGGTGTCCTTTGCACATCCAAACCATATGCAAATTTAACAAACCCCGTTGGAGGGTTATGTGAGGGGTCCACTTGTACATGGAGCTCGATTTTGTAATATATTTCATGAAAAATGACATGAATGCTTATCAAATGTAGAAGAGATTGTATCTTTGACACCACTGAACCAAAGATGTTGCATGAGTGACAGAATCGATTGTGAGTAGGGGAGCGCAGAGCGCAGTAGCAGTTGCCATTGCACCTTGTTAAAGGAAGGATGTAAGACTTTAAGCAAGTGATTGGCTGTAAGAATTTAGCTGTTGGCATATGGATGCAGCATAATACACTTTTTTACGGTAATGAAATGTTGTATATTTAGTTTTAAGTATGCAGCAACACAATGTGGCTTTTGCTAATTCTAACAGTACTGACCCTTGAATGTAGGAACCAAGTACTTGCCATCAGGTTTAATGTGTAGGTAGATTAGGTATGCCCGATTTCTAATATTTTGTGTGTTTTGTAACCCTGATACAGACAAGTTAAATTTTGGAAACTATTTTGTTAAACGATGTTAGACTATTTGTCCTGTAACGATCCAAGTGTCTTTAATTATGTAAGTGGGAATTGTAGAACAATTGAGAAGTTCACTGACTTTGAAGTTAATGTAAAATGTTTCATATTAGATTTTGTGAAGGAGAAACTTTATTTTGAATACAATTTTCTAAATGAAGAATTCGGTCTTAGCATATCCTGTTATCAGTACCTAATCCTATACCAAGTCGTGTGACATTCTTTGTACGAAAGTTTTTTATGACCAGCATTGCACTTCGCTGAGCCAAGATTGAATATTTTGTATGTCTACTGTGAAGAAATAGGATATCAAGATCACATCCGTTGCAACTCAGGAGCTAATAAAATTGTATTTCATTGTTTATTTGCATAGGGAACTATCAGTTTATTGCATAGGGCCATAGAACTCACGAGACTGAGTAAATTTCAGAGGGACCGATCTCATTATAGGTATTACATACTGGTTTTCCAGATCAAGTTGTTTAATTTTTCTTTGGATTACAGTAAACCTGATTAAGCACACCATTTGTTCAACAACACATCATACAGTAAATTTGGATAACACAAAGTTATGTTGAATAAAGAATGTTACACTTGTAACAAACAGTAAATATTGTTAAAGAAAGTTACAATCTCTATTCACTAACCTGTACCAATCACGATACGACTTTTGCGAGTGTAAATTTGTTCTCCAGATATGCATTTATTCCTCCTCCCACCCCCCATGAACCATGGACTTTCCCCATGGTGGGGGGGCTTGCGTGAGACTGTGATACAGATAGACGGACCGTATATGCAACCACAATGGAGAGGTATCTGTTGAGAAGACAGGCAAATCTGTGGTTCCTGAAGAGTGGCAGCAGCCTTTTCAGTAGTTGCTGGGGCAACAGTCTGGATGACTGACTGATCTGGCCTTTAAACATCAACCATAGCGCCCTTGCTGTGCTGGTACTGCAAACGGATGAAAGCAAGGGGAAACTACAGCTATAATTTTTGCTGAGGGCATGCAGCTTTACTGTAAGGCTGAATGATGATGTCGTCCTCTTTGGTGAAAGATTCTGGAGGTTTCATTCGGATCTCCAGGCGGGGACTACTTTGGAGGACGTCGTCATCAGGAGAAACAATACTGGTGTTTTACAGATCGGAGTGTGGAATATCTGATCCCTTAAACGGGCAGGTAGGTTGGAAAATTTAAAAAGAAAAATGGATAGGTTAAAGTTATATATAGTAGGAATCAGTGAAGTTAGGTGGCTAGAGGAACAAGACCTCTGGGCAGGTGAATACAGGGTTATAAATACGATATCAAATAACGGCAATGCAGGAGTAGATTTGATAGTGAATAGAAAAGTAGGAACATGGATAAGCTACTACGAACAGCATAGTGAACGCATTATTGTAGCCAATAAGCCCATCCCTACCACAGTAGTACAGGTTCATATGCCAACTAGCTCCGCAGATGAAGGAATTGAAGAAATGTATGATGCAATAAAAGAAATTATTCAGATAGTTAAGGGAGACGAAAATTTAGTAGTCCTGGGGGGACTGGAATGCAATTGTAGGAAAACGATGAGAAAGTAATAGGTGAATGTGGACTGGGGGTAAGGAATGAAAGAAGAAGCCACCTGGTAGAATTTTGCAAAGAGCGTAACTTAATCATAGGTAACACTTGGTTTCAAAATCATGAAGGAAGGTTGTATATGTGGTATCGATAGCTACGATGCCACAGCGTAGGTGCACGCTCCCAGGTTGGCACACCGAGAGCGGATGAACTACGCCGACCACAGCGCCCTCTAGCCGGCGCTATGGAGCTCAACGAGTGCCGCCCTACTGTCTCCCCATGTCATCAAGTGCAGACGGCTGGGAAACATCGCTTCAGCTTAGCTTGCTATACAGATTTTGCATCAGTTACGACGGGTCTAAGGCGTCGCACCTAAGTGCTCATCTGTATCACGTTACGTATTCAGCTGTGTACTTCGTTTTGGGCTATAGTAAACCTCTTTAACTTTACTTGCAGTACCGAAGTGCTTTACCTCACCTGCTCCTACTCGCTTCCTTCATTCGGTCTACTATACATATGTCCGGAGCAGAACCACGAGCCGCCTTCCAGGCGGAATACAAAAGAAATGCCGACGAGGATGCTTTTTCTCCTATTACCTTAGGTACTGCTTTAGCTTACTTGTGAATTCACTGTGTGAATCAGTGTATGATTGCTTCCAACCCTTCGCTATAAGACTTTATTTTGTGTCCACAATACCTTCGCCACAGGAACAGGCTCTGCTGTCTGATCTTGTTCGGTTTCCGGCTCAGCAAATGACATAGCTGCTTGCTGCTGTAAATGGACTGCTCACACTACAAACTGCAGCTACTACGGCGCCTTCGACGCCACCGCCTATACAGCCGACGACGCCTCCGGCGCCGCCATTTCGTGCCTTCAGTTCTGACGTTGAACGCTGGCCAGAATACATCGCCTATCTCGAGGAATACTTTGCCACATACAACGTACCAGGTACAGAACGGCTTGCCTGTTTCATTGCCTACGCGAGTGTAGTGTTATACAGTGTGCTCGTTAAATTGTTTCCCACCACCCGCCCAGAAACTAAACCTTACGACGAAGTGATTGATGCATTCAACTCCCACTTCCCTGACAATGTAAATGTGGTAACTGCACGCTACAAATTGTTTCGTCTCAGGCGTGGTCCCACTCAGTCAAATAAATCTTGGTTGGCGGACCTTCAGGGACTAACTTCTGACTGCGACTTTAATTGCTCCTGTGGATGCTCATATGCGGATATCACGATTAGAGACGCTATTGCACAGAATGTGATGGATCACCGCATCCACGAGCAAATCTTACGATTTAAAACCCGTCTTTTCAGGAAATAGTGGACGTGCTAGACAGACAATATACATTAGAAATGGCTACTTCCGCGTTCGGTGTGTGTACTGTTTGCGCGGTACAACACATACCCCCCGCCCCCAGTCCCCGACATCGGCATAGAGAGCTGCACCACGCCTCTCACGCGGAAGCTAACACGTTTCCTACCAGGCACCCACTCACGGGACAGTTGCCCATCCCGTCAAGCACAGTGCTATTTTTGTAATAAGAAAGGGCGTGTGCAAGCTGTGTGTAGCAAGAGAAACTCTTGATTCACAACCTGTTTCCCGTTCGCGTGACTCGCGTGGGTGTCATCGGAACGGAACCGCCGTGATCATGATACACATCAGCCTGTGGACGTTCGTGCCATTTATTCACAGCCTTCTGCTTCATGTGCTTCTACAGCTCGTTGTGTGAATAAACAAGTTTTTGCCAGACACTTCCTCTCGCATTCAGCACGATGCGAGAAAGCTTTTTGTGACTTTGAACATTTGTGCACGTTCTGTTTTGAATGCAGCTGGACAATGGTGCGTCTGTTTCTTTACTGAACAGATCAATGTATGGCTTGCTTGGTTCGCCCCCGCTTCGTCTTTCGCATTCCACGCTGACTGCATTTACTGGACACGAAATATCAGTGCTCCGGGTGTATAGTCTGCAAGCCACGTATGGTGCAACGACACGTACAGTGTCTTTCTATGTGCTCCACTCTAGTGACGCTATGAACACTTTTGTCATTTGCAAGACAGTGATGTCATTTAACCAGTTTCTGCTTAGCATTGGGCTTCGCCTATAGTGTGTGTGAAAAAACCGAACCGTGGTCTCTGTGTTTGTGCTCACTAAGTCTACAGTAAATCCCCAGAGAGTGGTTGCTACGTTCCCCTTACCGTACCCTGAAGACATTTTTCATAAGCTTGGTGCGGGAAAATTCTTTTCCACGATTGACTTGCGGGACGCATACTTTCAAATTCCGATCGATCAACAGTCGCAGCGCTATTTTGCCATCAACACTCACCTTGGATTGTTCAAGTTACGCTGTTTTGCGTTCGGTTGTGCTTCGGGTCTTGTTATTTTTCAGTCCTACTTGCAGTTGTTGTGTGCCACAGTCCCTGGTTGTTCCAATTATCTGGACAATATGGTCGTATCAGGTCGCACCCCTGATGAACATTTGCAGAATTTGCGTGCCTTATGTACTTTAATTTTGCAGGCAGGACTCAGGTGTAACAGAGACAAGTGCAATTTTTTTCAAACTGAGATTCAATACTTAAGACATGTGATTAACGGACAGGGTATCCACCCCACACCGTCGCATATCCGTGATATTAGAGACTTGCCAGCACCCAGTATCTTGAAAGAACTTCAGTGTGTGTTGGGCAAAATTACATATTATGTTCGTTTTATCCTTAATGCATCGCAGATTTCAGCGCCTTTGAATCGCCTTAGGTGTAAGAACGTTCCTTTCGTTTGGTCTTCGGAATGTGACGATGCTTTCCACAAGCTCGAATCTGCTTTGTTGAGTGATCACTGTTTGATTCCTTTCGATCCATCCAAACCAGTTGTTTGAGCTGTCGACACATCTTCTCACGGCACCGGAGCGGTTGTCTCGCACCGCATTAATTCAGTCGACCGCCAGATCGCTTTTCCGTCTAAGTTGCACAATTCTGCCCAGCAAAACTATTCTCAAATCGAGAAAGAAGCTTTAGCTATTGTATATGGAGTGACAGTTCTATGATTTTTTGTACGGTCGCAAGTTCTATTTGGTCACCGACCATAAGTCTTTGACGACGTTGTTTTACCCATCAAAGCCAGTTCCAGCCAGTACTGCACAAAAGTTGCAATGTTGGTCTTTGCTTTTATCTAACTACAATAACGAAATTTTGTTTCGGCCTACGACCCAGCATGGCAATGCCGATGCCTTGTCTCGCCTCCCTGTCGGTCTTGACAAGTTTGATTCTTCCGACTTGTCATGCGTGTTCATTGATTCGCTGGATAAGAAATTAGCTGATACTTTTCCAGTGGATTTTCGTCGCATTGCTTCCGCGACAGCCGCCGATGCCTCTTTGCAGATTATTTTGCAGTATATTCGTACCCAATGGCCTCCGTCTGCTATGCAGATTCGTGATCCCCCTGTTCGACGTTACTTTGAGCAACGTCACAACTTGTCTGCACACCACGGTGTTATTTTGTTACGAACTGACAATGATCAGTCTCCTGTGATTGTACCTCGTTCGTTGCAGTCGAAAATCCTCCGATTACTGCACGCTGGTCATTGGGGTATGGTGCAGACGAAGCAATTGGCGAGTCGTCACTGCACTTGGGTCGGTACTGATAAACAAATTTGAGAATTTGCATGCTAATTGTCGATCCTGCACGGAGAATCGTTCTGATCCCCGCTAGCGCTTCTTTGCGTGGCCGACTCCTACTGCGTCTTGGCAGCGCGTTCACATTGAGTTTGTGGGTACTTTCTGGGACTCCCGCTGGTTTGTAGTTATTGATGCATGCAGCAACTTCCTTGTATTTGTGCCTATGTCTTTTACTACATCTGCCAGTACTATCCGGACTTTAACGTCTATTTTTTGCATTGAGGGCCTTCCTGAAGTTATTGTCCCCGACAATGGCCCCCAGTTTGTGCCCTCAGAGTTGGGAGCGTTCTGTGTTGCTAATGGCATTCGCCATCTGACCTCAGCTCCGTTCCACCCCCAGTTGAGTGGCGAAGCAGAACGGTTTGTGCGTACATTTAAGTCACAGATGAACAAGTTGTGGGCACTATGGACTTTACTTGCTTCCTATTGGCTCCCAGCCGCGCCGTGTCCGTTCCCCAAAGGAACTGCTACACGGCCGAGCCCATCGGTCAACTCTTGCAACTATTGCACCCATCGCTGCGCGCTCCCCCTGCTTAGCTTCATTCTGGCTTGGCGCTGCATGCTTTGGTTTTCTATCGTGTTTTCTCTATCAGACGGCGCAGGGAGCTGTGGCGTATTCTTCGCCAGCTTGGCCATGACTTATTTGTCATTTCAAGTCCGTCTGGCACTTTCAAGCGACACCGGAACCAGATACGTTTCTGCCGTCCTCAGTTTTCTGCCGCTGGTTCTTTTCTGGCAGAATTGGATGCTTCGTTGCTTCCGCTGCCACAGCCCGTGACTCCTCTGGTGGCGCCTCCACCACTTGCACCTGCGGCACGGGCGCTCCTGCCTGCGCTAGCGCCGGTCCGGCGGAGAGAGGCGCCCGCCCGGCACAGGAGACGGCAGCGCCGGAGGTGCGAGTGACGGGGCTGGCCGGAGTGGTCGAGAGGTTCTAGGCGCTACAGTCTGGAACCGCGCGACCGCTACGGTCGCAGGTTCGAACCCTGCCTCGGGCATGGATGTGTGTGATGTCTTTAGGTTAGTTAGGTTTAAGTAGTTTTAAGTTCTAGGGGACTGATGACCACAGCAGTTAAGTCCCATAGTGCCCAGAGCCATTTGAACCATTTTTTTGCGAGTGACGGAGGCACCGTCGGTGGAGTCGTGAGCTGAGGTAGGAAGCCGTGAAGCCTCCAATTCTGCCAGAAAAGAACCAGCGGCAGAAAACCGAATAAGACACAAATGGATCTGGTGCCGGTATCGCTTGATAGCGTCGGAGGGACCAGAAATTAAAAACAAGGCGCGGCCAACCTGGCGAACAATGCGCCCCTTCTCCCAGCACTGCCTGCCAGAGAAAATGCGACAGAACATCAAATCATGCGGCACCAAGCCAGAACGAGGCGAAGCAGCAGGAGCGTGCAGCGAAGGGTGCAATACCTGAAAGAGGGCCGATGGGCGCGGCCATGTAGCAGTTCTGCTGGGGAACGGTTGCCTTGCAGCTGGGAGCGATATGAAGCAAGGAAAGTCCGCAGCGCGTGCTCGCGAGTGCGTGGTGGGCCACTTCCTCATTAGCACCTTAAACGTACGCAAAAAGCGTTCAGCCTCGCCGTTTGACTGGGGGTGGAACGGGACTGAGGTCAAACGGTGAATGCCATTAGCAGCACAGACTGCTTCAAACTCGGAGGACACAAATTAAGGGGCGACTGGCGGAGGCAGTAACTTCAGGAAGGCCCTCAATTCCAAAAATATGGTGTACGCATCAATAACTACCAACCAGCGGGCGTTCCACAAAGGAAGCAATGTGACGAAAATCCACTGGAAAACTATCAGCTAATTCCTTATCCTGCGTATCAATAAACATGCATGACAAGTCAGAAGAATCAAACTCGTCTTCAGGACAGATAGGGAGGCATGACAAAGCATCGGCGTTGCCATGCTGCGCCGTAGGCCGAAACAAAATTTCATGATTGTAGTTAGACAAAAACAAAGACCAACATTGCAGCTTTTGTACGATACGGAGGCTGGAACTGGCTTTGATGGGTGAAACAACGACGTCAAAGGCTTATGGTCGGTGACCAAATAGAACATGCGACCGTACAAAAAATCATGAAACTTTGTCACTCCATATACAATAGCTAAAGCTTCTTTCTCGATTTGAGAATAGTTTTGCTGGTCAGAATTGGGCAACTTAGATGCAAAAGCGAACGGGCGGTCGACAGACTTCATGCAGCGCAAGAGAGCTGCTCCGATGCCGTAAGAAGATGCATCGACAGCTAAAACAATTGGTTTGGAGGGATCGAAAGGATTCAAACAGTGATCACTCAGCAAAGCAGATTTGAGCTTGTGGAAGGCAGTGTCACATTCCGAAGACCAAACAAAAGGAACGTTCTTACGCCTAAGCCGATGCAAAGGCACTGCAATCTGCGCTGCATTAGGGATAAACCGAACATAATATGTAATTTTGCCCAACGCACACTGAAGTTCCTTCAAGTTCCCAGGTGCTGGTAAGTTTCTAATCAAATGGCTCTGAGCACTATGGGACTTAACATCTGTGGTCATCAGGCCCCTAGAACGTAGAACTACTTAAACCTAACTAACCTAAGGATGTCACACACACATCCATGCCCGAGGCAGGATTCGAACCTGCGACCGTAGCAGTCGCGCGGTTCCAGACACGCCGAGCACAGGTATTTCCTGTCCAGTAAATGCAGTCAGCGTGGAATGCGAACGACGAAGCGGGGGCAAACCAAGCAAGCCATATATTGATCTGTTCAGTAAAGAAACAGACGCACCAGTGTCCAGTTGCATGCAAACAGGACGTGCACAAATGTTGAAAGTCACAAAAAGCTTCCTCGCATCGTGCTGAATGAGAGAGGAAGTCTCTGGCGAAATTTGTTTATTCACACAACGAGCATTAGAAGCACGTGAAGCAGAAGGCTGTGAATAAATGGCATTAACGTCCACAGGCTGATGTGAATCATGATCACGGCGGTTTCCGTTCCGATGACGCCCACATGAGTCCCGCGAACGGGAAAGAGGGTGTGAATCGGAGTTTCTCTTGTTACACACAACTTGCACATGTCCTTTCTTATTACAAAAATAGCACTGTGCTTGATGGGATGGGCAACTGTCCCTTGGGTGGGCACAAAAGCAGTTCGGACAAGATTTCACTGTCTTAGTGGGTGCCAGTTAGGAAATGTGTTCACTTGCGTGTAAGCGGCGCGGTGTAGCGCTCTGCCGAGGCCGGGCTGGAGGGAATGTGTTGTGCCGCGCTAACACTACACACACCCGGGGTCACGTCGAACGCGGAAGTAGCCATATCTAATGTATCTTGTCTGTCTAGCAAGTCCACTACTTCCTGCAAACATGGGTATTTAAATCGTAAGATTTCCTCGCGGATGCGGTGGTCCGCCACATTCTGTGCAATAGCGTCTCTAATCATTATATCCGCATATGAGCGTCGACAGGAGCAATTAAAGTCTCACTCAGAAGTTAGTCCCAGAAGGTCCACCAATCTAGATTTATTGAACTGACTAGGACCACGCCGGAGACGAAAGTACACTCCTGGAAATGGAAAAAAGAACACATTGACACCGGTGTGTCAGACCCACCATACTTGCTCCGGACACTGCGAGAGGGCTGTACAAGCAATGATCACACGCACGGCACAGCGGACACACCAGGAACCGCGGTGTTGGCCGTCGAATGGCGCTAGCTGCGCAGCATTTGTGCACCGCCGCCGTCAGTGTCAGCCAGTCTGCCGTGGCATACGGAGCTCCATCGCAGTCTTTAACACTGGTAGCATGCCGCGACAGCGTGGACGTGAACCGTATGTGTAGTTGACGGACTTTGAGCGAGGGCGTATAGTGGGCATGCGGGAGGCCGGGTGGACGTACCACCGAATAGCTCAACACGTGGGGCGTGATCGTCGAGGGGGCACTGAATAGTGCACGGTACATCCAAACCGTCATCAAACCCATCGTTCTACCATTCCTAGACCGGCAAGGGAACTTGCTGTTCCAACAGGACAATGCACGTCCGCATGTATCCCGTGCCACCCAACGTGCTCTAGAAGGTGTAAGTCAACTACCCTGGCCAGCAAGATCTCCGGATCTGTCCCCCATTGAGCATGTTTGGGACTGGATGAAGCGTCGTCTCACGCGGTCTGCACGTCCAGCACGAACGCTGGTCCAACTGAGGCGCCAGGTGGAAATGGCATGGCAAGCCGTTCCACAGGACTACATCCAGCATCTCTACGATCGTCTCCATGGGAGAATAGCAGCCTGCATTGCTGCGAAAGGTGGATATACACTGTACTAGTGCCGACATTGTGCATGCTCTGTTGCCTGTGTCTATGTGCCTGTGGTTCTGTCAGTGTGATCATGGGATGTATCTGGCCCCAGGAATGTGTCAATAAAGTTTCCCCTTCCTGGGACAATGAATTCACGGTGTTCTTATTTCACTTTCCAGGAGTGTATTTGTAGCGTGCAGCTATCACATTTACACTGTCACGGGAGTTCAATGCATCAGTCACTTCATCGTAAGATTTTGTTTCTGGGCGTGTGGTGGGAAACTAAGAAGCACACCGTATATCGCAACAGCTTCGTTGGCAATAAGAAAGGCAAGCCGCTCTTTACCTGGTATGTTGTATGCCGCTAAGTGTGCCTCGAACTGGGAAATGTATTCTGGCCAGTGTTCAATGTCAGGATTGAAGGGACGAAATGGCGGCGACGGAGGCGTCTTCGGCGGTACCGGCGGTGGCGTCGGAGGCGCCGTAGTAGCTGCATGTTGTAGTGTGACCAGTCCATTTACAGCAGAAAGCAGCTGCATCATTTGCTGAGCCTGAAACAGTACAATATCAGACAGCGAAGCCTGTTCCTGTGGTGAAGCCATCGTTCATTCAAAATAGGCTTACAGCGAAGGGTGGAAGCACTCATACACTGATTCACACAGGGAAATTGATAAAGCTAAAGCGGTACCGAGAAAGAAAAAACACATAAAAGGAGAGAAAAAAATTGAGTCACTTCTCGTCGCCAATGATCTTGTATCCCGCCTGGAAGGCGGCGTGTGGGTCTGCTCCTGAAATCTGACAGAGGCCGAATGAAAGGAAGCGAGTAGGAGCAGCTGAGGTAAAGCTTTCGGTACTGGAAGTAAAGTAAAAGTTGTTTTCCTATAGTATAAACATATGAAAACATATTACATAACTATAGGTGATGTGCGCATAGGTGTGCAGCCAAAGTCCAGATAAAAAAGTCTCAGTAGTTTAAGTTAAGCTACAGCGATGGTTCTCCGCCGTCTCCTCTTCATGAACTGGGAGAAAGTGGAGCGGCGCTCGTAGAGCTGCACAGCGTCGGCTGGAGGGCGCTGTCGTAGGCGTGGATCGTCCGCTCTCGTATTGTCAACCTACCTTGTGGCATCGGAACTATCGATACCATAGTTGTCATTTTAATTCAGTGAGCAATGGCTGAGTTTTTCGTAGCACACTGAAATGAAAGGGCTTTTTATTTTATTTTTATTTTTTTGAAAAATCTCTGTGTGAAGCTGCGACAAACTTCGACTCTTCTGTTAATTATTTTGAAACTTCCCCATTGAATTTAAAGAATCACTGCGCTGGTAAGCTTCTGCGTCATTTGATACTGAAACAGCTGATCAAAACTCAACGTACTCAAACACTTTACTTATTCTGATCATGACTAAACTAACACGCAAAATTTTGGGGTAATGCAATCTGACTTTCAGTAATCCCTACAAAAGAGTAGCCCTGACTAACAATAACCTATACCCTTCATCAATCACCTCACAAAAATCTTCGTTACTCGAACTACTGCAATACAGTGAGCGCCAATAATGCCAGCTAAATAAAAGATTCTAACTACTGAAAGCCCTAACTACTGATAGGCTCATAGTTAGCAAATGAAAAATTTTGATAGAGAGCAAACAATGTATTTATCTTATTAGTATTCGAATGTCATAATATGTAGATATATATAAATTCTTGACATTCACTTTGACAGATTTCCTTTTTCTGACGGACACACGTCCAGATCGTCCGATCATATTAACATCTCAAAATTCTGGCATCTCTCCCCCCACATCCACCACTGCTGGCAGCTCACCTCCAACTGCCCAACGCTACTAGCTATTCATGTCCAACATCCCAACACTACACTCGTGAATAATCCAACAATGAGTCCAACCAGCGACAGGCTGCACACGGCGCAGTCATTGATTTTAATACTGAGCGCTACGTGGCGTCACCAACATAACTTAAACAGGCTACCTACAATTTCGAATTCTTTAGTTTCATCAACGGTGCCTGAACACTGTTAATGCAGTCAGATTTGAATTGTAAGGGTCTAGTCTTGATTTTTGTACTGGTAAATTAATTATTTTACCTATGCACGTTATTGTCAAATTATATGCGGCAGAGTGACATGCAATTAAATTCAGAGCTTCACCTCATTTTTAACAAAGGGAACAGCCACCACAAGTTCTAAGATTCATTGGACACTTCGTTTACTTGCAACTATCACAGTTGTGTCATCCGCAAACCTTAAGCTTTTGTATATTTGTTTACTTCCTGTACAATAGTTTTAGTTAGCTCTGATTTCTTGCACGTTCTTTGTAGATGCTGAGTATGAATGGGGACAGATTAAATCCTCCTAAAACTCATTTAACAATTCTTCCTTCTGTTTTGTATGCAATCTTGTGTGAAACAACCTTCAGTGAAATTAAAAGCAAGGGTCGTAGCGTTAAGAGCACAATGGGAACTTGACTGTTAAATGCAAAGGAGAGAGCGGAATGATAGAAAGAGTTCACTGGAAGCCTCCTTTGGTGATGATGTTGTGCGAGAAAAAACAGGAGTCAAAGGGAATAGACAGAGGATCTAGTATTACAGTCAGAATTTAAAAGAGCTTTTGGAAAGCAGAAGGGATAGATAACATTTCATGGGAATTTCTAAAGTAATTGGGGGAACTGGCAACAAATCGACTATTCACAATGGTGTGTAGAATGTATGAGACTTTTTATATACTATCTGGCTTTCAGAAAAACATCAGCAACAAGATTCCAAAGATAGCAAAAGCTGAAAAGTGCGAAAAGTATCGCTCAATCAGCTCAACAGCTTATGCATCCAAGTTGCTGACAAGAATAATATACGGAAGAATGGAAAAGAAAATTGAGTATCTGAAACTTCTGGGCAGATTAAAACTGTAACACCGAAACTCGAACTCGGGACATAGTTCGAATCTGCCAAGAAGTTTCATATCAGCGCACAAATCGCTGCAGAGTGAAAATTTCATTCTGGAAGCATCCTTCAGGCTGTGACCAAGCCATATCTCTGCAATATTCTCTTTCTTCCAGGAAAGCTTGTCTTGGAAGCTTTGGAGGGGAACTACTGTGAAGTTTGGAAGGTAGGAGATGAGGTACTGGCAGTACTACGGCTGCGACAAGGGGTAGTAAGTCATGCTTGGGTAGCTCAGTCAGTAGAGCACTTGCCCGCAAAAGTCTTGAGTTCGAGTCTCAGTCTGGCACACAATTTCAATCTGCCAGAAAGTTTCATGTCAGCACACATTCAACTGCAGAGTGACAATTTCATTCCGGGAATCGAGGATCTGTTAGAGGGCGATCAATTTGGTTTTAGGAAAGATAAAGACACCAGAGAGGCGGTTCTGTCATTGTGGTTAATCGTGGAAGCAAGACTGAAGAAAAATCAAGCCATGTTTGTAGGATTTATTTGTTAGACAACATAAAATCGTACAAGATTCTCGAAATACTGAGAAAAATACAGGTATGTCTATAAGATGATCATGGGTGAGCACCAAATATTACGCTTACAGCTCGTTTTCTGCAATGAATACTTTCTTTCTCAAAGATGAGTTAACCCAGGACATTGTCCCATATGACATTATTGAATGAAAATATGCAAAATATGTCAACTTCATGAATTGTCTTTCCCCAAGAATTGCAATGACTCCAAGCGCAAATGTGGCTGAACTAAGTTGTTTTAGGAGTACCAAAAATTTTGTTTTTCAATTTAAATTCTCATAATAGTTGACCTGTCAGAATTTTAAATATGGCACCCTATTTTTTATTTCCTCACCCCAGTACCTCTAGATGACCAGAACTGAATATGTTGAGTCTTTTTAAAATTAAGTGTGAGACTACTGACACAAAACTGACCAGTGAAATTCTTAAAAACCTTTTTTACCATTTCTTCTGTTTCTGGACCTATGCTTGGTTTGATTACAATACTAGTCTCATCTGCAAAAAGAACTAATTCTGCTTGTTTCACACTATGTGGAAGATCGTTTAATTATATGAGTAACAGTAGTGGGCCTAAGACCGAACCTTGGGGAAACCCTTACTTGATTTCTTCCCAGTCAGAATTATACCTCTGGGCTATATTGCTTTCTCTATTCTTTTGGTTGGATATGGCATTATCCATTGGTTGGATATACCATGAATGCAATAAAATGCCAATTTATGTAGGAGAATACTCTGATTGACACTTTAAAATGCATTAGAATGATAGCACATAATAGCAGCTGATGCTGTTTTATTATTTAATGCTTGTAAAAACTGATGAGTGAATGTGTAAATGGTATTCTCAGTAGAGATACCCTTCTGAAACCCAAACTGTGATTTGCGAAGGGTACTATTATTTCTAAAGTAAGATACTATCCTAGAATACATAATGTTCTAAAAATTTGGAGAATGTCAACAGTGAAACAGGTTGGTAGTTATTGATGTCTCAGTCGTCCAAAATAGTGCATTTAATTAACGATTTAACAACTGCAAATTGTAGGAAAAGCTTGCAACAGACAGGGATGAGGTGTACAGAGAACCTGATGCTAATTTAAAATTTATCCTATTTCATGGTATAATTCCCTAAGAAATCAGTGAAATATAATAGTAAGGAACTGTCTAAAAATCTGTGGTTTACTAAAGGGATAAAAACATCTTGTAAACAGAAAAGAGAAATGTATCTTATAGCTAGAAGGAGTAACGATCCAGAAACAGTCAAATATTATAAAAGCCACTGCACTGTGTTAAGGAAAGTTATTATAAAGTTCAGAATTATGTGCATTATGCCTAAGATTAGCACCTCTGTAAATAAAATTAAAGTGATTTGGAATAGTGTTAGAAGGGAAACAGGGTAACCAAGAGCACTGGGAGGCTTCCTTTCTATCAGACTCAATGAAAAGTTTGTTAACAAGAAGTCAGAAGTAGAAAACACTTTTAGTAATCATATTTTAAGTGTTGTAGAGAAAATAGGATCCAGATATTCATTAGAAAATGCAAGGCTGTGTATGGAAGAGGCAATACTTATGCAGTTTGATAGAACTGAAATTCAACCAGTGTCTCCCACTGAAATTATGAAAATAATAAATTCACTCAAAACTGAAAGTTTGTATGGAATTGATGGGATTTCCAACACAGTACTAAAAACTTGTTCTCAGCAGATGAGTAGCATTTTCAGCCACATATGTAGTAGCTCACTGAAGCACATCATTTTTCCAGACAGTCTAAAATATGCTATTGTTAAACCATTGCATAAAAAAGGTGATAGGTCTGATGCTAAAAACTACCGCCCAATCTCAGTTCTGACAGCTTTATCCAATTCTTTTTACAAAAACAATGTATTCAAAAGTAGTTTCATGTATTTGTCAAAATGAAGTACTAACAAAACGTCAGTTTTCTGTTCAGAAAGGCTTTTAAATAGATTAAGCTACATAAGCTTCCACTGATCAAGTATTAAATGCTCTCATTAACCAAACATCATCCATTGGAATATTTTATGATCGTTCAAGACTTTTGACTTTGTGAATCATGAAATTCCCCTAGATAAGCTTAAGTATTGTGGTATGAGTGGGACAGAGCAAATATTGTTTATTGCATATTTAACTGGAAGAATGCAAAAGATTGAAATTAACAGTACAGATAGTCTGCAAAAATCAGCATTGTCCTCAAACTGGGAAAGTATCAAGAATGGTGTCCCACAGGGTTCAGCCTTGTATCCCTTTTTTTCTTAATATATATTAATGACTTGCCACTCTATATTCATGAAGATGCAAAGCTAGTTCTTTTTGCTGATAATACAAGTATGGTAATCACACCCAACAAGCAAGAATTAGCATGGTATATAGCAAATAACGTCCTTCAGAAAGTTATTAAGTGGTCTTCTGCAAATGGACTCTAACTTAATTTTGAGAAAACGCAGTATATACAGTTTTGTACAGTAAATGGAATAACACCACCGATAAATATAAACTTTGAACAGAAGTCTGTTTGTAAGGCAGAATATTCAGAATTTCTGGATGTGTGCATTGATGAGAAATTGAACTGGAAGAAACACATTGATGATCTGCAGAAATTGTTAGGTTCTGCTAGTTATGCTATTGGGGTTATTGCAAATTTTGGTGATAATCATATCAGTAAATTAGCCTAGTATACCTATTTTCATTCATTGCTTTCACATGGCATCATATTTTGGGGCAATTCATCGTTAAGAGAAAAAGTATTCATTGTTCAGAAGTGTGTAATCAGAATAATAGCTGGACAACATCCAAGATCATATTGCATACATTTATTTAATGAACTCAGGATATTCACAGTGCCTTTTCAATACACATATTCACTTACGAAATTTGTTAGTAATAACCCTTCCCAATTCAAGATTAATAGCGAGCTGCATAGCTACAACGCTAGAAGAAAGGATAATCTGTGCTGCTGTAGTTTAAATCTGGCTTTGGCACAGAAAGGGGTGAATTATGCTGCTACAAAAATCTTTGTCCATTTGGCAAATAGTACTGAAAGTCTAACAGATAGCCAACCAACATTTAAAAACCAGTTAAAAGAATTTCTGAATAACAACTCCTTCTACTCAATAGATGAATATTTAGATATGAAGCACTGACAGTAAAAAAAAAGTTTAATGAAAACTTAGGGTAAGCTAGGTTAAACTGACACATTCTAGATCATTGAAAAATGTCATATTCATGATCTATGGAACAAGTATTAATGTTATATAATTTAATGTAAAGTCTCTCTTACCATCTTTCATAAAGACGGATTTAACAACAGCATATTTCAGTCTCCCTGGAAAAATGCCTTGAGTTAGTGACGCATTACATATTTCGTATAAGAAAGGGTTATTACATGGGAACAAATATTTAGTACTGTATTGGAAATACTATAAAAACCAGATGAGCTTTTATTTTTGAGAGGAAATATAACTTTCTGAATTTTAGAAGGATAATTTTACGGAAGCTACCTTTTCAACATACTACTGTGAATTTGTTCTTGAAGTGTTTCTCCGTTGGTTTCTACTATATTTAAGAAATGATTATTAAATGCATTTGTTACCAGTGACTCAACATTTAACGCTTCTGTTCCGTTCAGTGGTGATGTTGTTTTGTTTTGTTCGGTGGATGGTTGTCCCATCTCTTGTTTCACTACTTCCTTCTTCGATTTTTTTAAACCTTTCTTAGTAATTCTGAGTAATACTGCAGGCCCCATATTTGTTCTTACCAATAGATACATTTCCGTTGTCCTTTCATGTTGTCGTTGTTGTGGTCTTCAGTTCTGAGACTGGTTTGATGCAGCTCCCCATGCTACTCTGTCCTGTTGCAAGTAACTGCTGCACTCTACATCCTTCTGACTCTGCTTAGTGTATTCATGTCTTGGCCTTCCTCTACGAGTTTTACCCTTCACACTGCCCTTCAATAACAAATTGGTAAACAATTGATGCCTCAGAACATGTTCAGTCAACTGATCCGTTCTTCTGGACAAGTTGTGCTACAAATGCCTCTTCTCCCAAATTCTGTTTAGTAGCTCCTCATTAGCTACGTGATCTACCCATTAAATCTTTAGGATTATTCTGTAGCACCACATTTCGAAAGCTTCTATTCTCTTCTTGTTTAAACTATTTACTGTCCACATTGCGCATAGATACATGGCTACATTCCATACAAATACTTTGAGAAAAGACTTCCCGACACTTAAATCTATACTCGATGTTAACAAATTTCTCTTCTTCAGAAACGATTTTCTTGCCATTGCCAGTCTATATTTTATATCCTCCCTACTTCGACCATCATCAGTTATTTTGTTCCCTGAATAGCAAAGCTCGCCTACTGCTTTAAGTGGCTCATTTCCTAATCTAATTCCCGCAGCATCACCCGACTTAATTCGACTACATTCCATTGTCTTCGTTTTGCTTTTGTTGATGTTCATCTTATAACCTCCTTTCAAGACACTGTCCATTCCTTTCAACTGCTCTTCCAAGTCCTTTGCTGTTTCTGACAGAATTACAATGTCATCGGTGAACCTCAAAGTTTTCGTTTCTTCTCCATGGATTTTAATACCAACTCCGAAGTTTTCTTTTGTTTCCTTTACTGCTTGCTCAATATACAGATTGAATAACATCGAGGATAGGCTACAACCCTGTCTCACTCCCTTCCCAACCACTGCTCCCCTTTCATGCCACTCGACTCTTATAACTGCCATCTAGTTTCTGTACAAATTGTAAATAACCTTTCACTCCCTGTATTTTATCCCTGCCACCTTCAGAATTTGAAAGAGAGTATTCCCGTCAACATCGTCTAAAGCTTACTCTAAGTCTACAAATGCTAGAAACATAGGTTTGCCTTTCCTTAATCTTTCTTCTAAGATAAGTCGTAGGGTCAGTATTGCCACATCTGATTTAATTAGACTACATTCCATTATCTTCGTTTTGCTTTTGTTAATGTTAATCTTACAGCCTCTTCTGAAGACACTGTGCATTCCGTTCAGCTGTTCTTCCAAGTCCTTCGCTGTCTCTGACGGAATTACAGTATAATCGGCAAACTTCAAAGTTTTTATCTCGTCTCTATGGATTTTGATTCCTACTCGAAATTTGCTTTTCGTTTCCTTTACTGCTTTCTCAATGTATAGATTGAATATCGGGGATAGGCTACAACCGTGTCTCACTTCCTTCTCAGTCACTGCTTCCCTTTCATGTCCCTCGACTCTTATAACTGCCAGCTGATTTCTGTAGAAATGGTAAATAGCATTTAGTCCCCTGTATTTGACCCTGCCACCTTCAGAATTTGAAAGAGTATTCCAGTCAACAGTGTCAAAAGCTTTCTCGAAGTCTACAAATGTTATAAACGTAGGTTTGCCTTTCCTTAGTATATCCTCTCGGAAAAGTCGTAGGATCAGTATTGCCTCACGTGTTCCAACATTTCTACAGAATCCAAACTGACTTTCCCCAAGGTCGCCTTTTACCAGTATTTCAATTTGTCTATAATAATTTCGTGTCATTATTTTGCAGCCGTGACTTATTAAGCAGATAGTTCGGTAATATTCACATCTGTCAACACCTATTTTCTTTGAGATTGGAACTATTATATTCTTCTTGAAGTCTGTGGGTATTTCGCCTGTCTCATACATCTTGCTCACCATGTGGCAGAGTTTTGTCAGGGCTGTATCTCTCAAGGCTATCAGTAGTTCTAATGGAATGTTGTCTATTCCCGGGACCTTGTTTCGGCTTAGGTCTTCCAGTGTTCTGTCAAATTCTTCACGCGGTATTATATCTCTCATTTCATCTTCACCTACGTCCTCTTCCTGCCTCTTGCTTTTACTGCATTTTTATATGATATCCTTTCATCAATTAAATTCAATATCTCTTCTACTTTATCCTCTGCTCCCTTCACTACTTCATCTCTCAAAGCTACCCATTCTTCTTCTACTGTATATCTTTCCCCCGTTTTTGTCAATCATTCCCTAATGCTCTCTCTGAAACTCTCTGCAATCTCTGGTTCTTTCAGTTTATCCAGGTCCCATCCTCTTAAATTCCAACTCTTTTGCAGTTTCTTCAGTTTTAATCTATAGTTGATAAGCAATAGATTGTGGTCAGAATCCACATCTGCCCCTGGAAATGTCTTACAATTTGAAACCTAGTTCCTAAATCTCTGCCTCACCATTATGTAATCTACCGGAAACCTTCGTGTCTACAGGCTTCTTGCACATGCATAACATTCTTTCATGATTCTTAAAGAATGTGTTAGCTATGATTAAGTTATTCTCTGTGCAAAATTCTACCGGGTGGCTTCCTCATTCATTCCTTACCCCCATTCCATATTCACCTACTACTTTTCCTTCTCTTCCTTTTCCTACTATCGAATTCCTATCTCCCATACTATTAAACTTTCATCTCCCCTCACTGTCTGAATAATTTCTTTTATCTCATCATACATTTCTGCAAGCTCTTCGTCATCTGTGGAGCTAGTTGGGATATAAACTTGTACTTCTGTGGTAGGCGTGGGCTTCATGTCTATCTTAGCTACAATAATATGTTCACTGTGTTGTTCGTAGTAGCTTACCCATGCTCCTATTTTTTATTCATTTTTAAACCTACTCCTGCATTACCCCTATTTGACTTTGTATTTATACTCATGTATTCAGCTGACCAGAAATCTTCTTCCTCCTGCCACCGAACTTCACAAATTCCCACTATATCTAACTTTAACCTACCCTTTTATCTTTTTAAATTTTTTAACCGACCTGCCCGATTAAGGGACCTGACTGTTCACGCTCCAATCCTTAGAACGCCAGCTTTGTTTCTCCTGATAACGACGTTCTCCTGAGTAGTCACCGCTCAGAGGTACGAATGGTGGACTATTTAACCCACAGAATATTTTACCCAAGAGGACGCCATCATCTTTTAACTATACAGTAAAGCTGCATGCTCTCGGGAAAAATTATGCCTGTATTTTCTCCTTGCTTTCAACCGTTCGCAGTACCAGCACAGCAAGGCCATTTTGGTTAATGTTATGAGACTAGATCAGTCAATCATCCAGACTGCTGCCCCTGTAACTACTGAAAAGGCTGCTGCCCCTCTTCAGGAACCACATGTTTATCTGGCATCTCTGTTGTGGTTGCACCTACAGTATGGCTATCTGTATCGCTGAGGCACGCTCGTCTCCCCTTTCCTTTCATAAGATACTTAATCCCTAAAGGGATCCATGTTTTTTTAAATGGCTTTTAGTGTCCTGGTTAGCTTATGTGGAAAACTATTTTCAAATGATTTGATGAATTTATCATGGAGTAGATTGAAGTTTATGTTAGCATCTGGTTCATCATCATCAACTTCCAGTGTCATTTCCTGTAAACTATTCTTAAAAACGTTTGTATTGGATCCGTTAATTATTCTAACTGATTTTCACTAAGGAGTATCGATACTGCAAGGCGCTAAGTTATTTATCCTAACTAACTGTGCATTATGGTATATATGGTATATCAATAAAATTTTATCAAATAAGACATGGTTGGAGGTCGTGGCTGTTATATGAAATAATATTAACAATGTGCTGCATATATGTACGGTACATGGTTAGTGAGCCTTCACGGATCATCTCGATAGACTACATGTGTAATGTCTATGATTTTTTTGTCGAAGTTTTGCTACTGGCGAGCGGTGCCAAAGGGAGTCAGTCTGGTTTTCGGCGGCGGACAGAGAGCTTCTTGACTACCGACAGAAGACGTCACAGGAAAGTTTAAGCAACTGGGGACGCAGCAGCAATGCGCCATTGAACTGCAACTTGCTAACCACGTCTGGAGACAGTCCCCGGACATGTCTGAAAGAACAGATATCATCTTCATATAGATAAGGCTTACCGGCCAATGATCTTCTTCAGTGCGGATTAATGAGCACAAATGTAGTGAGTCGACAGTAAGTTGGATGTGTGGGTCTCACGGGTAGCCCTACCTTCCGTAGAAACACTGGAACACGTGAGGCAATACTGACCTTACGACTTATCTTAGAAGAAAGATTAAGGAAAGGCAAACCTACGTTTCTAGCATTTGTAGACTTAGAGAAAGCTTTTGACAATGTTGACTGGAATACTCTCTTTCAAATTCTAAAAGGTGGCAGGGGTAAAATACAGGGAGCGAAAGGCTATTTACAATTTGTACAGAAACCAGATGGCAGTTATAAGAGTCGAGGGACATGAAAGGGAAGCAGTGGTTGGGAAGGGAGTAAGACAGGGTTGTAGCCTCTCCCCGATGTTGTTCAATCTGTATATTGAGCAAGCAGTAAAGGAAACAAAAGAAAAATTCGGAGTAGGTGTTAAAATTCATGGAGAAGAAATAAAAACGTTGAGGTTCGCCGATGACATTGTAATTCTGTCAGAGACAGCAAAGGACTTGGAAGAGCAGTTGAATGGAATGGACAGTGTCTTGAAAGGAGGATATAAGATGAACATCAACAAAAGCAAAACAAGGATAATGGAATGTAGTAGAATTAAATCGGGTGATGTTGAGGGTATTAGATTAGGAAATGAGACACTTAAAGTAGTAAAGGAGTTTTGCTATTTGGGGAGCAAAATAACTGATGATGGTCGAAGTAGAGAGGATATAAAATGTAGGCTGGCAATGGCAAGGAAAGCGTTTCTGAAGAAGAGGAATTTGTTAACATCCAGTATTGATTTAAGTGTCAGGAAGTCATTTCTGAAAGTATTTGTATGGAGTGTAGCCATGTATGGAAGTGAAACATGGACGATAAATAGTTTGGACAAGAAGAGAATAGAAGCTTTTGAAATGTGGTGCTACAGAAGAATGCTGAAGATTAGATGGGTAGATCACATAACTAATGAGGAAGTATTGAATAGGATTGGGGAGAAGAGAAGTTTGTGGCACAACTTGACCAGAAGAAGGGATCGGTTGGTAGGACATGTTCTGAGGCATCAAGGGATCACCAATTTAGTATTGGAGGGCAGCGTGGAGGGTAAAAATCGTAGAGGGAGACCAAGAGATGAATACACTAAGCAGATTCAGAAGGATGTAGGTTGCAGTAGGTACTGGGAGATGAAAAAGCTTGCACAGGATAGAGTAGCATGGAGAGCTGCATCAAACCAGTCTCAGGACTGAAGACCACAACAACAACAACACCTAGCCCATGTATCTATCTTCATTCTTGTACATACGAAATCGATTACATTTTTTGAACCACCCTTTGATGTCATCGATAATTATACTACTGAGGAGTGACAGCTGAAAGCGTCTTCTAATTCTTGTTATCGTACTTGCCTGCGCTGGAATTTTACTGGCAACCTATGTGCAACGCCAATCAGTACCTCACCTTATCTTTGACCTTCTGTGCCGTAGACTGCATACTGCGTAGGGGGAACGGAAGAACTGCGTGCCGGTAATGATGAGCTCAGTATTGCAGCGCCTGAACCGAAGTGAAACTGGTTGACATCCGGCTCCACATACCTTGTTTTGACTGAATATTGTTTTCAACAGATATCTGTATGATCTGCGTCTGCTTCAATACAGGGCTCTATGTCACTGATCGAACAATAAGACTTTTAGTACGCTCCCTATAACTTCATCTTTCGTTCCCACGGGTATGCTGTAAACACTGGCTTAGTGAGCTTATCTCGAGTGGTCAACTTGCAACAACATGAGTCGAGAGGTGAGGAATTTTAAATTACATAACTGAGTTTAAACACTTTGTTCACAAAACTGAGCTCAGATTTCGAGTAGTAGTCGAAATCTGACTAAGTACGTTAACAACCAAAAGTTTTGTTTCAACCACATTAAAACTTATGATCCACATGCAGTATCACTGAAGTCCACGTTTCCAGTACCCACTTATTTCGTTATCGCATGTCACTGAACAACACACTCTAGAATTTATACTTACATCCAAGGTAACACTGACTGCATCCCTTAGCTTTACATATGCAATTGGACGTATGCTGTGTTGTACTATTTTAAAGTGTTTTGAAAAATGTTTAACATTTAGTTAATGCTCAGCAATATGATTTTGCTGTCACATTCTAATATCGTGCTCCAAAAAGTCACAGAAGATGCCTGAATCCACCTTATAATGGAGTTTTGTGTTCACCTGAATTCTTCACAGGTTAATTGACTGAAGTAAGACCTATTCTCCAGAGAGCGTTACAATGTTAGTTTATTATTTACTTATCTAAGTAAAAATGCTGAAAAAAATTATATCTCAGACTGACACTTACTGATGGTACTACCATCATCAGTCAGGTCACCAATGAATGAGTCCCAGCAGTGTATATGTACAGTCAAACGCACAATTGTATAGGTCACACAAGAGGAATTATGCCGGCCGAAGTGGCCGTGCGGTTAAAGGCGCTGCAGCCTGCAACAGCGAGACCGCTACGGTCGCAGGTTCGAATCCTGCCTCGGGCATGGATGTTTGTGATGTCATTAGGTAAGTTAGGTTTAACTAGTTCTAAGTTCTAGGGGACTAATGACCTCAGCAGTTGAGTCCCATAGTGCTCAGAACCATTTGAACCATTTGAATTATGTATACAGTGTTTCACAGTTTGTTACGCGCTTATAGAGGTTGTAGAGGGGATTTACTAGATCAAGTTTTACATAGGAACCCATGCCTGGAAACTGTTCGTTTCCATACGACAAGGAAAACAATATGTACGGATTTCACTCCTCTTTACTGCGATAGTACGACAGCTGTTCTATACGCCACCATCAGGTTCGTTGCACACTGTGTACCTGCTCAGTAAGTTCTCAGGAACTCTGTCCAACATGCATGGTGTATCGTTAATCACTTCTGCCGCAGCCGTGATCCGTGTAACCAGATCTTCCTGTGACTGGACAGGAATCTCGTAAACAAGACTTCATGTGGCCCCACAAGAAAAAAGTCCAAAGGGGTTAAATCTACGCATGTGATTCACCTCGACTGATCCACCTGTCCCCGTAGACTAAGTTCAAATGATTTCAAACGAGAACTGGAAAATGTACTGTCACTCCATGTTGGAACAACCATTCGTCCCGATTGCTAACGCCAATCTTCCAAAAACTTCGCGAGCACTTGCTGAGTGAATATCAAACACCTAGCATCACACAGGTGGGGAGGATGGATGTACGGTCCACTCACATGACCATCGCTCTTATCTACCCAGACACTGATACCGAAAGTGTGCTGAAATCTTCGTGCACAAGCGACTCGGCTTTTTTTGTTCCCACATGTGGCTATTTCGAGCGTTCAGAACGTCTTCCCTGTTGAAATGAGCTACGTCGGTGAACAAAATTCGCCTTGGAAAGTGAGGAAAGTCCACACAATGGTGAAACTGACACTTGGAACAAAATCTGCCGGCAGCTTGGCGTTAAACTTCTGACGGTGATATGAGTGGAGTGGCTGTCCATGCCGAACACGCCAGAGAAATGAGTGACACACAAACAAGTCAAGTGCAGTGTTACGAGTACTCGTCGATGGGTTCTTGTCAACTGGATGAAGCATTTCCTCTTCCCATATTCTCCGATAATTCTGTCTCTTTTCCTCCCCAAACTGTAGTGTTCCAATCACGTATGATTATTAGATTTTTCATCGTTCTTTACATACCGGATTACACGTTCCGTGACATCATATACTTTCTCTAGCTACTGCAAGTCAACTGTTTTGTGGCTGATTTGTCTAAACATAGCCCCAATTCTGTGTGGAGCAGTCTGTCAGTGCCGTTCCTACAGTTCTTCCGTCTTCCATCCCTTTTTGGGGGAAGAACCCTGTAGTCTGCAAATCTTAATAAGGTTTTCTTTTGTATTTGCGTTATTATTCCAGTTCAAAATTATATTTTCAGATTGATACCTCACAACTATGTTTGGGGTAGCTTTAAGGAAAACACATGGAAGGTGGTCCTATACCTCTTGTCTTGTGTTGTTTCATGTAATACGATTTATTACTTAACAACAATATTATTATTATTACACTTTAAAAAACTAGTTAAAAGAATCACAACTGTCACACTGTCAGAAACTTGAACAGGCTCAATTAATTATAGAAACAAATTTTAACAATTAATAGCATTAAGAGCAAGGCTTGAAACCGGAGGTATACAGTTCCCAAAAAACAGGAGACATCACACCAACTGAGCGTGGCTGCGAGAAGGTTCAACAAAAAATTTTATCAACAAAATAAATTACAATGACAGCCATTAAATGTACTAACAGTTTCCAAACTTAGGTAACTATTATACAATTGGATAACACCCATCCAAATACAGAAAGGATCACAAGTCACGCCACTGACTGTAGCTGTTGGAAGGCCGCTTAAAAATATAGAAGCCTTAATTTAAATTCCCCCCCATGAACCATGGACCTTGCCGTTGGTGGGGAGGCTTGCGTGCCTCAGCGATACAGATAGCCGTACCGTAGGTGCAACCACAAAGGAGGGGTATCTGTTGAGAGGCCAGACAAACGTGTGGTTCCTGAAGAGGGGCAGCAGCCTTTCCAATAGTTGCAAGGGCAACAGTCTGGATGATTTACTGATCTGGCCTTGTAACAATAACCAAAACGGCCTTGCTGTGCTGGTACTGCAAACGGCTGAAAGCAAGGGGAAACTACAGCCGTAATTTTTCCCGAGGGCGTGCAGCTTTACTGTATGATTACGAGGTATTGAATAAAATTGGGGAGAAGTTTGTGGCACAACTTGACCAGAAGAAGGGATCGGTTGGTAGGACATGTTCTGAGGCATCAAGGGATCACCAATTTAGTATTGGAGGGCAGCGTGGAGGGTAAAAATCGTAGAGGGAGACCAGGAGATGAATACACTAAGCAGATTCAGAAGGATGTAGGTTGCAGTAGGTACTGGGAGATGAAGAAGCTTGCACAGGATAGAGTAGCATGGAGAGCTGCATCAAACCAGTCTCAGGACTGAAGACCACAACACAACACATAATTTAAGCAATAAAATACACAATTTCTCAAGACATACAAAATGGGAAGGTATAAAATTTATTTATAATTCCCTATCGGTACACTCCAATAAAACATGGAAAATGACCCTTAAATAAAAATACAATTCCTCGAAATACAAGATAAGTTGGGAACACATAGAACTTAAATGTGACTCCTATCTGGTACAGACCAGCAGAAACGTTGACAATGACTTTTAATATATATGCAACTGCGCCGAATTCAAGACAAGCTAGGAGGATATGCAATTTAAATGTACACCATAATTGCTACAGACCAGGAGAAACTTTGACAATAACCTTTAATAAATATACAGTTGTACAAAATTCAAGGTAATCTGAGAGCTCCAGCAAACGGCTATCACAGCCAACAAGGAACCAGCACCCAAGTTTCACAATGAGTGGAGTTAGCTAATGACTGTGAATTAAGGTAAGGTTCAAAAGGTTTTATTGATAAGTAACAGGCCTTAAACTTAACGCACTGAGGTGTAGTAATGAGCATGAAACGTTTAAACGAGCAATTAAAGAGGTACAGTTAGGAGAAACTTCGGGCTTCCCGAACATGCCTTAAACCTCTTGAGCTTATTAAATTCACCAAATAGAGAAGACTACTTGTTCCCGTTTAATATGCGCAAATAAGGCTGCACACAAGAATGCCTAAGAGGTAGAAACAATCAGCTTTACTTAAATTGAGCGGCCCTGATGTGACTGTTAGAGGTACCAGATTGTTGGCCAATCCAGACGTGCGACAATGGGAGTACCACGGCGTCAACGAGCAAACACGACTCTGCTCCGGGCTCAGTGAACAGGAAAGCGTCATCTGCCGTTCAAAGCTACCCTGCCAACATACATCAAAAGGGAACAGTAATCTTCACAAATAAGGCTGCACACAAGAATGCCTAAGAGGTAGAAACAATCAGCTTTACTTAAATTGAGCGGCCCTGATGTGACTGTTAGAGGTACCAGATTGTTGGCCAATCCAGACGTGCGACAATGGGAGTACCACGGCGTCAACGAGCAAACACGACTCTGCTCCGGGCTCAGTGAACAGGAAAGCGTCATCTGCCGTTCAAAGCTACCCTGCCAACATACATCAAAAGGGAACAGTAATCTTCACAAATAAGGCTGCACACAAGAATGCCTAAGAGGTAGAAACAATCAGCTTTACTTAAATTGAGCGGCCCTGATGTGACTGTTAGAGGTACCAGATTGTTGGCCAATCCAGACGTGCGACAATGGGAGTACCACGGCGTCAACGAGCAAACACGACTCTGCTCCGGGCTCAGTGAACAGGAAAGCGTCATCTGCCGTTCAAAGCTACCCTGCCAACATACATCAAAAGGGAACAGTAATCTGCGCAAATAAGGCTGCACACAAGAATGCCTAAGGGGTAGAAAATCTGAACTAATCTCACAAACGGCCACGGATATAAGTTACAATCTTAACATTCCTTAAAATTATTATTATTCAGAAGCGAAAATATCTGCGCCTGCTGATGCAGTAACTCTGGCATATTCATCTACAAGATCCTTTGCCTCCCACACAGATTATATTACTGTTTAATTCCCTCCACGGAACTTACAACAGGAAATGCTCGTACACTTGCACGACATATGGCCTGGAACATAAATTGTGATCAATAACACTGACCGATGATAATGCACTCAAGCATTTGTAGGCGTATCAATATAACAAATCGAACTCCACATAACACATACAAGCTCTTACAATAACAAGCTCTGAGAAATAAGAAAACAACATTTAACTCCACTCAGGTGGGAAGGAAGGGGCCGTGACTTGCAGGATCTTGGTTAGGGCGTTGTTGCCTCCAATCTGTACAGGCGGTCATTGAGGTGCCGTAAAACATAAGCTTGCAGAGTAGGTCAGGAACTTGCTGATCAGGTTACACCTGACGTCCGTGGGTCTTACAGCCGCTGACAATCCTTACGCGGTTCAAAAAGATTTCGGGCTTGCAGCCGGTCGTCGTAAACTTCATTGCAAGATATTTCGGCTGGACAACTGCCAGCCATCTTCAGGTGAGCCGAACGAAGACTGACGTTCTCCGCTCTGTCTTATATAGTGCGCTGATAGTACTGCCACGCATGCGTTGCAGTCGCGGAGACAGAAGGGCCACACCGCCCAGCGACAGCGCCCTCGCTGATGGAACTGCAATACTCAGCTGCCCTCGGTATTGTCGCTGGCCGCAGCTATCGAAGTCTTCTGGCGTCTTCGTCTCGAGCAAATTTCGTAGATGTGGGGATTCCATGCGTTATTCAATTGGTAACCACTGTCACGGTTCATTAGATTTCCCGCACTGTGAATTTCAACGGTTTCTTTGATAATGGAGTCCCAAAAAGTTGTTGCTGTGGCCAAAATCGAAGTTTTGTCGAACGCCATTGTATGTCTATTAGAAATACAATTTTCCGTAACTGCAGACTTACTGGGTTGCAGTAGGCGAGTGCAACGTTGATGTTCTGCACAACGCTCTTCCACTGTACGCGTTGTCTGTCCTATAAAGCCCATACCACATTGACACGGTATTTTGTAAATTCCCGCCTTCCGCAGTAACAAATCATCCTTCACCGATCCCGGCAAATCCGAAATCTTAGAAAGCGAATGAAAAACCACTTTCACATGAAAATTATTAAGAATCCTCGCTATCTTGAAGGAGATATTTCCAACGAAGGGAAGAAAAGCTAGGGACTTGGTTGGCGCGTTCTCCTCCTTATCCACTTCCCGGTTCCTGGCTCTAGTTGAGAAGGCCCTGTTAATTTGCTGGGTAGAGTCTCCATTGTCTCTGAACACCGTCCTTAAATGTGCAAGTTCCTTACCCAGATTCTCTGCATCCCACATCGTATGTGCCCTGTCCACAAGGGTTTCAAATACACTCATGGTCTGGGTTGGGCGACGGCAACTTGAAGAATGCAAGTACAAATTAGTGTGAGTGGGCTTACGATAAACAGAATGTCCCACCGAGCCGTCACTCTTCCGTTTAACCAAAACATCCAGTAATGGAAGGCAGCCATCTTTCTCTAGTTCCATAGTAAATCGAATATTCTCATGGATGGAGTTAAGATGATGAAAGACGGAGACCCTGCTACTGCACAGCTCTTCTGCACTCTTCCACGGTACATGGTCGGCGACTAAGGGCAAGAACAAGACACAGCGCTCCTGAAGGAAGCGACGCCTGGCAGCTGCAATAAACCCATCTGTGGAGCAACGTTCCCTCTTTATGCTTCTGTACTTTGCGTTTTATTTATTAAATAATTTCATAATTTACTGAGGTGCACCTTCCATTACCGATTAGTAACCTCCTCATCAGACCAATTAGTTTATATTGTCATACAAAGTCCCCCATTTTATTATATCCAGTTGATAATTTCTTTTCCTACTCCCAGTTAATTTGGCAGCATTCTTTTTTTAGTGTATTTAACATTGTTTTAATATAATAATAAATTTAATTATGTAATTGTGTATATGGTGGTATCCTCTAGCAGATGTACGTTTGTTTCTATCTCAAAAATCAGAATGACAGGACACAAAGTGGTTTTAATAGCTCAGTACTTGATTGTATATCATGTTAAGTGTTGCACCCTGCAACGATATTTTATATGCTCTCGATCACTTTATTTTCTTTCTGTTTTTTAAATATTGTCTGTTGCCAAAATTTTTCATGAACAAAATTTTTTCTGACTTTTCTAGTACTGAAGACGATCGGGAGCACTTTGTAAACCGGTCATACCATTCTATAAACTCGCGATTTAGACTAATACATTTCATATCTAGAATTGAGATTGCGTTTCCACATTCTTGACCATGTCAAGTATTTGGACATCATAAACCTCCCTGTAATTACGTATCAGTTTATTGCGTAAGAAGTAGCGTAATTAATGACTACATAGCTCATAGTCCGCTTTGCATATTGACAATTATTCAACATGTATCACATCACTCATCGACACTTTTTACATCGCCCTGTCCATCAAAAACTTACAATTTATACACTGGCAGTTGTGCAATGCTTTACTCGTGCAAATCATGTCGATAAAGAAAACTTAAGTGGATAAATTTTCACCAGATGAAGTGAAATGATATTACAACAATAATGGAAAAACAACATCGGTAGGAAATATGTCAACACATAACGCTCACGATGTCTCACCTGCTCAAAAATAAAAGTCACTTCAATGAATAAAGAAAAAGTTATATGGCGTAGCCCACCCACTTCTTTTGGTAGACGGTCTTATCGACTGTCATTACATGCACCTAGTACAATTCCAACGTAATTTTACGGAAACGAAAGGGAAATATGTGCAGCTAATGACCAAAATGACAACTGAATACAATGCCTTAATAAAGACGTCATGAAAGAAAATGTAATCAAAAAATTAATTTAGGTCGATTAGTAGAATCGATAATTCATTAAAATTTATATTTTAGTGAGATTCAAACCATGCATTGAAATAATTCAGTCTGCATACTTAAAGTGGAAAATTTATTTCTGAAACTGATTGGTATGTGCAAAAATCAGACACCTGTATTCGCAACTGCGTTCTCAAAATGAGTCCTTGCACAGCACCAAACTCAGTTGACTTTCACATTTGTCATTGTATTGTCACCTTGCCTTTTTCTTTTCTATATTACATAACTGTTTCTAGAAGGTCAAATTTGGAGTCTGTATTTAATTGATTTCGACGTATATAATATTTTAAATGTAAGTATTCATAGCCCTTCTCCTCCGAACCTGCCTCGTTCTCACCTCTGTTCCACGCAGTGTTACATATATTATGCAATAGCAACATGGAACTGGAATTTCTACTTCCTAACTTTTCGATAAGTGGTAGATGACCTAGGCCTATGACTTTTTTGCTTGTTCTGTAGTAATATTTATGTTTTCATGAAAAACTCGGAAAATAATAAAAGTATCGGAATGGAAACTTCAGAGGAATGTTTTTATAAACTAACACATCTTCTACCAAAATTTTAAGTTTGTGGTTTTAATATCTCGTGATTCTAAAAGAATATCGATTTTTGCAGAAGCTATGACATTAATTTCTGCCAAAGTCAGGATCAGGTACTTTTAGATACTTCTCTTCAATTTAATTTACAATTTGCATTCTGTTAATAACTGTGTGTTTTTAATATGATGTTGCACAATATCTAGCTGTAGGTATAGTTCGACAGTTTACACTCTCGGGCTATCAGAGGGGAGGAGGGAAGATGGGATACCACACTTTCCACCTCTCCATACTATCGAAACGATCATATTCACTTGTTTTCCCACAAATGAGCTCGTCTGCTGGAGGGCACCGATTAAGATCGCTATCTGACCATCCAAATTTGGATTTTCCACGATTACCTTAAGGCATTTAAGGTGAGTGCCAGGGTAGCTCCTTTCCAACGGCCCTCCTGATTTCCTGCCCTACCCTCCCCTAAACCGGTCTTTTACTCAGTCCCTGGAAGACCTCAGCATTAACGGGGCACAAAACACTAATCTACCTTTTGTTTTTAACTCAGTGCACAAGATTCATAGTGGCGGAAACGAAGCTAGTGTTTACGATAGGTCAGTGTCTGAATGCCAACCTCGTGCAGTGAATCAGGAGATGGCAGAATGTCAAACAATAACTACAACTATAGCATCAAATAAAACTCTTGAATAATCCATCACTGGCGGATAAACATATTATCTCTGATCAATGGCACAAAACTGGTTTCCCTGAAGGTACAGAAGAGGAGATACGGAAGATATGTTATTAACAAGTTGCACAGGTTAAATACCGTCTTTTGCAGCAGTAATGACAATATTATTAAGACCCAACGCATTTCGGTTTATTCTGAAGCACCTTCAGTTGTCACTGTAACAATAGGGTTTTTTATTCTTACAACTTTGTTTGATAAGACCATAAAAAGTTGGCATGCTATGTTACTCGCGTTTTTTTTTTGTTGTTGTTTACTTCAAACTTTCTGTTCGTCCACCTATCAAACTTGTACATCTGCAACTTCATGAAAAAGAGGCCGACAAACAGAGAAGACAATATGTTACTTTATTACCTGAACGGTATTAGTCATAGTTGACCTGTCGATTTGTGTGAAATGCATGCACTTACCTTAGCCAGTTGCTGGACCTTGCTGGCTCATCGACAGCGTCTAAAGGCTGTAAGCGGAGATATTTTTACATGTGGTACCTTAGTACCCCCATGAACCATGGACCTTGCCGTTGGTGGGGAGGCTTGCGTGCCTCAGCGATACAGATGGCCGTACCGTAGGTGCAACCGCAACGGAGGGGTATCTTTTGAGAGGCCAGACAAACGTGCGGTTCCTGAAGAGGGAAAGCAGCCTATTGAGTAGTTGCAGGGGCAACAGTCTGGATGATTGGCTGATCTGGCCTTGTAACACTAACCAAAACGGACTTGCTGTGCTGGTACTGCCAACGGCTAAAAGCAAGGAGAAACTATAGCCGTAATTTTTCCCGAGGGCATGCAGCTTCACGGAATGGTTAAATGATGATGACGTCCTCTTAGGTAAAATATTCCGGAGGTAAAATAGTCCCCCATTCGGATCTCCGGGCAGAGACTACTCAGGAGGACGTTGTTATCAGGAGAAAGAAAACTGGCGTTCTACGGATCGGAGCGTGGAATGGCAGATCCCTTAATCAGGCAGGTAGTTTAGAAAATTTAGAAAGGGAAGTGGATATGTTAAAGTTAGATATCGTGGGAATTAGTGAAGTTCGGTGGCAGGAGGAGCAAGACTTCTGACCAGGTGAATACAGGGTTATAATTACAAAATCAAATAGGGGTAATGCAGGAGTAGGTTTAATAATGAATAGGAAAATAGGAATGCGGGTAAGCTCCTACAAACAGCATAGTGAACGCATTTTTGTGGCAAGATAGATACGAAGCCCACGCCTACTACAGTAGTACAAGTTTATATGCCAACTAGCTCTGCAGATGAAGAAGAAATTGATGAACTGTATGATGAGATAAAAGAAATTATTCAGTTAGTGAAGGGAGACGAAAATTTAATAGTCATGGGTGACTGGAATTCGACAGTAGGAAAAGGGAGAGAAGGAAACATAGTAGGTGAATATGGATTGGGGGGAAGAAATGAAAGAGGAAGCTGTCTGGTAGAATTTTGCACAGAGCATAACTTGCTCATAGCTAACACTTGGTTCAAGAATCATAAAAGAAGGTTGTATACATGGAAGAATTCTCGAGATACTAGAAGGTATCAGATAGATTATATAATGGTAAGACGGAAATTTAGGAACCAGGTTTTAAATTGTAAGACATTTCCAGGGGCAGATGTGGACTCTGACCACAATATGTTGGTTATGAACTGTAGATTAAAACTGAAGAAACTGCAAAAAGGTGGGAATTTAAGGAGATGGGAGCTGGATAAACTGACTAAACCAGAGGTTGTAGAGAGTTTCAGGGAGAGAATAAGGGAACAATTGACAGGAATTGGGGAAAGAAATACAGTAGCAGAAGAATGGGTAGCTCTGAGGGACGTAGTAGTGAGGGCAGCAGATGATCAAGTAGGTAAAATGACGAGGGGTAATAGAAATCCTTCGGTAACAGTCGAAATATTGAATTTAATTGATGAAAGAATAAAATGTAAAAATGCAGTAAATGAAGCAGCAAAAAGGAATACAAACATCTCAAAAATGAGATCGACAGGAAGTGCAAAATGGCTAAGCAGGCATGGCTAGACGACAAATGTAAGGATGTAGAGGCTTATCTCACTAGGGGTAAGATAGATACTGCCTACAGGAAAATTAAAGAGACCTTTGGAGAAAAGAGAAACACTTGTATGAATATCAAGAGCTCAGATGGAAACCCAGTTCTAAGCAAAGAAGGAAAAGCAGAAAGGTGGAAGGAGTACATAGAGGGTCTATACAGGGCGATGTACTTGAGGACAATATTATGGAAATGGAAGAGGATGTAGATGAAGACGAAATGGGAGATACCATACTGCATGAAGAGTTTGACAGAGCACTGAAAGACCTATGTCGAAACAAGGCCCCAGGAGTAGACAACATTCCATTAGAACTACTGACGGCCTTGGGAGAGCCAGTCCTGACAAAATTCTACCATCTGGTGAGCAAGACGTATGAGACAGACAAAATACTCTCAGACTTCAAGAAGAATATAATAATTCCAATCCCAAACAAAGCAGTTGTTGACAGATGTATAATTACCGAAGTATCAGTTTAATAAGTCACAGCTGCTAAACACCAACGCGAATTCTTTACAGACGAATGGAAAAACTGGTAGAAGCCGCCCTCAGGGAAGATCAGTTTGGATTCCGTAGAAATATTGGAACACGTGAGGCAATACTGACCTTACGCCTTATCTTAGAAGAAAGATTAAGGAAAGACAAACCTACTTTTCTAGCATTTGTAGACTTAGAGAAAGCTTTTGACAGGGTTGACTGGAATACTCTCTTTCAAATTCTAAAGGTGGCAGGGGTAAAATACAGGGAGCAAAAGGCTATTTACAATTTGTACAGGAACCAGATGGCAGTTATAAGAGTCGAGGGGTATGAAAGGGAAGCAGTGGTTGGGAAGGGAGTGAGACAGGGTTGTAGCCTATCCCCGATGTTATTCAATCTGTATATTGAGCAAGCAATAAAGGAAACAAAAGAAAAGTTTGGAGTAGGTATTAAAATCCATGGAGAAGAAATAAAAACTTTGAGGTTCGCCGATGACATTGTAATTCTGTCAGAGACAGCAAAGGACTTGGAAGAGCAGTTGAACGGAATGGACAGTGTCTTGAAAGGAGGATATAAGATGAACATCAACAAAAGCAAAACGAGGATAATGGAATGTAGTCGAATTAAGATGGGTGATGCTGAGGGAATTAGATTAGGAAATGAGACACTTAAAGTAGTAAATGAGTTTTGCTAATTGGGGAGCAAAATAGCTGATGATGGTCGAGGTAGAGAGGTTATAAAATGTGGACTGGCAATGGCAAGGAAAGCGTTTCTGAAGAAGAGAAATTTGTTAACATCGAGTATAGATTTAAGTGTCAGGAAGTCGTTTATGAAAGTATTTGTATGGAGTGTAGCCATGTATGGAAGTGAAACATGGACGATAAATAGGTTGGACAAGAAGAGAATAGAAGGTTTCGAAATGTGGTGCTACAGAAGAATGCTGAAAATTATGTGGGTAGATCACATAACTAATGAGGAGGTATTGAATAGAATTGGGGAGAAGGCGTATTTGTGGTACAACTTAACTAGAAGAAGGGACCGGTTGGTAGGACATGTTCTGAGGCATCAAGGGATCACAAATTTAGCATTGGAGGGCAGCGTGGAGGGTAAAAATCGTAGAGGGAGACCAAGAGATGAATACACTAAGCAGATTGAGAAGGATGTAGGTTGCAGTAAGTACTTGGAGATGAAGAAGCTTGCACAGGGTAGGGTAGCATGGAGAGCTGCAAGAAACTAGTCTCAGGACTGAAGACCACAACAACAACCTTAGCATGTGCAAGCACCAGTGTGTTGGTTGTTTTTTCTCAACGTCCAACAGTCTTCCCTCCAACACGTCATGTAATTTACTACCCTATTTTTCTGCTTGGTTGTAGCTGCACCACGAAGTGGACTACGCCTCTCAATATAAACAACATTTTTGCGTCCTTGGGTCTGCATTTGAATACCTGACCTGCTGCCCAGAAATAAATAAGCGGTAATGACTTGTTCCTGCTACATGTACTTCGAAGAACTAACCAACCTACAAACATACGACTTGTAATAGCTATGATTAATAGTCTGAAAATTGCGTAGACATTGATGTAATACTGTTCAGTGTACCGACGTCAGTCACCAATAAAAAAATCTGCACTCTTACTCGCTACACCCTATATATCGCTACATACACAACGATCCACATGGAATAAATAAAACAAAATTATGCTTTCACTCAGGGAAAGCGGTCTGACAATGGGTGATTGTTTAGTGCTTTTTCCGTAGAAAATGCTTATTAATAATGTATTTCTTTGTTTTAATAAATGTGTTTCCCTATACCAATTTTACATTAATGTTATGTGCTCCCAACCCTATGAACTGGATCTTGTTGGTTCACCTTCGGCGGTGTGCTACCATGTTAATCATTAAAGCAGCTGAATGGACGAGAGGTTTGTGAACTAGTTGGCGCTCAGTGTGGGCCTGACAAAGATAACGGCTACATTACATCATTCACTTAAAAAAATGAACATCGTTAATGTCGTTTTTTGCATTACACCTGAAGTACAAAGCGTACTATCTAAAGCAGTATTATTTAAAGAGTGATACTGCGAAACCAACATGTTGTCTGTGTCCAGAACGAAATTTACAATCTACAGTGGGGTGTGTGCTGATAGGAGACATTCTAACAGATTAAAACCGTGTGCCGGACCTAGATTTGAACTCGAGACCTTTGCCTTTCGTGGGCAAGTTCTCTATCTTCCGAGCTACCCAAGCCCGACTTACGACCCGTCCTCACAGGTTCAATTTCGCCGGTACCTCGTCTCCTACCTTCCAAGCGTCCGGCCCCGGTAGCTGACTGGTCAGCGTGACAGACTGTCAATCCTAAGGTCCCGGGTTCGATTCCCGGCTGGGTCGGAGATTTTCTCCACTCAGGGACTGGGTGTTGTGTTGTCCTAATCATCATCATTTCATCCCCATCGACGCGCAGGTCGCCGAAGTGGCGTCAACTCGAAAGACCTGCACCAGGCGAACGGTCTACCCGACGGGTGGCCCTAGCCACACGACATTTCATTACCTTCCAAGCTTCGCAGAAGCTCTCCTGCAGATCTTACAAAACTAGCACTCCTGGAAGAAAGGATATTGCAAAGACCCCGAGTTCGAGTCGCGGTCTGCCACAGAGTTTTAATCTGCCAGGAAGTTTCTTGTTTCTGTGGATTTTACGCCATCTTATTAGTTGTCACGAATGGCTCCCTTCTCCAAATGCTGGAAAGAAACAATGTAGTTCATTTAAGGAAGGGGAGGGCAACTTGAAGCACTGTCCTGAATATTTAACTCATTAACATGAAAGTATCTGCAGAAGTACTTCCTTCCTAAATGTAACTATAGTGTGCAGTATCAGTTGAGGACTTACAAAGATATTGCTTTTCTCTTAGGTGACTGTGTTACTTCTCTCGGTGAACCAAATCAATAAAAAAGTCTTTGGTTTCTAGTCGAATGAGAGGTTCGAAAATGCAAGATGTTCAGATACACTCCAATTACCTTGTGGAGAAAATTCACCAACATCAGGTGAGAGATCATCTCGTCAAAATGCCGCTCTTTTTTATCGACCGAACTCGGCTGAAAACTCCATATTATATTTGAAAGAACAGATTCCATTTTGATACTGCACCCACTACGAATCAAGAAAAAAGGGAATTAAACACATAAACTGCCAGTGGTCATTGATTTACATGAAGGGGGCAAGTTGAAAATACAACTGGACCGGGATTTGAACCTGTGTCTCCTGCTTATTAGGAAGATGTGCCGACCATTACGTCATTCAGACATATTGGTCACCACAGTCACGCAGACCACGCTAGGACGCCTCTGTCGGACCCAAATGAGTAATGCGGCTAATCAGCATGGGCACTATATCAGTTGTATTTGGGATTAGTCGAGAATTTGGGATAATGATCATAAACCAGTTGTGGTTTGTGAACTGTCACCCACACTAATTTTCGAAACCTCAGAGAAAAATGCAATCTTTTGTTCACCTTGAAGTATTTTTCACTGTCTTCCTTAACATATACATGATTCGCAGACACAAATGCAATTGAGTTTACATTCCTTAAATTAAAGTGACGAGTTGCATCACAATGACCATCTATAATGTATGTTCATCGCAGAGGGTACTTTGCACCGATAACAGAAACTAATTCCTATACTATCAATAAAAAAAAAATCCTTCTCCAGTGTGTACCTCTAAATTGTAATTGAATACTGTAGGAAGAAATAAACTGTGTTAACTATCAATGGCGAGTTCTAATCGTCAAGGAGCGAAGAAATCTGGCGAGAGCAGTGAAACCTATGTTGTGAAATCGGCTAGTAGCAAATTTATCTGATAGCTCTACCTAGGCAGAGCCTAAATAATTCGTAAGTATGTGTCATACTCTGACCGACAACTCGTATTTGAATTTCAGAAGTCTAAATTAGGAGGTAAAAAAGGCAGCAAAATATTTGTAGCTGTGAGTTTTGTTTTTTAGCGCCCTCAGGCACATTTCGATCCGACCTCAAGTTTCTATAAATTCAACGGTGAAATATCAAATAAAGTCGAATCTTTAACATACTTGTTTAGAAATTATCGTACAAAGGAATCAAATGCTATTCACGTGAATGTAACGAACTCCTGTTAAGTGGCAACTCAGGGTGACTTGCTTAACTGATAACAAGACCATATCGGGAGATAAACGCAAAACAAACACAAAGTATAATGATGGAGTACAAATCATATGTGATTAGAAAGCGCTTTACTGTGATGTAAGAAAGATAAGAAAGATAACACACACACACACACACACACACATGTGCACACACTCGTGTACATCATTAAGGATACATACGTAGACGGCACATTTAAAACACTTACCCATGTCTGAGGCAAGCCGTTGACCCGACCTCTGCTGTGCATGCCTGCGACACCACACAGAGTTTCAGAGACATGTGACTAGCAGATCACAAGAGTCGCCGTATGATCCATCTGCACAGGTTGAACCTCCACGAATCTGGGTTACGCGAGGTAAAATTCAATACATGTGGTGCTTAGAGCGCGCAGAAAACCTGACCGAGAAATTTCGAAATGTGACCAACAAAGACCCATTCATTGCGAAACGAAGACTAGGGATCTGTCTAGTCAACATCGAGCTAGAGACTAAACACTAGCTCATTTCATCAGAACTAGGGAGGTTTCTGTTGGATAGCCACAACAATCTGTCAGTTAAGAAGGCGAATGATATATTAACAAACATCGAAGGGAACGTAATACAAGTGTTAGAACATGTCTCCAAATTTTCAACCCCCGACACTTGTCCGTCTGTCTTGAACTACTGCTGCGATCGGGTATATGACGAAAACTGGTGCTGTTTCCTCCCCCACGCCCCCTTCCAGCTGCCTACAGATTCTGCAACACTGAAAGAGGAAGAAAAGTATCCCTGAATCACAGCAAGTAGCTGAAAGAATGTGCCGGATGTCCATTCCTCCGGCGATCTGAATTTGCTCATCTGCGTAGCAGCTGCCGCACACTGATTCTTTGATTGGCAGCCAGCTTCTATGGCGGCTGTTGAGAGCTCGCCCTCTGCGACGAACTCGCCGTGAACGGCCGAGCCGAGGAGCGCTCTGTCGGCTGGGAGACTTGCTGCAAGCGACACCTTCGTGTTGATCGCTGAAAATAGTGTGGTGCGGCTCGGACATACGTGTTAGGGCGAGATGTTAATGACTGGCGTCCGTGGCCACGTCGTTCATCCACCTTGGTTCCCCATGATCTGGTGAATTATCTGATTGATAGGAGTGGTATTACAAAAGTATACGGGGACATTGACGCAAACGTCAGATACACAGTTATTGACGGTACATCATGCCTGTAGAGTTGATTGGTTTTATGTGTCGTATCTTGGGTCTGCTATTGCTATTGATCAGCGTCGTCTCCATAGTAAGTAGTAGTTTTCTGTAGACACGCTCTGGTTGGTGAATTTGTGGGAGGTGTGCAGTTTGGATTTTGTTTAGCGTTGCTATTACTGCGAGCTCCTTGGCTTCGCTGTTTCAGGAAATGTTTACTACTGGTTAGAGAAAATATACTTGAAAGAAGTGCTACTGTGTGTGCCGCGACCTGGACTGGATTTTTGTGGAAGCACCTGGACAGCAGAGGCTACAGACCAACTACGGACTTTTTCTGACGAGTCACGTGCATCATCAACAGGCGCGCGACAAGGTCAGTGTTGTTTGTGTGTGATGCCGAGTGCGAGCTCTGAAGTGCGGTTCACGTCAGTTGTTCCAGCGTTGACGCATGCTATTTCTGTTATTATGTGTGTTTGACTTAAGTTTTATAGCAAGCCGTTGGTCATTAATTCTCTCCCTCTCTATGTTCATCGGTATAAATATGCCAAGGTTGACATTTTACGCTCCTGTGGTGGAGTGTGATAAGATTAATGCATGCGTGTTGATCGTGCAAGGTTAGCGGCAGTGCCTGTGAAAGCATAACACGCCTTATATATCCTGATGAAATATACCAGGGAGTGTATGGCACTTCGGCACATTCAGGGTGGCCAAAAAGCTGATGATCTGGTAATTTGTGATGAGGCACAATCGATATGGCCTTTTGATATTGGTTACCAGTGTGTCTTTAATTAAAAGTATGATTATAAGAAGTTTCCTTGCGTCCAATAGGGCTACCCCTTAATTCTAAGTTACATGTGGTGGACCACGCTCCCTTAGGATGTATTACTGATTAGTTATTTAGCATAAAATAGCGGTTAAGCTGGCCTATTTCAAAATACATATATCTGAAGGACGGCTGAGCGATTTAAGTTCCGCTGCACGAGATATAACTAGTTGGTCAGATGTTTTTAAAAGTATAAAGCATAGCGCGTAATGCTGTACCGTTTGGTGGTGCATTGGGTCCTCGTGACTGGTGGCCAGAGGTTCGATACCTGTTGAACGTAGTGGTAAATTGTTCAAATGGTTCAAATGGCACTGAGCACTATGGGACTTAACATCTGAGGTCATCAGTCCCCTAGAACGTCGAACTACTTAAACCTAACTAACCTAAGGACATCACACACATCCATGCCCGAGGCAGGATTCGAACCTGCGACTGTAGCAGTCGCGCGGTTCCGGACTGAAGCGCCTAGAACCACTCGGCCACCGCGGCCGGCGGTAAATTGTTAGGTCTGTTAAATGTGGTACAATTTTCTATGGTGGGGCAGTTCTGGTGGATGAGAATGAATTGAAGGCAATTGAAACTTACTAGTTCTTGAGTATTTTAAGGTGGACACCTGTTAAAGAAGAGTCAGATGACGATATTGATCATTTAAACTGAGTTTTTATTGTTAAATGATTAAAGTTAAGTTTTCAGATAATGGTAGAATTTGGAGCAAGTTTTACATTTTTTTGTTAAATGAGAATCAGTCGATTTTAGAGAATTCTTTTTTAAAAAAGTCTAAATAAATTATTTAATATTTCATTTATGAAATTTCAAAAGTAAAATCATTTCAAAGTGTTTTTTGATACAAAGCCTCCAGTCTTGTAGTGTTGTCTGTCGTATTTGAAAGGTGGTAACTTTGTAAGCGGGCCCTGGTTCTTATACTGACCTTTCACAGGAAGGCATCTGATGGTCATTACTGGCGATCGTTGGTGCCTGACGTCGCCTCATAAGCTAGTGGTCCCGCAACCACCACGGAATCTGCACTGTAGCCACCGACGTTACAGTCGCAAATGAATTCTTCAATAAATGTTATTCAGCTCAACCTCGTTAGTTGCTAAATCTCAACACTCCATTGCCAAATACTAAAATCCTCATTGCATGATAAAGGGTGGATAACAGTAATGTACGTACGTCTTACACTTTTTTGGAGTGTTGCCTGTGTGACCAGAGGCTACAGATTTTGTCACGATTGGATATGTTTTCCAAAATATGAGAGCCACAGCTCTCTCTGTAGTTAATTACAGATCATGCAACAGTGAATGCGGAAAAAGAATTCATGAGTTACAACAAGTAATGAGTAGGTGAAGGGCGTAGCACTGTCAATAGAAATATATGTCAGAGCTATATTTTTTGCTCTGTTCATGTCCAACAAAAAGCGTTGAGAGACTAATATAAGGGTCGTTCAGAAAGTAAAGCCTCCTATTTTTATGTGGTGACTTTAGATGACCGCGCCAGATGTTGGTGTAGTGCTAATGCTTGAACCTTCCTCTTTCATTTTCAGGTGGTTCTGTTGTTCTGCGGTTGTTGGCGCCAGCAGAGGAGTGTTCCAAAATGGAGTCTGATATTGGAGCGCGTATAAAACAGCGAATTCAGACTGAATTCCTCACTGCTGAAGAAATTGCGCAGATTGAAATCCATCGACGCTTGCTAAAGGTGTATCGAGGCGATACAAAAGGCGTGAGCAATGTGAGGCGATGGGTACGGCATTTTGAAGGTGGTGAAAAGGGTGATCATGACAAGCCACTGCCCAGTCGACCTTGCGCAGTTATCACCCCTCCCAATGAAGATCGTCTTGATCAGCTGATCTGTGTTGATCCGCGTGTAACGATCAGAGAATTGTGAGGTAAGCTGTAATGCCTTGGAAACAATGTGGGAACTTTTGGTTATCTCAAAGTCTGTGCGAGATGGGTCCCATGGATGCTTACTCATCGAATGGAAATTTGTCGGGACCTGCTGGACTAATATGAAGCTGAAGGGGACAATTTTTCAACAGCGTTGTCACTGGAGATGAGATGTGGTGTCACCACTACGAGCCGGAATCCAAAAGACTGTCCATGGAATGGCGACATGCGAATTTTCCGTCAAAGAAGAAATTCAAGACACAGCCGTCTATAGGCAAAGTGATGTGCACAGTATTCTTAGATAGCCAGGGTGAAAGTTGGACGTTGATACTGCTTTGCAAAGTTGACCAATGCTTCTGCTGTGGTGTTCATACACAAACTCTGAGGCTGAGGTATTATTATCACCAGTAGTAGCTACCGAACAGTTGTTGACAGGAGTCGGAAGTGCTCGGACGCAGCCTGCAGTGGAAAGAAGCCGCGCGACATGAGAGGCCACAACTTGCAGTCCTTGTGCTAGTAGCACCGGAGCAGAGTTGGGTATCAATTGAGGATTTTTGGTAATTTGTCTTTTTGTTGCTCGTAGTTGTTGCTTGCTTGTGCACTTGGGGTTTTTGTCAAATTTATGTATGCATACATTGAGAGTAATATTCGTATCTTTGTTGTGGCCAGAGACGTTATTATTGAGTATAGACATAGTGGAATAATTACCGTCTGTGTAAAGCTGGTCAGTGTTTAAATAATCTGTTTTGCTAATATAGTAAATTAAAGTATTTACACCGTTTACGGCTATTTGACCCAACCCATCTTGATCATTTACTTTCTGTACATAAAAAAATATGTCAGTAGTTGTTGCAATTATTATGACCATTCATTGCACTGTGCGTGGATCGCAGTACTCATTTTGAAATATTTTTAGCGTGTTGCTGATCAGCAGCAAGACGAGGTAAGTTGTCTGTAGCGTACAGGAGCATTGCATATCAGTTGTTAGAGAATATTTTAAAATTCACGGTCAGATACTTGAGAATTCATTTCTTTATGATTTGTAGGAGGAATAATTATGTTCTGTTTGTTTTTGTTCTCAATCAGAATTCTATTACTGCCAGAGATGCAACGTCACATATTTCCATACGTCTTTAAGCAGAACAAACAGTAATACAAATATAGACGAGTTTTTAAAAAAATAATTACGAATCGATTTCACCTGGTGACCTTGGCAGGATTTCGTTACGTTAGACGATTTCGCAGTTACAGATGCTTCGTCATGCTACTGCATTTGTAAAATTTGATGCAATAGTACTTGGTCAGTAGTTGTTGCACAGCATTTTTGTTGCTTGGGCGTTGCTTTGCGTTACTTCAAACTTTTCATTTCAGCAGTTTTCTAGTACAGGATTTATTTTATAACTGTGATGTTGGCAGTTATGTGTAAGATAGCAGTTTTGCATTTTGTATTATTTTCTTTACTGCTACAACGACAATGAAAACTAGAGCACAGCAGGAATGGACAAGACGGTAGAAGTAGCTTCAAATGAAGTTTCGGAAAATTTGAGACATGGTGTAGAAAATTGCTATCAGGATAATGCAGTCAGGGAAGTTTCAAACAATCCTGTGAATAACAAGAGTAGATGCCATTATTTTTCAGTCATGTGCGATGAACTGCAGGGAACTAAACGCAATTCAGACATCAAAATACTGTGATGTAATTCAATTTTGTCATGATGATTCAGGTATTGCTTCTATTTCTACAGAGCAAAATAATTTGTTTTCCCCTCTTTCAATAATAATGTTACACGATTAATACTAGCTCAACCTGATGAGATGAGAAAATCCAACGATGAATAGTTTAGAAAATACAGTAACAAAATTAGGGACTTTAGTAACGAGATTAAAAAAATTTAACGACGAACTTCGTTGCGAGATCGAAGAGTCTAGTAGCAAACAGGAAGAGAACTTCAAATTGTTTCCGGATGAAATTAATGATAATTTAAATCGTAAATTCGAAGAAATCTCAGAATGGTTCAAAAATCAGGTATGCGACTCTGATATTAATAAACTTTAATCCAGACGTTGTCGTGTACAGTCTGTTGATATTGTGAGCTAGACAACAAACGCCACAACAAGAATTCAAAATAGAAGAGTCAGCACAAACGTTCGAGTGAATATAGTTACAGACTAACACTGAAGTTTCAAAAACACAAAATCGGTTGATGACTGTTGCAAAACGTGTCGAAGAATTACCGAGAGAGGGACGCAAAACAAAGAATGATTCAGACAAAAGGGGTCAGACGGTACTCAATCAGTTCCGTTCACTAATACTGAAGAATTTCAGTCTATGAAACTCTTAAAGAAGGACAAATGACGATTAATCAGCAAAATAAACGTGACTTAAGAAAGACACAGGAACAGATTGCCAATATCGAAGAAAAGATTGGTCGTGATAGCGGTACCAGTAGGTTCAATAATTATCAAGTCGGAAATCACAGTGAACGCACTAATCTTAGAAATGCTAATCACTTCCCTCGTGAACGTGATATGTTTACAGACCACAGTGACTGGAATGCGAATTCTGGTACGAGAGAAAAATCATCAATCAGTTCAGAAAAACGATTGTTTTGAAAGCCGCAGAGGAAAGGAAGAAGCTACTGAATCCACGAGTGAAGATTAAAAATTTACAGGTAGGTGAGAAAGTTTTGTTCAAATGGCATCGTTTATCTCATAAAAGAAAGTCTTTAAGTAGCAAGTTTTTCTTGCCATATGAAGGTCTTTTTGCATACTGCGAATCACACATGCAAATACTATGGTACTTGAAACCATATGCACACATAAATCACGAGGTCTGCGTAATGTATCGAATATCGAAGTGTACAAGCAATAGTACTTTAGAGGTTTACTGTACTTTGGTAAACGTATGCTGTGGCGAGCATAAGTGCCCAGCTGTTGCAGTGCATTTTCTTACTTTAACTTTCTGCACTGTTTCAAACACTTCAACTAATCTGTATGCCTGTTAATGTATTTCGTACCGTCAGTCTACTTAATAAGGACATAGTGATGATCTATGACTTGTGTTATGTGAAGAAAAGCACTTTGAATTTGTTAAGCATAGTCTTCTGACGAGGTGTGTAGTACAATAGAAATAGACAACTTTTTTTTGCATCTATGTTTGCGCCATGTATGTATGGAATGTAGGCCATCTGTGACCAATTTGTGTTCAGCTGATATTCTGAGCTTATTGGTGAAGTATCTGATTGAAATTTAATACTGTTATCTTATCTCATGAGTTTGGAACTTTTCTTTTATGATCTAGATATAGTAGAGTTGACTTGATTTTGAGATTCTGAGATAGTCATTTTTTTCTTCAGGAAGATAGTTTGCACATGTAACGAAGTTTCTTGTGTCTTATGCTAACTTGTGATGTACATTTTGCTTTACCTTTACCAGACAGAACACTGTGCTATTTTTGAGGAAAGTGCATGAGATGACCTTTTCTGTAGGTGCATATTTGTGAAATAGGTCATAAATTCTAGAAGTATAACTGCTGGATTTATTTTGAATGAGAGACTGTGTACGAGCGGTTCTGAATTGGGAAAGGTATTCCTGATGGGCAGTAGTTTAACTAGGAAGATTTCTAGCTGAAGCTTGTGGTGCTACTTAGAAACTATTTTGAAGAGTGATAATTTATGATCTGTATGCATACATATGACGAAACTAGCGAATAATGTGTGGTATAGATATGGGAAATCACGAGGAATTTTGTTTTAGGATTGCCATGTGGGGCTTATGATATTATTATGGTTTATTGTGGTGTAACTATAGTATATTATGGTGGAATTATGGTCTATTATGTGAAGTAGGATATTATACTGAAGGTTAGTGAAGTATGTTGTTCTGAGGAAGGCAGACGAGGCATTATATACTAGTTAGTGAGGAAGCAATTTTTTGCAGCTATTTATGGAACAAGACAACAAAGCAACCCACAGCTGCACTAGATTCATAGAGGTTCTGTTTGTGCACACTTTATTCGAAGGTAGAGTCACAGTGATATCTTTAAAAGAGATTTATTTTGCCATAAAAGGATTTCTGAGAGGACAGTACTATTGAAGTTGTGTTGCTGCTGACAAGATGTATTATGACGTTTCGAGCTAACAAATATGGAAAAAACACGAATTACAGTTTAAGATACGTACCATACCTGCTATGTGCATTGAAAACTTCAGAAAACACGAAACTTTTACTTGCGTGAAACACCAGTGCTTGCAGATGACAAATTTTCTTTTCACCTATTTGGAGATAAAAGTGCGCGTAGGGATGTGTCCTGTCGAGTAACGGGCATGGAAAATATTACAAAGATTTTTTCTTTACTGCTGAATTATGTGAGGTATGCGTGAAATAAATTTTCTGGCTTTTAGAAGTTGTAAAATGTAACTGTCTCGGTGAAAAATTTTGTTTTTCTGCTTATTGCTGTTTACTTTTTGTGTGAGACATGTCTGTAATTCAGTTTTTCTCTATTGCATACGTAATAAAAAGAACACAGAACTCTATGCATTAGTATGAACAAAATAATAGTCTCAGATTGGGGTGTAACATACATAGTGAGAGAGTCACAGTCTAACAATGGAAATGTTGTAGTCATGATAGAAACATTGATCAGTGACTTGATACAAATATGTTACACATTATGAAAACTTCTTCTTTTCAGCTTGTAGTATTTTTACGCCTTGATGCAAGTTGATCAGCTACATTTTTATGCATGTTCTAAATAAGTTCATGAAATAAGTTACTTCAGTACTTTAGTGTCTTTTTATTTAAACAATTTCATTCCAGACTTTCTCTTATGGTTCTGCTACAGCAATGGTGCAGTGCTGTTTCTCTCATTTTAAGTTAATGATTATAAGATGATGATCTTTTCTGTCATGGTGAGGCAATACTGAAGTTCAAGAGAAGTTATTTGCTTTATTTTCGGTTAATAAAGCATTTCTTTTCTCTCCTACTCAACAGTTAGAGGATAAATCTTTTTTACGTTGCCTCTTAGAGTTAGTTGTCATTATTAGTTGCTTTATGGGATACATCTTTTGAAATCTGTATTTAGTTTGCTGTTGTGATTAACTATGTAAGGCCACACAATTCTGGTTCCATAAGATTATGACTCCATACGATTGTGACTCCACACAGTTCTAACTCCACACACAGACTACTTGACATTTAACATATGATGATATCGAGCTTGTGATGCTACTTACTATTTTTTGTTTGAAGATCATCATGTCAACATTACTACGATTTTTAAAAACGAAATAATTACGTTATACTAATAAGGAAGTACTTGTGATAATCACAGACCCTTTACTCAATGACTGAATGTGTAATAAATTATGAAAACTAAACTGAAAATTCAGTCATAAAAAATGTCATTCTTTAGTATCTTCGATGACTGGAGTTCAAGTCACTGTATTAGAAGGAATTGCATGCATACTCACAGATATTTTTTCTTAAATATCTACCACAAAACCGGATTATATGAACTCCATAGTTTGATTTTTTATCTGTTATTTTACTGTATATGTGAATGTATCTTCGAGTAATGCTAATTTTCTATTGCATGACAATTTAAATCATATGTAATTACTATGTATACATCAACTATGGGATCTGTAATTAATTGTATATTATTTAAATACGTCACCATTGATGTCTTTGGACAAATCTATATCATTCAGTGATTTTATATGTCATATATTTTGCTTTTTCTGGATCAAAGCGTGTACTTTATGGTACGCTGCACGCTGTACCAACAGAAAATGAATTCATGGAACAAGTTTTCCGCTATGTGGTTGGTCTAAACTTCATATTTACAGCCGCACTTCAAGTGTAACATTCTTTAATAATGAATTAATTATTTGTGTTTGATAACGATTAGACAATGTGTAATGTTTATCTTATGTTAATTTACTGTGTAATGTGTTGTTGAACTAATGGTGTGCTTAATAAGTTTTACTGTAATACAAAAGAAGATTAAACAACTTAATCAGGAAAACCAGTATATAATGCCTATAATGAAATCAATCCCTCTGAAATTTACTCAGTCTCGTGAGCACCGAGTTCGATGGCCATGTGCAATAAACTGATAAAATTCCCTATGCAAATAAACAATCAAATGGATGTAATCTTGATATTCTCTTCTCTCCACAGTATGCATACAAAATATTCAATCCTTCCTCAGTAAAGTGCAATGCCGGCCGTAAAATTGCTTCATACAAAGTCACACGACATGGTAGAGGATGAGGTGCTGATAACAGGATATGCTAAGACTGACTGGTTCAGCTTGAAACTTGTATTCAAAGTATTCTCCTTCACAAAATATGATGTGAAACATTTTACATTAACTTCAAAATCAGTGACCTTCTCAACTGTTCTACAATTCTCACTTACTGACATAGATAGCAATACTTGGATTGTTAAATGGTAACAGGTCTGACATCGTTTGACAAAATAGATTCCAAAATTTAACTTCCTTGTATCAGGTTTACAAAATACACAAAGTATTACAAATCGCATGTACCTAATCAACCTAAACATTAAATCTGATGAGAGATACTTGGTTCCTACATTCAAGACAAGGTATTGTTAGAATTAGCAAAATCCACTTAAAACTAAGTATATAATTTTTTTTTACCTTACAAAACTGTGTTATGTTGCGTCCGTAGGCCAAGAGATAAATTCTCGCAGCTAGCCATTAGTTTAAAATCTTACATCCTACCTTTAACAGAGTGCAACAGCGACTGCCACTGCGATCCGTGCGCCCCTACTTACAATCGATTCTGCCACTCAGGCAACATCTTTGGCTCATTGGTGTCAAAGATACAATCTCTTCTACATGTGATAACTATTTCACGTCATTTTTCATGATATATATTACAAAATCGGGCTCCACATACAAGTGGACCCCTCACTCAAGAAACTTTCCACACTTATGTAATTATCTGTGGTCATACATATCTTGAGTCATTTATTGAGCACTGAGCTTATGTGCCTATGCACCTGACTTGGAACCAAGCCATCGCCACAAAAATATCACAATGTGTTTGTTATTGTCGCTGAACCACTGTACAGTTATGACTTGTTAGAATACAGAATGACTATAACATCTCAATGTACAATTGGCTATATACTTCGGCACACCATTCTGACTAATAGTTCTGTTAGCTAACAGCCGGATCTGTACTAAGACGATGCTGTCATCGTAGGCGATGATTACATAGTCGGCTGAGCGGCGCTGCGCTCTGAGGCTCTGACGTAGGCAAGCTTCAGGCTGCAACGGCGTATGGAAACTCTTGAAGGCATGTCTGCACTTATGCCTCTCATTCGTAGCTGTAAATCTGGCAGCGACTATCTTCAGCTTGTGGTACTGTTATAAGGTACCAACTGTTAACTTGTGACCTCGTGCTTTGGGCGACCCCCGCTTCCCCCCCCCCCCCCCCCCCCCCAATCTAAACATCCGCTGTGTCATCGTGTAGTCCTCAGTCACGTGCACGTGACTATGGTGGGGGAGGGAGGGGAGAGACGGGGGGCGGGGAGGGGCAGGCCTGAATCTTGAATACATACATCGATGAGGATACAGGGACGACTGATCACAGGTCCTTGTCCGCACTCTGGTATTCACCATACGAGTGACAGGAAACACCGGCCGAAATACAGGCCACAGGGACGCAGACCCTGTGTGTGGGAAGTAGGGATGGCAAAACTCGACCGATTAAAACCAGTACTGTTATCATAGCTCTGAATAAACGGCATTTTCGATATTTATTTGGTGTCGGTTGCAACAGATGTTTTTTAAGTTCTTACTACTCCTAACATCTGAGTGATAAAACCGAAACATCGATTAGACATCGTTTTTAAAGAAACCCCTTTTTTTTTAAAAAAAAATGAGTAGTTTTTATTCGTAAAATTTGGATTGGCTTGAAATATTGCTTTATTACAGAAGACAGGAAAAGTGATCAGTGCTATTTTAATAACTACGCCGACAGAAACGAGCAACAAGTAGTTGGTATAGAAACTGGTTAAATATTGCGAGTAAATAATGTTTCTCTTGCCGTGTGTCGTGGTTTAAGGTATGAGTGTGCTTGCTGTGTGCAAGAGCTACCCCCATCTCGTCTGTACGGTAGTTTCTCGTTATCGTTTCCGGACATCCGTTGTATTGCAAAATGGCACCAACCCTAGTCTGAAAATATAGTTACGTACTGACGTGGCTTTCCTTTAAAAGAGTGCAGATCTATCGGCCATATCTATGAAATAATAAAAGAGGAACGAAATTATGGTAGCAGCAATAAATAAAAAATATAACAAGAATTGATTCATAGTATGCTGCAAAAATAGAAAGTAGTTCATCTGCTGTCTATGTCTGCATAAAATGCCTTTATCTGCATGTAGCCCTTGAAAACGGACATATTAACACTAAAAACAGACTGATTCAACAACAATTTTCACCCAAGTAGTAGTATGATCCACACAGTGAGGTGGCGCAGTGGTTAGCACACTGGACTCGCATGTGGGAGGACGACGGTTCAATCCCGCGTCCGGCCATCCTGATTTAGGTTTTCCGTTATTTCCCTAAATCGCTGCAGGCAAATGCCGGGATGGTTCCTCTGAAAGTACACGGCCGTCTTCCTTCCCCATTGTTCCCTAATCTGATGACCTCGCTGTTTGGTCCCTTCCCCCTAATCAACGAAACCATGTAAACCAAGTAGTATGATCCCCCACTACAAGAGAATTTTTGAGCAGAGTTTCAAAAACTTTGAATCACTTGGAGACGACTGGTCAGTTTGTAGTATTCAGCCACATATTGTTTTCCGAGAGAAGCTGCGAACAATGGAAGGACTAATTTTTCTTTCATTTGCCTACTTCACTTGATATTTTGTTTTTACTTATCTTGCAAATGAGAGTCGAACATTTTTCAGTAAATGACAGGAATAAAAATCTGAAAATCGGTTATTTCAGAAACTGTTTATCTTGAGAGGTTTCAACAGTCAGGTTAAACTGGCGTCTAAGAAACCAATATAACCGAAAACCGGTAGTTTCAGCCCTAACTGCTATCCATGGCAGGAAAATAGCAGGCGGAACTCCAGGGTCTTCAAGACAGCTATTCGTGGGCGACGCCTGCATGGACATCGGCTAATGATGCAGGACGGCGGCGACGTCGTCAACTTTAGTAACGTCACCGTCGTCATCGTTATCGTCCTCGGCAGCGGCGGCTCGACGTCGATCCCCATGGCACCACACAAGACGGCGCCGACCTCTACGTGCGGCGAGGAGGAGATGACTGCCGTTGCGGCTCCCAGCTGCTTGTTGGCTCTGTGGGCAAAAATTCTGCGGCAGAATCACCGACATACCTGGCGCCTCCGCTGGTTTTGGTGACGCCGATGCAGCCCCGAGGTACTTAGAAAGACGTAAAATGAACGGCCTAAAACGTGTGTGATAATACCGTGCTCCCAGCGCTGTTTCTTAGCAAAACTTAAAAGAAAACTTTGTCCAGCGGCTGAAACTTAGTCTGATCAGGGGGATGAGGGATGAAGTGTTTCCATGGCGGTAGCCGAAGATGCAAGAAGGTGTGGCGACAACGACCATGCAAAATAATTCTGCCGGATACCTCCCACCACGTGGCAAGCAGCGGTAGGAGAGGTTGAAAAAGTCGTCCTACTATCTGCAAATAAAGGTTTATAGGAATCACTAACTTAGGTTTCGGCAGGATCAAAATTTCTCTGTTGATATATTGTCGAGTAGGGATAGTGGCCACTCAAATATTTACCAAGGAAAATCGCCAAATACTCGTAGGTTTTGAGAAGTTGTTTTATTTAGACAACCGGTTTCGGCATCTCAATAATGCCATCTTCATGCACCTATGCACTTCAAAAACAGACAGTCAGATATATCGATATTTGCATACTGGAGCACTCAGTATCTGGATTCCGTGATTTCGTTTTTTAGGTGTTGTCAAGTCGTCGAAGTACATATTCCAAAAACTCAGTTGCTGTCAAATCGTCGAAGTAAACACAACCAATTCCAGATATTGATGGCTCGACTATGCAAGTATCGATATATCTGTCAGTACATGGAGTGCATACGGGCTTGAAGATGGCTTTATTGAGATGCCGAAACTGGTTCTCTAGGTACAATAACTCCCCAAAACATACGGCTGTTTAGCGATTTTCCTTCGTTAAAAAGAAATTTAAAATTACCTTCTTCACAAGATGTAACGCTGTCTAAAAATTGCATTAGTGGTCACAGAAATGTTGTAAACAAAACAAAGAAGTAACAACTGTAGACAAAAACTGTAAGATAAGCAAACTCACTTCTTACATCACATGTTGATTAAGTGAATAAAGCCAAACGGCTTTTGTCAAATGAGACACTCATCTTAAGAACGCAAAAAGAGCAAGGCCATAGCTTAACACTTCACTAATATAGTATTTCAAGTGTCAAGATTAAATGCCGAGAAGATTCTTCTCGACATAAAAGTTGACCTATATACAGTAAAGCACAGTGTTGGTATCTAGGATGCAACAGTGTGCGTATGACAAATAGCAAAAGTCAGCTGCCCAAATGTACAGACCTTAGCGCTAAGGAAAGCTACCTACACAGAGCGCTAAATTTGTGCATGTAACAAATGCGCCTAGACTGCGCTGAATAGGTTATGTAAATTACAATAGAAAAAATAAATCGTATCTGTGTAAAGTCACTGTTAATCTAAAACGATACAAAATCAAACAGTACAAAAGCGTTTGTACTGAAAGTGTTCCTATAACAGAGTAACACTGCAACCACATTTCGGCGTGCCTGTAGTAAAAAAATTCCGTTAAAAGTAATAAATACTATAAAGGAGGGAGATGGGTGGAAACATGAACTAAACCTAGTTGCTAAAATGGAGAAACATCCACTTAGCACTAAGGAAGTTTACAAGCAGTAGATAAAGTAGAACAGCCAACAAATTCCAAATTCAGATTAGGCTCAAAGTATTACAAGAATGTGTCGAAAAGGCTGAGTATGACGTTAAGTACATGCAAAAAAGCGGCACACAGTTGAAGAACGGTATAAAATTACTTTACAGAGATAATGTTTTGCGGAGGACAACATGCTCGCAAAGCCAGCGGAGACCTATAAACACATACTACGAGGCCGCGAGCAGCGGCTTGAAGCAATCCAGGACGTTCTTACTTGCCAACAATTCCAAATTCCGATTAGGCTTAAAACATTAAAAGAATGTGGGGAAAAGGCTGAGATGTTAGTATCTCCTTTCGGTAAATGCTTGAATATTTCCGGTCTTCTAACAAAACTAGTTTCCAGCTTTTTACGCCTATACAAGAAGTTACTGTTTCTTACAATTTCCTTAGAGAATCATAAGAAAGAAGGCAGGTTCTCTGCAAAAGAAGAGTTATATACTTTGCCACCTTCCTTTCCCCACAGATGCTCCTTACACCTGATTTCAATAGCCCTTCCAGTCAGTCCAACATAATATATAAGTCAAATACTACATAACATCTTCTAGATATCTGTGTTTATAAAAGGATCTTCAATTTTTTGTGTGTGCTGTATTTTTCTTCAAACTGTTGTTCAAGGAGAAAGTCACCTTACAGCCGGATTTTTTAGTCAAAAGGCGACTAATCCTGCAAGACGTATTACCTAAAAGTGGTATAGAAATAAACTTGCCGTTTTTCTCTTTATTACTCTTCTGTTTATAAAAGCCTAAAGTTTAAATTTTTCGTTCTTTTGTTACTGAGAATCTAGTCGTCCATACCCTGTTAGCTGGAGTAATATTGTTAGGATAAGTTGGCTCAGGGTGAGTATCAGACTTAACACTGTTATTCTGCATGGATAAATTCAAAACGAGAAAATTTAACTCAGAGGTTTCATTTTGAAATTCCTTAGTAAATTTCATCTTCGGATGAATCCTATCCAAAGTGTCAAACATCAGTATTACAGGTTGGTCAGTCGCATTGAATGCAAAAATCAAGTCATCAACATAACAGGCGTAAAAACAGATCTTACTCTTTATCTCTGATTTAGTTTCGAAGAAGCCATCTACCTTGGAGTGAATAAAATCATCTGCTAGGAAACCAGCCAAAGGACTACCCAGATCTAAGCCAAAGGACCGAACATAAAATTTACTGTGAAACTTAAAATAACAGTGTTTAAGTACCACATTTAATAAGTTCATGAGTTCAGCGATTTGTGCTTCTGTTACTTTCTATGCAAAAATAGATTCTTTTCAATAAACTTGTAATATCGGATGAGATCAACATAGCATGAGGTGTGCATTCAAGAATTTTCATTTTGTTATCCAGATGCAGATTATTTATAACAGAAAAATTATGTTTGTAGGTAAACATTTCTTTAATTTTACAATGCAAGTGCTTCAATGGTGGAAAAAAGGAACGGAAGCGCGCCATAAGTTTAATGTTGTATGCCGTGAAGTGTGCTTTGAGTACGGCACGGTATTCCAACCAATCCTATTCTTTACCTTTATACTGGTGAAACTTGCAAGGAACATCTGGTTGTGGAGCTGCTTGTTAAGACAGTAAGGCTGCCATCTGTTCTACATTTTAACGAAATGTTACATTGACGGACCAGGTCAAGTGTTAAATGAAAAACACGAAATATTGTTTTAGAAGTAGCTGGCTTGGTTAATTATTCTGTGACCATCAATTTTAAATATCTCAAGTGCACCAATCTGGTTCACACTGGTGCATGATGCTGATGATGAGGTCCCATACTCCGAGGAGCGTAGGGGACGATGCGGGAGACCCCCACCGCTCACTAGGCAAGGTCCTAGCGGAGGTGGTTTGCCGTTGCCTTCCGCCGACTGTAATGGGGATGAATGATGATGAGGAATACGATACAACAACACCCAGTCATCTCGAGGCAGGGAAAATCCCTGACCTCGCCAGCAATCAAACCCAGGACCCCGCGCTCGGGAAGCGAGAATGCTACCGCAAGACCACGAGCTGTGGACACACTGGAGCATAGGGCTTCGTAATTACAAAAAAGCAAAGTTATGTATAATTACTACAACAAGTAATAATCGCAGTGCAATAATCTTAATGGTGGTAGCTCAACAGCTCAACAGATCACGTCAAAGCTGGCAAACTCTGATCATGAAACAAACCTCCTGGCCCTTCCAAAAGAAGAACTAATAATAATGTACCATTAGGGCTAGAAATTAACGAGTATAATACAAAATGTCTATTTGATCATACTAGTACCCAAAATAACTAACGTAAGTACATACATCCTTACAGAGAGAGCCTAGGACGAGAAGACAATGATCAAAATGACAAGAGAATGCAGTAAGACAAAAAAAGAAGATATTTTCAGAGTTGTCAATATATTAAGCTTACACACTATGGAAGTCTCTCTTTACTAGGAAAGAAAATATTAACAGCCCATGTAAAATAACCCACAAGAGAAAATAGTGTCTCCACACAGCCTCCTTGACTGTTCAATGTTCTTTAAAATTATTGAAATACTTAAATGAATGCCTGAAATGGGAATGCACACAAACCTGGAATGATAATGTAGCTTGTTGTAACTGCAAGTGGTGTGCTTACTCTGTGTTATTGTTAGCAAAACTTTATATGAATTGATTGGGCAATGCAACTTCCCATACCAATAAAGCAATACAGTCACTGCCAAATACATTCAGCCTGAATCCTCTGGGTCTGTTCACAATTAATAACTTTGGTCGATCTGCACATTACAAACAAATAAAATTGTCTTATCTCTAAAGCAGCAACGGTGGATCGCATTAAATTCTGCTCTCTCATGAGGAACAATAAAATATATCACATATACATGCTCAGCGGTGTGCAATGCTGGCCGTAATACTTTGAAATTTACATGAAATTCTTTGGGGTGATAAATGAAAACATGTAAGAAAAATTCAATCTCTTTAAAAAACATATGACCTGGACAGGGAGGCGGTAGTGATTTGGATGAATTACTAACACCGATTTTTTCAATGGTGAAGTTGTATTCGAAGTTAAGTTTGGCTTTTCAAAACATATGGCAACTCAAATTTTATTACTCAGAAAAATTACATTTTTTTTAGAAATGAAAATCTTTATTTGCTGACGTAGTCACAAACAATGAGATTTGTACAGCAACATCACTAAACAGCATAAAGACAAATCATCAAATTATATATACCTGTGTTAACAAATCTTAGAAACATAACAAAAGGGAAGTATCTAATTAGCCTATTCATCAAATCTGTTTACTACATTTTAGGGTTACTCACCATAGAACTTACTCTTACAGAGTTACAGATTATCAGTCAACTCATTTACACTAATGTGCTGGCAAAAGAAAAGTGACAACAAATTAACTTCCTTACCTTAACTGCGAGAAGACTTCTGCTTCCACGTTTATATTTCCAATAATACATGTACTCATACGGCTTCTCTGTATTATCAGCCCAGCAATCCTTTCTTGTCACAATGAAATTTACATTTCATCATTTCACTTTATATTCCATTATAAAATCACTCATCATTTTAAACTACCTATTTTACGTGGGGTGTAACGCGAAATATTGGTATGAGAAAATTTCTACATTATGATCTAACACTTGGCGGGCTTACAGACCACACCACACAAACTGCCTAACGCATCCGCTTTCGCTCACAGACCGATGCATCATCTTCGCTCACACGCTGATGCACACTCACTGCTGCGTGACAAGCTCTCTCTTAGTCCAACACTACAATCCCATACCAGACGCAGTAACTTTGGCTCTGCGATAGTGCCAAGTCAGCGACCTGCCTTATAGAGCCTATCAGAGACATACATCATTTACAATATAATAGTTTCATTTTAGATTACATTAGTATCATTACAATATCCGGGTGCCACAGAAAACTGTACCCCAGTAGGCACATTTCAACTCAGTGGTAAAATTTGCTTGGTGAAATCAGCTATAGATACTTTTCACTACAAAAGTGTCCATGGCTCATAGATATTTATTAGGATGTATGAATTATAAAATCTTATTCATTGCAAATGTAATGGATTCCGGACATGATTGCATGATGAACCAAAACTCATCATCAGAAGCAAGGACTCTCCTGGAAGGGTTTTCAGAGTCAGTGATTAACATAGCTAATTCATGGTCGCATAAAGAAAATAATAAGACATTGCTCATTAAAAATATCTCTATAGCTTACATGACATCACATGAGGTGGTCAGCTCTATATCGAAAAACAAATCCTCAAATGACGTGCAAGGTTGTATTTCACCAGTTATATCACTGCCATTCGACGTGATTCATTAACTTTCTTACTAAGTGGTGGAAAAAAAACTTTCTATTATGTCGTAAAAGAAGAATACTTTCGTATTACAGTTATGAATGAATAGTATTTGAAGTTCTACAATCAAGGCTTCAGGCTAAAGTACACATACTTATCCCAGTATTCAACACAGTTAAGCTTCCAATTTCATAAGTGTATGGCACAACATTACTTATCTATCCAGTTCTATGAGAATGGTAGTTTTTAGCGTTTAGTTTATGTGAACAAATTATCTGCCTCTTCATGAGACAGTACTTGTTTTAGCACTTATACATTTAAAAAAAGAGATGCACACCTGTTATTTGTCCATCATTTAAATTCTGTACTTGGTGTAAGGCCGAGTCGTTTGTCCAATCCATATTTCATTCTCCTGACCAAACTGGGTTTGACTACCTATTACGAGCATGCCAATCGACTCCGATTCCCTTTAATAAACGTAACCTAATATTACAATGATGATAACATCAGCTTTCCACTTACGCTTACGTAAAATTCTATCGAATATCGTCAATAACCTCTTGAGATAACACATCTATTCCTGTGTCAATATTTCCTTCAATGTCCTCTGTGGGAACTTTTAGTCATATAGTAGCAAAATTACCTCCTTAAGATAGTATGGAACATCTATCTCTAGTTGATTATCTGTCACGTAAGTTAATAAACGTTTGGCAATTGACATAAAAGTTTCCAATCTGTTCTTTTGTAAGCTGAAAGACTTCTTCTTCAGTTGGATGTCACCTCTGCACTGAATTTGATAGTTCTGAATGTTAGACCATCAAACTTATTCTAGCCACAACACTGCATTTTATTGCTAATATACCAGGTGCCTCCAGAAAGTCATGAAATATATTTAAAAACGATTTATCAACACTGTTTGCAAAAATGGTTAATATTCTTCAAAAGTGCTCTCCTGAGTATCTACACATTTTTTCCACCAGCTCTCCCACCCCCGGGACACGCCCTCAAAGGCTTCAATAAGTTTCGCCTTTGAAGCTGTTGTCACAGCCATTGTCCTCACTGTTGTCAAACTGGAGCACTTTGAGTACATTCTTCAGCTTTGGAAACAAAAAGAAATTAGCCAGAACAAGATTGGGAATAGTGATGGGCTATCTGCTCCTGGACTGGTTCAGAGAGTCAGATTATTCTATATAGTGAGCGATTTGTGACTCGGAAAAAAAGGAGTGTTAGCTTCTCTGATCTGAACTATCTCGCGGTTGACATTAGTGAGTAGAATGATGATACTGTGGCAGGCTGCTGAAACGGTACCCCATGTCACATGCTGAAGTAAACATTTCCCAAGCCGCAAAAAATGCACTCTACACCATGTGCATGTTTGGATTTGCATATCTTACTAATGTTTGCAGCTGGCCGCGGTGGCCGACCGGTTCTAGGCGCTTCAGTCCGGAACCGCGCGACTGCTACGGTCGCAGGTTCGAATCCTGCCTCGGGCATGGATGTGTGTGATGTCCTTAGCTTAGTTAGGTTTAAGAAGTTCTAAGTTCTAGGGGACTGATGACCTGAGATTTTCAGTCCAATAGTGCTCAGAGCCGTTTGAACCATTGAAGTTTGCAGCTTTTTTCAGCCATGAAGATAATAGCAAATGAAGAAAGATAAGTTCTTCAGAACTAAGTATCAATGTAGAAAATACCTTGTACCTTATACTGGATGTTAACGATAACTGTTTACAATGTGCCGCTACGGTGTACAGGAAGTTGATGTAGAACAATTGTCATCTATCAAGCCGTTAAACGACCTAAAACTGGCCTACAAAAATTACCTAAGGTACAGCACAGGAACATAGCACACGATTTTCAATATTCTCTCCCTCTGTTTGGACAACCCATTAGTCCTTGAGAAAAAATGAATAGGACCTTTTTTTGAAGAAATTTAATGTGGTTTAATTTTGCACCTGCACCACCACATTCGTCCTTCACCAGACAGTATTTCTATTATGTTGTTGATGGCACTCTCCCCTACCACTGCACAAAAATAAGAGACTGCAAGAATCATTTCCTACACTCAATATGTTTTGGTCTTTATTGACTAGACTATTACGCCACCAGCTTAGTCGTGCATTTTCAAATTGTAAAATGGAGATTTGTGTAAATTTTACCTCATAGTTTTGTGAATTTTGGCAATATAAATTTTACAATTAAATCTTGCTACGAAACTACTGTGCTTGTACGGGTTAAATATAGACTTAACTGTAAACGTAATTATTTGCTGCATAACCCTTACAAGAGTTTCTTTTTTTTTCATTACTCTGACGGAAAATTTTAAACTAATGTTAACAAAATTGGCAGCTAAACTTGTGACGTAATAACCCAGCCAATGTAGACCAAAAAGTCTCACATATGGTAAACATTATCTGTAGTCACACACTTTTGTAGAGTAGTGGGTTGGAGTTTCACGAACAACATACTAGAAATCCTGACTAATGGGAGATGAGTGCAGGGTTCGGCCTGCGGATCATTTTAATACGTTATTGTAAATACATAACCGAAAACAGGACCAGTAGCGGTTACGTATTCCACTGCAAAATGAAACTACATTAAATTACCGACATTCTCTAGGACTAATAGTTAACGCAAAAAGACCCGGATGATATTGAACATCTCGTGCGACGCACATTCATCGTAGTTTAGGTAGGTTTTTGGCCAGTTTGAGGTAGTTTTCTGACTTGGCAGATCACAAGTGTCCTCTGTCAAACTCTTCATCTCGACTTCTGCACTAACGTGATGTGTACTAAACAATTATCGTTTACACCTTGTATTTCAGCTTTTGATTTGAGAAGAAAATCTCAAATTTCAGGAGCCCAATAAACGTTTACATACTTTTCAGTGAATTATTACTTCTTTTCAATTAACATAGCATCAAACTCGGAATATGTTGTTGGAGGTCTTGTGAATCGCACTAGCAACCACTTGCAAGGAGATCACAAAGCTAGCTCATCCTATGACACGGCAGATGATCCTGGTCATCAGTAAGTCCTATGCACCAGTCAGTTCTGATCGCCAGCAGTTCCTGCGTACCAGTTTATTCCGGTAGTGAATGACTCCCATGTACCAGCTCATAGCGTGTACTGGCCAGTCCCGTTCACTGTCTGATCCCGATCGCAAGGTGATTGCATGGAGGGGATTACAAAGCAACTCTGGTTCCACTCTGCCCTCTGTGCTTTTGGCTCAGTCACTGATTTAGCTTCCAGATGGTTTCCTTGACTTTTTGCCTCTCTAACTAAGTTTAGCTTTTCTGGATATTGTTCTTTAATATAATAATAATATATATATCACATAATTATTTTTACATACATGATAGTACATGTATATATTGTTTTTATTACCTACTTATTTAATATGATCAGATTAATGCCATCAGGATAATTCTTACCAGGGTTATATACATAGTTTCAAAACATATTACATCACAATTACTTAAAAAATCGTAACATTTTGAATATGAGATGAGTTCTTCTTTTGTCTGCATGTAGTAGGCATTTGCGTATTGAAACTGGTTAAAAATATTGACCTTTTCCTCAGTATATCTAAAGACCTTATGCCCACTGGGTAATAATTCATTGCTAGTATGGGTTTCCTGTCTTCTTCCAGTTTGTAACACAGTCCATTCAGTTGTGCAGTATTCCTTAATCTGCTCATTTAAGCTTCTCGCTCCCTATTCTTCTCTGATGTCAGCTTCACCATCCAGTCAGACAGAGTGTACCCAGCTATCACATTTCCAGTTCTTACGTTCTTCGTACATTTATTTTTGTTATAGGCCACAATTCACTTCCAGATGTCATACTTGGTTCTGAGATGGTTTTGTAGAACTTAGGTAGGGTTTCCTTTCTTGCTGTAGTCGAGAAGGTTCTATACATTGTTCTCTTACTGTAATTACAACTTTCTATTTTTTTGTACATCCATTTTTATCACGAATGAGTTGGTATTTCCTAAGTCATTGATCCTGTATTCTTTGAAGATATGAACTGATTATATACGTTAGCAGTGTGGATGAAATATTAAAGGATTTCTGGTGTATGTTCTCAGTGTCAAGGAAGTCATGACTTGGCATGTTCAGTGACTGTCAAACTATACAAATATCTACCTGAGGCATATTTATCTAGAAACGGCGAGCCCTTAAACTGGTAGGAAACCTGAAAATTGCTGTACCCAGCGCTATACAACTGATTGCAAAACTATTATGTATCCCAGGTTGGAGAGTGCCATGTGAGTGTATGTTTTCAAAAGGAGGACAAACATGCACTGTGAAAGAAGACTGATTCACTTCAAGCAAAATAGATCACATTTTATTTATAAATCATAATATTGATTAATTTTTCCTTCTTGGGTACATATATTGTCACACTGATTGTAAATCACGACTGTAGATACCTAAATTAATTACATTTATCTTACATTTCTTATGTTGTATTTTGTCTCCAATAAAAGTGTGAAAACGTAAGAGGAATCAGTATCACTTTCAAAATTTTCTCTCTTGATAAAAAACATTTAGGATTTTTTAATAATTTCTGCTACAAATGAAATACAGAACATTTAAATATCAAAACTATCCGTACTATAGTTGTAAAACAAACATATTACTTCTCGTTTTACAACCTTTCGAAGTAGAACCAAGTAAGATAAAAATACAGGTGTAATGACATGAATTAAAGAGGCAAGGTGAGTTCCTTTTATTTATTTTTGTGACTGGATGGTGAGTGGTGAGTTATCTCATTCTAGCGTGTGAGCAGTCCCAATCTGATTTCTGGAAACAAAGATTTTGCCCATCTCTAGTCAGAATGTAAGGTATCTGCGGCCGTCTTGCCACGTTATGCTCCACCAGCAACACACGAACACAGACAGGTCTGATGCAGTGGGGGTTGCCATTATACAATAACCAACTAGCAGCAATGTCTTTTTGCACGTGCATGACTCTTTTCTGCAATCTTTCCAGAACACTCATGTAGCAGGCAGAGTTAATAGAGTGTCCTGGAAGTTCAAACCCATTGTGAACCACACCTCTGGCGTCGGAAAAGACTATCAACATTGTCTGCAATTTTGATTTGCCCATCCTCGCTATCTTCTTGTTCAGGAATGCATGGGAGTGTCACTCTTGCGCTTCGTCTCTGCGTCATACTGAAATGTCTACGTTTCACCACTGGTTGTAACGGTGCTACAAATAATCCAGTTCAGTTTACACACTTCCCTTCACTTCACTTTCGATCAATACTCGATTGGCCTTTTTGCTCGTCCGTTAATAGCTTGTGCAACAATTTTGCACACTCCTTTCGATTGTTCACTTCCTCCATAACGATACGACCCACAACGTTTTTCGGACTATTGAGAATGTTAGTTAACAACCAAACACTCATTCGATGGTCGGAATCCAGCAACGTATGCACACGAGTCACATTTTCACTAGTTTGGCTTGTAGATGGACACCCAAAGTGGAAGTCATCGTCTACCTCTTCCCAGACCCCCCTTTAACTTCTTCATCTACCTCATAAGTTGCACATGCGAAAGAGCTGACTCATTGTTGACTTGGTGTCGCAGTTTATAAGTTTCTGCTGCTTTTTTGTCGAATTTAGTTTTGTATATCACTTGATCTTTCAGCTTTCTTCGGAAATATCTGCCATTAAGTGGTCTCAAAACAGGGGTGCGCTAAATAAGCGATCCTGACGCGACCGGTGCCTGGAGCAGACTGACCTAAATTTTGCCCACTCTGATGGATCCGATACGGTAATGTGGCTGGTTCCAAGTGGTTTTAGAAACGATTAACGTGTGACATGTAAAATGTCCTCCTGACCTTCAGTAACTTCGGAACTGTCGCAGTATCTCGGCAAAGTAACAGGTTTGTGGGCCTACACAGTTGCTGTGCTTTATTTTTGTGCAGTCCTTCCAGTCACCCAAATGAATGTTGACATATTTTTCTCATTGAGTAGGCTTTCACGACTGGCGTTTATTGCTGTTAAAACTTCCGGAGAGAGATACGGTGGTCGATGTATAAAACTATTGGTTCGAATAGAGATTCATGAGGAAAGCTAGCCTACGTCTACTACTAACAAGGTCTCCACAATAAATGTGCCAAGGAAATCTAATACTATTTCGGCAGTGGCGATGCCTGAGGATCGCGGTAATGTGCCTCCGAAACTAGTCGTGTGAGTGGTGGTGGGCAGAAAATCGCGTATCTGTTACAAATCACAGTGATTAAGAAGTCACAGATTCCACAATAACAACTTTACAGAATCTAACTACGATTTCAGTCACAATTAGCAGTCACAAGTAGCATTTCACATTCAACGCTGTGTGCCAATTGTTGGCCGAATTTCGTACTGTTTTCTTTAAACCTGGTGTCATGTTGTGGAATTAACTGCGATTTCAGTGACAAGGCGCAGCTAGAAATCGCAAGTAGCAACTAAGAAGCACAGTTGACAGGCAGCGCCCTGTGCCATCTGTAGGCCAAAGTTCGTACTACGCTCTTTCTCTGCGATTCGCTATCGAGTCCAACTGCGATTTCTGTGACCAATCGCAACTACAGGTCGCAAGTAGCAACTAAACGGCGCAATTCTTCGCCGAGTGCCATCTGTTGACAGACGTTCGTGCTTCGTTATAAGAACCTCGTGCCTCACGAGACTGATGTACTATGTGTGCATACTATACGACGACATGCACATTCAGCACCAGTTATGGTTGGCCGAACACAGCTGTGACTCTGAATGTGTTGTATCAATAAGAAGCAACTCTGACTTTTTCTCCCGTAAATATCATTTAGAGACAAGTAACCTAAGCAACGTGTTTGATTCTGCTTCCAATATGACAGTTATGGTTAATACTCCACATGCCTACAGGGCTTTCCAGTGTTAACACAGCGGAACTCAGACATCTGTGTAATGAAATGAAAGCAATGTTATCGAGTCATATGAATATCTCACTTTTGTTCCGACTCAGTTGAAGACACTGGAGTAAAATTTTACACCTGGTGTTCTACATGGCAACTGCACACACAAGAATTTTGCCGACACTGCAACCACCTACACAAGTAAGCTGTTCCTGCGTTACCTTCAAGTACTGCGATAAACTATTCCTGATTTAACTGGAAGATTCGTACTTCCATCTTTCATATCAACAGCCTAGACCTCGGGCTATGTTACAGGTCAGTGTCACCACACCTAGTTTGTGGGGTAGGGGGAAGGGGCCTGTCACATTCCAAGTCTTTACCAATAATTAAATGGCGGAAAATTTGCAGGTATCGGACGGCTTAACATGGGGAAAATGATATTTTCATTATTCACTCACTGTATTTTTTATTTATCATTCCTTTAAGATCGCATAATAACTTCAATTCAACTCAGTTCAGTCACTCATTCTGCACCTTTATTTAATGATTTTGGCACTTTTAAGCTGCAAGTCCTCTAAGAGTTGTCTTGAATCTTCACGATTCTCTCTCAAGAGCCTTGATGTGGATAGATACGTACAGCAACCAGTAATCAGAGTCGGAACTGCGTCTGCAAAATCATAAGGATTTTTAAACACATTTGCTGTAACTAATCACAAGCAATGTAATTGACAGAGTAGTATTGCTAACATTGCCTGTAATGAAAGTCACTCAATGGAGGATGGTTCACATTTTCAAGAACGATCTCACTTAAGTAATTAAGTTCATCGAAACTAATCTTTCGCCTGACGAAGACGTTGTAAAGACGCAGAGGCAAGTTCTCCAGAACTGTTGACAATGACTATTTGAATTATCGCTATACTGAGTGACTGAAGCGTAGTTCAGGTAACTGTGAACGTAACAATACGTTAGAATTTGTTTTCTAAACACGAACTATTACAGTATTGTAATATCTGCGACAAATCACAGTCAAGAATAACAGATGATGAAAAGTTGCATTCACAGAAATCACTGATATCGGAAAATCGCAGTTTAGCCCATAATTACATGCGAGACAATAAAGATATTCACTATTACAGTATTGTAATAACTGCGACAAATCACAGTTAAGAATAACAGATGTTGAAAAGTTGCATTCACAGAAATCACTGATATCGGAAAATCGCAGTTTAGCCCGTAATTACATGCGAGACAATAAAGATATTCTTGGGCTACAGTTGTGGTGGTACTTATCCTCATATATTTACAGAAAATTCGTCGCCGTCTGCGAGAGGCAGTTGTTAATCCTGAAGATTATTTATGATAAGTGTAAATACAGTATTTTCTGTATAAATGATGTACAGTTTCATTGCATTTAAAGAATGGCATCATGCACCACCAAGAGCTGCCACAAGGCGTTTTTACTCACGAATAGCCAGTTTCGCACAAGCAATCATCAAGTCAGTGGCATATATATCACCAGGTTAATGGAGGGTACCTTGACGTCAAATGCAGATAATAATTTTGTATTTGATAACAAGGAACCATTCTTTCACCTGATGTAATGTTAATCCTTGATTTTAAGATGACTGCTTAACTAAACGGTTGTCCACGATTAAGTACACCGCTCATAAAAAAAGTGAAGCACCCAGAAGACGTAGTGGGATGACAGTGTAACTTCTTACACATACACATCATTGGCGGGTATGTAAATGATGAGAGTTACAATTCTCTGTGACAGGACAGCTAACAGAGTTCTTTTGTATTCTTCGTGATTATAGTTGTTGCCAGGCCTGATAAGGTATGTAAGCGGCGAGAACAATGTTATAAGTTGAGTAATAGCGGCGAATGATACGAGATGCGACATAATCATTGAGAGAGTCTTCAGATGAAACTTCCGGGCTCAGAGGCCGTGGTCGATGTATAAAATTTCCACCTGACGTTTCGTCTCCATCTGCGGGAGACATCTTCTGAGGTCGTCCGGCTACTGCCACTGAGGCTCCAGGTACTCTCGCATTTATAGAGCGCATAGAGGGCACCACCATTCGTCACGTGATGCCGACGGTATGACTATCTTTGGAAGGCGTCATCATTCTCGATTAAGAGTAATCGATTGTCATTCTGCTGGCGCAACGTCGACATCCATGCTTTGTCCAACTTTAAAACTTCCTCTTTTCTATTAAAATTGTTATGGTGTTTGTGAATTTCTATTGCTTCTCTATACATGCGCGCATGATAATGGGATGTTCGTGCTAGAACGCTTGTCTCATTAAATTTAATTTCGTGATTCCCATCTCGAAAAACATGCTCAGCTACGGCCGATTTTTCGATGTGTCCTAAGCGACAGTTTCTTTTATGTTCGGCTAAGCGGGTGTTTACACTTCATTTCGTTGTTCCAATACATACTTGTCCACAACTGCATGGAATTTTGTATACCCCAGGTGTTGCAAGGGATGTCGGGCCTCTTTTGCAGTTCTTAAATATTCCTCAATCTTCATGGTGGGTCTGAAGATTGTTTCGATCTCATACTTGGCCAGCACTTTCCCAATACGGTACGTGACCTTACTAATGAACGGTAGGAAAACTTTTCCAGTAGGTGACCGTTGTTGCTTTGGACTTCTGGCTTCTTTTCTTCTTTGATGGAGGGCTCGAACAATTTCCTTGCTGGTATATCCGTTTTTCATGAAGGCTGACCGTAGGTGATTCAGTTCATCTTGTAAGTAAGCCGGCTCGCAGATTTTGTTGGCTCTGTCCACCAAGGTTTTCATCACACCTCTTTTTTGCCTAGGATGATGGTTACATTCCTTGTGGAGGAATCGATCCGTGTGAGTGTTCTTTCTATGTACCTTGTGGCCCAGGGTCCCATCCACCCGTTTAATTACCGACACATCCAGGAAACTGAGTCGACCGTTGCTCTCTTTCTCCATCGTAAACTGTATCTTCTGGTTAATGCCGTTCAGGTGCACCAAGAAGACATCCAACTCTTCTTCACCATGAGTCCACACTACAAATGTGTCATCAACATAGCGGTACCATTTAGCAGGCTTTTTACTGGCAGTCGACGTTGCACTAGCAGAATGACAATCGATTACTCTTAATCGAGAATGATGACGCCTTCCAAAGATAGGCATACCGTCGGCATCACGTGACGAATGGTGGTGCCCTCTATCCGCTCTATAAATGAGAGAGTACCTGGAGCCTCAGTGGCAGTAGCCGGACGACCTCAGAAGATGTCTCCCGCAGATGGAGACGAAACGTCAGGTGGAAATTTTATACATCGACCACGGCCTCTCAGGCCGGAAGTTTTAACTGATGACAACGCCGGCCGTGAAAGCCTACATTGTATCATTGAGAGAGTGTTATTTACGCCTGACAGAATTCGAAAGAGACCTCATTGTGGACCTCTGTTTGGGTGGTTGCTCGAATCTTCCGGGTTCCACATCTTCGGGCCATTTAAATTTAATGGTGGCCCAATGTCTGACTGCAATGGAATCTGAGGGCAGGTGTACACGTCACCAAGGCTCCAGTCGACCATATTTACCCAACACAAGGGGAGAACACCGTGTTGTGCACCAAGCACTTGGTGAGCCCGTCACAGCTGCACCAGCCATTCAAGAACAACAAATATACTCCCTCAAACATTTTTTGTCATCCTGCGTCACTGATCAGTGGCCAGCAGCAGCTAGATAGGGAACTATTGTCAGTTGGATAGATTGCCGTTAACACAGCAATACAAACGGCTGAATTTTGCGTAGTACCATAACCAGGAAACAGGGACCGTTGATGAATCGCGGCGCATTAGCTTCAGTGATGAACTGCAGTTCTGCACTACTCCTAATGACCATCGAGTTTGAATATGGCAGCGACCTGGAGACAGGTACCGATTTTTCAACGTTTTGGTGAGGCACAGCGGTTTCGCCCCTGACCTCAGTGTGTGGGGTATCGTTGGGTGTGACTTGAGGTCGCGGCTTGTTGTGACTGACAGAAGTCTGGTGGCACACGGTGCGTCACGAAATGGTTCAAATGGCTCTAATCACTATGGGACTTAACATCTGAGGTCATCAGTCATCGAGACTTGAAACTAAGTAAACGTAACTAACCTAAGAACATCACACACATCCTTGCCCGAGGCAGGATTCGAACCTGCGACCGTAGCAGCCGCGTGGGTCTGGACTGAAGCGCCTAGAACAGCTGGGCCACAGCGGCCGGCCGGTACGTCACGGACTTCCTGCATCTGTGTGTTGCCTCTCATGTTAAAGTTCTGTGGTGTCATTTTTCAGCAGTAAATTCGTGAGGTTATTACTTATCTTTGATAGAAGTCGGCTAGTGAAAAGTTGCTACTTTCATTAACAAAACGTTTGAATTAAAATCGGCCTCGTTTTGCAGGAGGACTGACTAAAAACGAGCCAAAGTAGTAACACAAGCTGGAGTTTGGTAATTGCTTTGAGGTACCGATATAAGAAGCAAGTAATTAATAACTTCTGTCTCATTCTTAGCCAACATGCATGCAGTATCGGCTGGCTGGGATGCTTTAGAAACTTTGTTAGGGCCCTAATATTAAACTGTACAACGGTTAGATCTTCGTAATATGGTCTAACTGCACAGTGCACTTCCCAAAAACATTCATTATGATTAAAGTCTACAGATCTCGGGGGAATATTTGGGGGATGTGCGAGTACTTGCTGAGCGGACATCTTTGAAGGACAACTCCAATTAAGGAATAAAAGACCTAACTTAAGATTAACGATAAAAATTTTGTAATCCCTCATTTGCAGAAGTCAGGCTTCAGTGAAGTTATAATTGAGCACCGGTGAGGATGATGTCAACGGTAATGAGATGAAAGTTGGAAATGCATGCAAAAATGGAGAATAATCCCGCATTAATATTGAAATAGACACCCGCAACATAGTAACAGAAAGGAGAAAAAGCTTCCTCCACGACTATCGAAACATACCGGAGCAAGACGTCGTACTACAGGGGCCTTAACTATAAGTCAAAGCTTTTCCACCACATTTCATAATTTCCGTTAATTCCCGGCTATTTAAAAATCTTTATGTCATTCGACATGGAATCATTTATTCCACATATTAATAACCAATATGCACACGTTATCTTTGATTTGTGTTCACATAGCAATCACGTTGTGGATAAATTCCTAATGCAGTAATAACAGTGGCCAACAAAAAAACAATTTTTGGATGTTTCTGCACTTCATGAGTCAGTTTTCACTAATTTTCGGTCGGGAGAAACGAATATGACAATGAAAAATTATCCTTAGGTCTAGTTTCCGTGGTACACATTAGATGGAAGTATTTTATATTAACGGATTGAGGGAAAGAGATACAGTTTAATTACATATTCTAACAACATGGAGAGTGCATTTGAATTTTTTAAAATGGTAGAGACATTGTAAGAGTTCTAAATTTTCGGAAGAATACGTCGTAGATGGTTGGGTCTGAAGAGAATCATGTGGTGGCTGCATTAGATCGTCGTCTTTTACACTGAAGCGCCAAAGAAAGTGGTATAGGCATGCTTATTCAAACACAGAGATATGTTAACAGGCAGAATACGGCGCTGCGCTCGGCAACGCCTATATAACACAACAAGTGTCTGGCGCAGTTGTTAGATCGGTTACTGCTGCTGCAATGGCAAGTTATCAAGATTTAAGCGAATTTGAACGTGGTGTTATAGTCGGCGTACAAGCGATAGGACACTTCATATTCGAGGTAACGATGAAGAAGGGATTTTCCCGTACGACCATTTCAAGAGTGTGCCGTGAATATCACAACAGAGTCGTTCAACGTGACAAAAGTCAATCTTTCGATAAATTTCTGCAGATTTCAATTCTTGGCCATCAACTAGAGTCAGCGTGCGAACCATTCAACGAAACACCATCGATATGGGCTTTCGGAGCCGAGGGCCTGGTCGTGTACCCTTGATGACTGCACGACACAAAGCCTTATACCTCGCCTGGGCCCGTCAACACCGACATTGGACTGTTGATGACTGGAAACATGTTTCCTGGTCAGACGAGTCTCGTTTCAAATTGTATCGAGCGGATGGACGTGCACGGGTATGGAGACAACCTCATGAATCCATGGACCCTGCATGTCAGCAGGGGACTGTTCAAGCTGGTGGAGGCTCTGTAGTTGTATGGGGTGTTGTATGGGGTGTGTGCAGTCGCAGTTAGACTGATATGGGACCCCTGATACGTCTAGACACGACCCTCACAAGTGACACATACATAAGCATCCTGTCTGATCACCTTCATCCATTCATATCCATCGTGCATTCCGACAGGTTTAGACAATGCGACACCCCACACGTCCAGAATTGCTACAGAGTAGCTCCAGGAACACTCTTCTGAGTTTAAACACTTCCTCTGGCCACCACAGTCCCCAGACATGAACATTATTGAGCAAATCTGGGATGCCTTGCAACGTGCTGTTCAGAAGGGATCTCCACTCCTTCGTACTCTTACGGATTTATGGACAGGTCTGCAGGATTTGATGTGTCTATTCCGTCCAACACAACTTCAGACATTAGTCGAGTCCATGCCACGTCGTGATGCGGCACTTCTGCGTGCTCGTGGGGGGCCTTACACGATGTTAGACTGGTGTACCAGATTATTTGGCACTTCAGTGTAGCTTGCCTCTTGTAACGGAGTTTCAGAGCATCCCTGCACAACAGTAATCCGCAAGCATTGCTTCATTCCAATGACCCTGATATCTTTGTTGCATAACAGAAATGTCCTGATGGAGTCCCCATGTTCGTCACTGACAACTCCACGACTGGGAGGGAAAAATTCTAGGTGGGAGTGGATAAAACGGATTTTAAGAGATACGTTGCATCCGAGGTTATGGTATTTTTGCAGGAGCACTACCACCAACTGAGTGCAGTTATCATCTTTTTTGTTGCCTAAAGTCCACGAACAGCTCTCTCGAAAGCTTCCTTAGCTTCTCTTTTTTTTTCCTGCCCGAAACTTGGACAAATGCAGGATGCTTTACAAGTTCTCGAATTTGTGGCCCCATAAAAGTACCTCCCTTAATTTTCGCATCACTTAATTTCGGAAATTTCTCTCTTATGTACTTAAAGGCCCGTCCTTCTTGGTTGTCAAAATTTTCCATCAAACTCAGTTTGATATGCAAGGGTGGAAGAAGAACCTCTTTTGAGTCCACGAGTGGCTCGGCAACGTCATTTTTTTTCGCAAATGATAAGATTTCTTGCTGGCCAGTCTGCTTTAATATAATGCGATTTCCTATTCCTAATGTCCCACATACATAAGAAGCAGCAATGTTTTGTGTAGCAGTAATGTTTTGTTCTTACATAGACACCTTTCACAATGTCCACCCGAGAAACAGCAGAATTCAGGAAGGCACCTTCAGAATCAAGAGAGTGTTTAGCTGGGTCATGCACGAACTGACACACACATTTCTGGAGCAAAATCTCTATCCATAAAAAAAATAAAGCGACCGTGAAACAAAACAGATTCGTAATCGAGAGACTTACAGATGTTCTTTGTTTCCTGGGCAAGCAACAGCTTGCATTCAGAGGACACTTTGAAGATGAAATCACTGATAAGACAGGCAATTGCCTTGAATTATCGGAACTTTTGTCTAGAAGGGAACAGTTCATTCCTGATCACTGGCAGAGCACTTCTGGAATCAAATTAACATCAAGCACAATTCAAAACGGCGGCCGGCAAACTTAATCTGGTGTTGTTACCACTGTGGCAAAGCCGTCGGCCATTTTAAGTTTTTGCTGTTTCAAAAAGTGCATCTTAATAGTAAGTATTTTGATTTCTCCACATAATATTTTTTTAAAAGCTTCAGGATATGTCACCACACTGTCTTCACCTAGAAGAAGACCTTTAAGCGATTTATGGTTCGTTTTAGCAAACAGGATCACAAAAAAAAAAAAAAAAAAAAAAAATGGAAAAAGCCACTACTGCCAGCAGATAACTTCCTGTTCTTCTCGTTCATAATAAAACCTCAGGATACGTCTTAACTCCAAGTATCCAACTGTGCCTCTGGAACGGCGTGAGTGAGGAGGCTAGTTACAATTTCTGTGAACTGATGATTTTTTTTGCACGCAATTTACAAATTGTTTCTCGTGAATTGTCCTTACCTTTGCCTGCGCCCACATCCATTTAAGAAAACTAAAAGTCATCTGGCTACTGCGAAGGTAACGATGGCAGGACAACTATAAATAACATTAAATTATATACACTCGTTCCACATTATATGAATAAGAAGACTGAAAGTCGTATCTCTCTGAGTACTCCAATCTGCAGAAAACACTTCAAATTAGGTAAAGGTTGTTATTACCAACTATAGCACCAAATTTAAAGGCACTACGAGAATAATGGACAATGCTTCAAACGTGAAGTCAACTACCATGATTTTGAATCTTCCACATGACCCATGCTTACATCTAAATTTCGCGCGACAGTACAAAAATCCCCACTCAGAACTGTTGGTGAAATCAAAAGAGCAGTTATATTTTTCAAAAAGAGTAGACTTCCTGAAACACGAGAAAATTAAATAAGAAGAACCACCAACCAATTACCGCTGTAACGGGAGCGTATTCTTCAATTTGGGAGGAATTCGAGGATACCGTCATTCGGCTCCAAAGGAATCACGTCCACGAGTTGTGGTAATTTTCGAATTAAACAAGTATTTATCTGAGGTATATTTGCCTACAAGTAGCGATTTCTTAAACGTGTGTGTATCCAGATAACTGCTGTACCCAAAACTTCACTAGTTGATTACGAAAGGGTTATGTATGTCATCTATGTCTGTACCCTGTGAATGTAGCTTTTCAAAAGGAGGGCAGATGTGCACTGAGAAAAGAAATCAACTCACTTGGAATAAAAATGATGGAATTTTGATTATAAATAATAACGCTGATTAATTCTTTCTTCTTAGACATATGCATTGTCATGTTGATTGTAAAAAACAACGGTAGATAGTTTCAGAAGGTAGAAAATTAATTTCAGTTATGTCTTTTTTATACTATATTTTGTTTTCAATAAAATACGAATAAGTAGCAAGAATGAGTTTAATATTTGTACTTTCCCAACTTGTAAATATTCAGAATTTTGTTGTGATATTTTTAATGGCACCGAAATGAAAGGCTTCTTGAAATTTTAGAACTAGACGTGATGTAACGGAAAATTATTAATCCTCTTTCTATGGCCTAACGAAACAGTTCAACATAGGTAAAAATGGGTACAGTGACCTGTATTAGGTAGATAAGGCACCTTCCTTTCAGTTGCACTGCGGGAAAAGAAATGCAGCCTCAAGATACGTTTATTTTATTGGCAAGTGACGTGGTTGGTAGTTCATCGCTGTTGGATTATATGATGATAACTTCAGGCCGAATGAAACATACGTACCACATTAAAGGGTGAATAACATCGAACCGTCACAACATTTCACAGAACGCCCTCCTCTGGCGGCAGCGGATGCATGTATTGTCGCTTGGAAACGATAATGAAGGTGCCGAATGGCATCCTCCGATAGATTGTTCCAAACATCTTCCAACCTATGTTGCAGTTCTGCAATGGTTCTTGCAGCCTCTGGAGAACGCGTAAGTTCCCGCTTCATCATGTTCCATACTTGTTGAATTGACGTAAGATATGGTATTCATGCTGCAAGGGCAGTTCTCGTATACCATGAAGAGCATGTTGCATCTTAGCAGTGCTATGCGGGGGTACACTGTCAGGCTGGAAAAAGCGCATTACTGTACTGTCGAAGAAATGGCAGTAGCACGGGGAAAAGAACCTGTAAGATGTAGCGGGAAATGGTTACTTCACCCTGCACAAAGACCAAATACGCCCTCCAGTTGTATCTAATAGTCCTCCACATCATGAAGAATGGCATGAGACCTGCACATCGTGGGCGAATGCGGTCCAGCGAAGGTAGCTCACTCAGTCTACGCCGTGCACGTGCAAGTCCATCACTCGTAAACAGACAGAACCCACTATCATCAGTGAAGTATTCAAGTATGCACATGCGGGCGGGTTGCATTTTAGTTCCGGCAGAATATTTTAGCACGTGATTGGTGATTCATGGAAAAGTGCCAGTGACTAAGCGGTTCTAATAAGATCCCTGAAAAAAAACGGTTTTGTTTATCTCCAGTGGTGAGGCGCGTGTGCCTTTATATCCCATTCGTAGTCACGTCAGGTCGGGTGAGGTGCAGGGCGGCGTGCAGAACATACCATCCAGTATTCCACACAGCGAGGGCGTCATCAACAGGCAAATACTACTGTTCAGTCTTCACAGCACGCATTTTTCATTCAGAAACCGACTCCATTCTAAACATGTCAGTTTACTGTCACTTGTAGCGAACACACAAGCCACACGTCACTCTGCACATCAAAAGAGGAAGAGAATCAGTGCATAGTTTAAAACATTAATTCATATTGTCAGCTGAAGAGTAGGACTCGATTATTTGTTTGATGTATTCTACTTTCTGTCTTCGCATACATCTTTTGACACTTACGGCTCTCTCTATTGTCATGAAGCTTTTTCTAGAACTCTCAACGTAAGTGCTATCATTCTGTCGCTTCTACAGGTCAGTGTTTTCCACAAATTCCGTTCCTCGCCGATTCTGCGAAAGACCTCCTTATTTCTTTCTCTTATCAGTCCAATTACCTTTCAAAATCCTTCTGTAACACCACATTTCAAACGCTTCAATTCTTTTCTTTTCCGGTTTTCTCGCAGTCCATGGCTCCCTTTCACATAACTCTATGCAACGGTTGTAGAACCTCAGAAATTTCTTGCTTAAAATAAGGCCTATGGTTGGTACGCCTAGCACATTTACTTTTTTATGTGTGTATATTGAGTTAATAAAGAGGACCAAAACGGATGCAGTGACTAGTGAACACAGGATTGTCGAAGTGGGACTGAATATTGTAACCCCAAAATCCACCAAAAATGAACGAAAAATATACCTACTCAAAAAAGCGGATGAAAATTCACTTGACGCCTTCCTGAGAGACAATCTTCACTCCTTCAAAATTAACAATGTGAGAGTAGACCAATGTGGTTTGAATTCAAAGAAGTAGTATCGGCAGAAATTAAGAGATTTGTACCAAATAAGTTAGCAACCAACGAAGCTGATCCTCCTTGGTACACAAAACGAGTCGGAACACTATTGCAGAAGCAACGAAAAAAAAACCATGCCAAATTTAAATAGACGCAAAAACTCCAAGATTGACGATCTTTTACAGAAGCTCGAAATTTAGCGAGGACTTCAATGCGATATGCTTAAAGTATCCACAACGAAACTTTTTCTCGAAACGTGTCAGAGAATCCAAAGAGATTCTGGTCGTATGTGAAGTATGCTAGCGACAAGACACAGTCAGTGTGTTCTCTCCGCGATAACGATGGAGATACTATCGAAGACAGTGCTGCCAGAGTTACTAAACACAGCCTTCCGAAATGCCTTTACAAGAGAAGACGAAGTAAATATACGAGATTTCGAATCAAGAAGAGCTAATATGAGTAACGTAGTAGCAAATATCCTCGGAGTAGTGAAGCAACTTAAACCACTTAATAAAAGCAAGTCTTCTGGTCCAGACTGTATACCAGTTAGGTTCCTTTGAGAGTATGCTGATTCAGTAGCTCCATACTTAACAATCATATACAACCGTTTGTTCTACGAAAGATCCGTACGCAAAGACTGGATATTTGTACAGGTCACACCAATATTCAAGAAAGGTAGTAGGAATGATCCACTAAATTACAGGCTCATATCATTAACGTCGATATGCAGGAGGTTTTGGAACATATTCGTATATTGCGTTCAAACATTATGAATTACCTCGAAGAATGCGGTCTATTGACATACAGTCAACACGGATTTAGAAAACATCGTTCTTGGGAAACGCAACTAGCTCTTTACTCGCATGAAGTGTTGAGTGCTATTGACAAGGGATTTCAAATTGATTCCGTATGTCTGGATTTCCGGAAGGCTCTTGACACTGTACCACACAAGCGGCTTGTTGTGAATTAGCGTGCTTAGGGAATATCGTTTCAGATATTGACTGAATTAGTGATTTCTTGTCAGACGGGAAGTCTTCCAGTAAAACGGAAGTGATTTCTGGCGTTCCCGAAGGTAGTGTTATAGACCCTTTGCTTCTTCCTATCTATATAAACGATTTAAGAGACAATCTAAGCAGTTTCCTTAGGTTGTTTGCAGATGACGCTGTCGTTTATCGACTAGTAAAGTCAGCAGAAGACAAAAACAAATTGCAAAACGATTTAGAAATGATATCTGTATGGTGCGTAAATTGGCAATTGACCCTAAATAACGAAACGTGTAGGGTCATCCACATTAGTGCTAAAAGGAACTCTTTAAACTTCGGTTACATGATAAATCAGTCACATCTAAAAGCCGTAAATTCAACTAAATACCTAGGTACTACAATTACGAACAGTTTAAATTGGAAGGAACGCACAGAAAATGTTGTGGGGGAAGGCTAATCAAAGACTGCGTTTTATTGGTAGTACACTTAGAAAGTGTAACAGATCTACTGAGGAGACTGCCTACACTACACTTGTCAGTCCTCTTTTAGAATACTGGTGCGCAGTTTGGGATCCTTACCAGATAGGATTTACAGAGTACATCGCAAAAGTTCAAAGTAGGGCAGAACGTCTTGTATTATCGCGAAATGTGGCAGAGAGCGTTGCTGAAACGATACAGGGTTTGGGATTGACATAATTAAAACAAAGGCCTTTTTCATTGCGGAACAATCTTATCACGAAATTCCAATCACCAACTGTCTCCTTCTAATGCGAAAATATTTTGTTGACGCTGACCTACATAGGGAGAAACGATCACCATGATAAAATAAGGGAAATCAGAGCTCGTATGGAAAGATACAGGTGTTCGTTCTATCCTCGCGCTGTACGAGACTGGAATAACAGAGGTTCAAATGGCTCTGAGCACTACGGGACTTAACATCTGAGGTCATCAGTCCCCTAGAACTTAGAACTACTTAAACCTAACTAACCTAAGGACATCACACACATCCGTGCCCGAGGAAGGATTCGAACCTGCGACCGTAGCGGTCGCGCGGTTCCAGACTATAGCGCCTAGAACCGCTCGGCCACCCCGGCCTGCGGAATAACAGAGAATTGTGAAGGTGGTTCGATGGACACTCTGCCTAAACTTAAATGTGATCTGCAGTGTACCCATGTAGATTTAGATGAAGTCGTGCCCTGCACACCCTGTCAATAGGAATCAAATCGGTGACGGGAAATTCCTTGTTAGCAGAGAATGTTCTCTTTACCCGTGGTAGTCTGCTTCTTTCATCTTCCTCGCTTCGTTCGTCACGTGATATATTGCCTCAAAGGGAGCAGGATTCGTTCACAACGTTTACTACACTGTTCCAAGTTTTGATGTTAAGTGTTATTAATATCATACTTACTTCTCCTTTGTCTTGGTTTATTCTCAGTCCAAGTTCATCGCTGATTAGACTATTCAATGCATTCAACGTGTCCTGTATTTTTTCCTCAATTATGATAGCAATATCAGCAGCGAATTTCATCATTGATGTCATTCTACCATTAAATTTTGTTTCCGACGTTGCTTCCAGGACGTAGCGGTACATGTTGAGCAGTAGTGAAGAGTGACTGTATACCCGTTTTACGCCCTTTCTAATACGAGCACTTCCCTCTTGGTTTCCCATCCCTCTTGCATCCTGTAAGTATTGGATATCATCCGTATTTCCAAAGAGCTTATACCAGTTTGCCTGAGAATTTCAAATATTTTGGATCATTCTTCGTCGTCGAACACTTTTTGTAAGCTGACAAACCTGTGAACGTGCCTTAATTTTTCCTAAATCTTGTCTCTATTTTCAAACACAGTATCAAATCTGCTTCCCTGATGCCTTTTTCCTAAAGTCATATTGATCACCATGTAATAGACCGTCAGATTTGTTTACCATTCTTTTGTTTGTCATTCTTGTCAGGAACATGGGTGCAATTAATTGGAAATCTGACTGAGATAGTCATCGCATTTATCACCCTTTCGAGCCGTTGTGGTACGGATGCAGTCTCACAGATTCTACATTGTAACTTGAATAATCGTTAGGGTGTGACATCCCCCACTGATTTTAGAAATTTAGGTGTAATTTTATGCCTTACTTTTGCCTTGTCTTATCGCAAGCATTCCAAAGATCTTTCAGTCTCTACGCCCAACATACAAACAACATAATTTCTCATGAAACCTACTATTTAATGTAATTTTCCTATGTTAACGGTATAAATTTTATCCCTTTAGCGTTAATGAGAATTACAACACACTTATTCACCGATGAGACACTGCAAGCAACCGAATACTAGTGCGCATTAAGCTCTAGAGTTGACTGTATTTGTATTTCTCTTCTGCTTACCAAATGCTGTTACAAACCGATAGACTTCCAGACTTGTAGCAAATTTTGTGCCAAACATTCCTTTATTTATAATACGTAATAAGTACTATTTTATATTAAAATTGGCGTCAAGAGATAGTAATATATGTGGTACAATGGAACTCTCCCTTCCTCCGCTCATTCTATTGGTTTTCATGTTTAGCTTGTTGGTATCTGTGAATTCCAAGAAAATTTTGGAAATTTTGCTCTGGTACAAAGCATTTTGTTTTCTTGCGACATGAAGCTTTGTCCAGTCCTCATCTCGCTCTTTTGCCTGTACCTGCCTAATATCGTGTAGGGGCACCGCGAGCACGCAGCTGTGCCGCAATTCGACGTGGGTTGGACAACTCGACTAATGTCTGAAGTAGTACTGGAGGGAACTGACACCATGAATCCTGCAGGACTATTCATAAATCCATGAGAGTACGAGGGGAGTGGAGGTTCTTCTGAACAGCACGTTGCAAGGCATACCAGATATGCTCAATAATGTTAATGTCTGGGGAGTTTGGTGGCCAGTAGAAGTGTTTAAACTCAGAAGAGTGTTCCTGGAGCCAGTCTGTAGCAATTCCGGACGCGTGGGGTGTCGCATTGTCCTACTAGAATTGCCCACGTTTGTCGGAATGTACAATGGATGCAGGTGATCAGACAGAATCCTTACGTGCGTGTCACCTGTCTTGAGTCGTACCTAGACGTATCAGGCGTCCCATGTCACTCTAACTGCACGGGCCCTACGCCATTACAGAGCCTCCACCAGCTTGAACAGTCTACTGCCGACATGCAGGGTCCATGTATTCATGAGGTTGTCTCTATCCCCGTCCATTCGCTCGATACAAAGTGAAGTGAGATTCGTCCAACCAGACAACAGGTTTCCAGTCTTCAACAGTCCAATGTCGGTGCTGGGGGACCCAGGCGAGGCGTAAAGCTTTGTGGTGTGCTTTCATCAAGGTAGACGAGTGGGCCTTCGGCTCCAACAGCCATGTTGATGATGTCTATTGTTTGCACGCTGACACTTGTTGATGGCCCAACATTAAAATCTGCAGCAATCTGCGGAAGTGTTGCACTTCTGTCACGTTCAACGATTCTGTTCAGTCGTCGTTAGTCCCGTTCTTCCAGGATCTTTTTCGAGCCATTACGATGTCGGAGATTTGGTATTTCACCGGATTCCTGATATTCACAGTACACCCATGAAATGGTCGTACGGGAAAATCCCTATTTCATCGCTACCTCGGAGATGCTGTGGTTCCACCGCTCTTACGCCGGTTATAATACCACGTTCAAACTCACTTAAATCTTATTAACTTGCCATTGTAGCAGCAATAACCGGTCTAATAACTGCGCCAGATACTTGTTGTCTTATACAGGCGTTGCCGACCGCAGCGCCGTTTTCTGCCTGTGTATACAGGGTGTTACAAAAAGGTACGGCCAAACTTTCAGGAAACAGTCCTCACACACAAAGAAAGAAAATATGTTATGTGGACATGTGTCCGGAAGCGCATACTTTCCATGTTAGAGCTCAGTTTATTACTTATCTTCAAATCACATTAATCATGGAATGGAAACAAACAGCAACAGAACGTACCAGCGTGACTTCAAACACTTTGTTACAGGAAATGTTCAAAATATACTCCGTTAGTGAGGATACATGCATCCACCCTCCGTCGCATGGAATCCCTGATGCGCTGATATGGAGAATGGCGTATTGTATTACAGCCGTCCACAATACGAGCATGAAGAGAGTCTACATTTGGTACCGGGGTTGCGTAGACAAGAGCTTTCAAATGCCCCCATAAATGAAAGTCAAGAGGGTTGAGGTCAGAAGAGCGTGGAGGGCATGGAATTGGTCCGCCTCTACCAATCCATCGGTCACCGAATCTGTTGTTGAGAAGCGTACGAACACTTCGACTGAAATGTGCAGGAGCTCCATCGTTCATGAACCACACGTTGTGTCGTACTTGTAAAGGCACATGTTCTAGCAGCACAGGTAGAGTATCCCGTATGAAATCATGATAACGTGCTCCATTGAGCGTAGGTGGAACAACATGGGGTCCAATCAAGACATCACCAACAATGCCTGCCCAAACGTTCACAGAAAATCCGTGTTGATGACGTGATTGCACAATTGCGTGCTGATTCTCGTCAGCCCACATATGTTGATTGTGAAAATTTACAATTTATCACGTTGGAATGAAGCCTCATCCGTAAAGAGAACATTTGCACTGAAATGAGGATTGACACTTGTTGGATGAACCATTCGTAGAAGTGTACCCGTGGAGGCCAATCAGCTGCTGATAGTGCCTGCACACGCTGTACAAGGTACGGAAACAACTGGTTCTCCCTTAACACTCTCCATACAGTGACGTGGTCAACGTCACTTTGTACAGCAGCAACTTCTCTGACGCTGGCATTAGGGTTATCGTCAACTGCACGAAGAATTGCCTCGTCCATTGCAGGTGTCCTCGTCGTTCTAGGTCTTCCCCCAGTCGCGAGTCATAGGCTGGAATGTTCGGTGCTCCCTAAGACGCCGATCAATTGCTTCGAACGACTTCCTGTCAGGACCCCTTCGTTCTGGAAATCTGTCTCGATACAAACGTAACGCGCCACGGCTATTGCCCCGTGCTAATCCATACATCAAATGGGCATCTTCCAACTCCGCTTTTGTAAACATTGCACTGACAGCAAAACCACGTTCTTGATGAACACTAACCTGTTGATGCTACGTACTGATGTGCTTGATGCTGGTACTGTAGAGCAATGAGTCGCATGTCAACACAAGCACCGAAGTCAACATTACCTTCCTTCAATTGGGCCAACTGGCGGTGAATCGAGGAAGTACAGTACATACTGCCGAAACTAAAATGAGCTCTAACATGGAAATTAAGCGTTTCCGGACACATGTCCACATAACATCTTTTCTTTATTTGTGTGTGAGGAATGTTTCCTGAAAGTTTGGCCGTACTTTTTGGAACACCCTGTATATCTCTGTATTTGAATACGCATGCTTATTTCTTTGGCGATTCAGTGTACAAATTAGCTTTTTCTGAATGCGCGCGTGTTTATTTTCTTACCCTGTTAGAACGCGTTTCAGTAGTGATTTCTTTGCTGGCACAATTGGTAACCTTTCCCCGCGCAGGCTATTGAGGCGGGTGTATTTGTTTATGTATGAGCGACGACGCGTCTTTGTCGGTATTCACTTTTTGCAGAACAACAAAACTGCATCGTTGAGACCCATCTTCCTGTCGCATATGTGCAATGGTGGGCAAAGCGTAAGTACGAAAATAACTTTCGTGTGACGTGTCACTACCAACTAACGTAACAGAATGAAACTCGCACCAAGCATAAAAATAACTCTTAAAGTACACAGGGTAACTGAGAGAAATACGCGACGAGACGAACAGAAATGACATTTTTATTCAACGACAATAAGTACACTTGAGTCACCGCGATTCATGATGGTCTGAACATCATGAAAGGTGTGACACGGTTCATAATATTGGGTATAATCACCACGAATGGCATTACATCCTCAACTGCTATCCACGAAGTCGGTAAAGAGTTCTTCTTGTCGGTCGTTCCATTCCTCCACCAGATTTGTCGACAACTTAAAAAAAATGGTTCAAGTGGCTCTAAGCACTATGGGACTTAACATCTGAGGTCATCAGTCCCCTAGACTTAGAACTACGTAAACCTAACTAATCTAAGGATATCACACACATCCATGCCCGAGGCAAGATTCGAACCTGCGACCGTAGCAGCCGCGTGCTTCCGGAATAAAGCGCCTAGAACCGCTCGGCCACAGCAGCCGGCTGTCGACAACTGCCTGGTTGCCATTGATGTATGTCGACGAGCTGCAACGCGTTTTCCCAACGCATTCCACATGTGCTCGAGGGAATTTAAGCTGGGGGGGGGGGGGGGGGGGCGGACGGGCAGGTCAGTCCATTCGCGGAATCTCCTCTCGTTCCGACAGCTTCTCAAGCTCTGTTGTTCGATGTGGTCGCGCACTGTCAGCCGTAAAAATGATGTCGAGGTCGAATGCCCTCTGAAAAGGGGTACAGATGAGTGTACCATGTTCAAGGATTTGGAGATCAGTACCCCAGTACAACGTTATGCCTTCCCATCCCATAACAGGTGGACCACCGAAACTACCATTTTCGTCACTGTTCCTATGTGTTCCCACCTCTCGCCATTTGAGGGTCAGGAAACTTGGATTTCATGGTCGAGTGGCTGCTCATAAGCCACACTTCACGCCGGTAAATGACAAACGGCACCTCGCTTGGTGTAAGGACCGTAAACATTGTACGATTAACGGTGGAAAAACATTTTGCGGAGTGACGAATTACAGTACACAATGTGGCGATCCGATGACAGGGTGTATGTATGGCGAATGCCCGGCGAATGTCGTCTGCCAGCGTGTGTAGTGTTAATAGTAAAATTCGGAGGCAGTGGTGTTACGCTGTGGTCATGTTTTTCATGGAGGGGGCTTGCATCCCTTGTTGTTTTGCGTGGGACTATCGCAGCACAGGCCTACATTGATGTTATAAGCACCTTCTTGCTTCCCACAATTGAAGAGCTTTTTGGGGATGGCGGTTGAATCCTTCAACACGATCGAGCACCTTTGCATAATGCACGGCCTGTGGCGGAGTGGCCACACGACAAGAACATCCCTGTAATGGTCTGGCATGCACAGAGTCCTGACTTGAATCCTATAGAACACCTTTGGAATGTTTTGGAACGCCGACTTGGTGCCAGGCCTCACCGACCGACATCGATACCTCTCCTTAGTGCAGGCCTCGGTAAAAAATGGGCTGCCATTTCCCAAGAAACCTTACAGTACTTGATTGAACGTATGTCTGCGAGAGTGAAGGCTGTCATGAAGGCTAATGGTGGGCCAACACCGTACTGAATTCCAGCGTTACCGATGGAGGGCGCCACGTACTTGTAAGTCAGTTTCAACCGGGTGTCCGGACACTTTTGATCACATAGTGTATTATTAACTATGCTACTCGTTTGTAATGTCCAGGGGACCAATAAGAATAGCAGTGACCCACTGCAATTATTGTCTCTGGATAAAAGTTTCATGTCTGTTGGTCTCCTTGTGTATTCCTTTCAGTTAGATTCTGAGCTACACTGTAAGAGTACATATATTGTCAAAGTTTCACCGAGCTATGCTACTTGGCAGTGCCATGTCACGCAAAAGTTACTTCAGTCCTTAATTTTTGCACAACAATGTATGATTCTTCATTAGGTTAATAAAAATGCGAAATAATCATATATTTTGTGGCACATAGTTCTGGTTTAGACACCTTTTGGGAAGGTATATACCGCACATGCTTGTAGACTTGTAATACAGCAAATTAACCTAATCCTTTCGAAAAATATGTGAAAAATATAATCATCAAGCAGTCACATACAAACTGTGAGTGTTGTAGTGCGGTCGATGGCCCTCGCCGAGTTACGTCTTTGAATGGTTTGTGAAACAGGTGTTAAATTTACAGATCTAGTTCAGATCGAGCTTAGAGCCACGTGACTCTGAGAGATTGTGTGTTATTTCCGTAGTCAATAAAATAATTGTAATGAATTGCTCACAGTAAAATTCTGTTGTTAATCGTTGTCACGTCTCTTATTTGTGGTATTGTACTGCGTCATCATCATCATATTCATCATCAACACCAGTCGTGTAACGTTCCGTCTCCGTTAAAGCCGCTCGAACCATCTCTTCATTGATCTTCACAAAGGTCTTTTGCGTCTTGGTTCATATTGTTTAAAAGAGTCTTGCCTCTGGCATAAGGATCTCCTCATTGATCTTTCGCCCCCTTCGTTTATACGGTTTGAGAGTTTCTTGCATCTGGTATACGGCTGATGTGTTCTTTTCCGTCTTATGCGATACGATATGGTTTTATCGTGTCAGCTGTATATTGCATCTTCAGCTCGAAGGTCATAATTTTTCTTTCACCCTTAATGTACGTCCTGCTACGTATCTAAGGAAGTTCATTTTACATGCGTCTATCCTTTTTTCATCTCTCTTCAAAAGGATCCAGTTTTCGCATCCATAGAGCACTGCAGGTAGTCATGGCCATGTAGAACAGTAAAGTATATCTGTGGACTTTCTTTCCCAACGTTATAGGTATCGTTCCAAAAAAGCAAATAAGCAGTTCTAACTCATTTTGTATTTCATTATTTGGGCCATCTGTAATGCTGTACCAAAAATATTTAAATGTGTTAACTTTCCCTATAATCTTCTTGTTAAACTTGATCTTAATTTGCACTTGCCATTACCCTAAAAATGCCATTGATTTTGTCTTTGTACAAAAGGTTATTTTCACTCTGACTAACAATTACTTGGTCGTCCACAGAAAGCACTGTACTAACATCCACTTTATCTTCGATATATGAGGGTTGGAACTTTGATAGTGGCAACTATTTATTTACTGCTTGTACAAAATACATTCGCGTTTCAAAGTTTTACTGACCTTCAAAGTAGTCACCAGAATTGTCTACAACCCACTGCCAGCGATGTGGATGTTGTATGATACTCTTAGCAGTACCAGTTGTGTTGACAGTTCGAGCGTCGCGTTTGAACAATTTATTTAGCCACGCATTTCACCTAGTTTATTTATTACGCCGATACAAAACACTCGCCCTACCGGCGGTGTGGAGGGGGAAAATTGGTCGTAAAAGGAATCAGCCTGTTCTGGGCTGCTGGAGAGAGGAACGACTGTACTTTATTTATTTTTGGAAGAATTTATTTAGCGACGGATATCACGTAGTTTATTTATTTCACTGATACAAAACAACCAACCTGATGTGCTTGGCGTCACAATATACAGTTTCCAGACCTGAAAACTACTCGTAAATAATTCAATATACTGATGACCAGAGACGCATACAACTCGTAAATTACTCAAATAATCCAGTACACAGTGTACAGAGGTGCAAACTACTCATAGATTACCGAAATAATGCATGCTAACACGCTCACAACGCTTAAACACCCGAAAATAGCTCAGTGCATAAACACTTAGTGCACGTAAAAAACGCAACTGATCAGCTACTCGAGCCACGCGGGCTAGTCGCACGGTCAGGGGCGCCTTGTCACGGTTCGTGCGACTCATCCCGTCGGAGATTCAAGTCCTCCCTCAGGCATGGGTGTGTGTATGTTGTCCATAGCGTAAGTTAGTTTAAGTTAGGTTAAATAGTGTGTAGGCTTAGGGAGCGATGACCTCAGCTGTTTGGTTCTATAAGACCTTCCACAAAATTCCAAAATCAGCTACTCGAACCGTGATTCTATTCTACTGGATGGAAAGCCTCAGTGCACCCCCCAGACACATGGAAACTCTCCAGTTGCGGGAGAGGAAGGTTAGGTTGTGCACTTTTGTTTATTTTGCTATTAGCTGTAAAGGAGTAGGGACATGTCTTTGATCCAACACAGTGATAATTATCACCTTCAGAGATTGCATGCAGCTCATGCTCTCTGGAAAATTTTGAGAAATGGAAGGGGCCGACGACAATATGCTTGTTTTGCGCATCTCACCTGCTTTTCCTCCCCAGGCCATAAACATGAACCGATTTTCCGGTATTCTTTGCCTCAAATTTAGGTATGTCCTGGATCCTGACGGGGAAATCGATACCATCAAAGTTATAATATTTATGAATGTCAAGGTATTTGCCATGCTGCGGATCTTTTGTGTAATTACTCTCACATGCCACGACTGACAACGCAAAACAAGCCTAATCGTTTCTATTTTCGACACAATGCATGCCCTCTTTTTAGCTATATCTTTAGGCAGCTTGATATAGCTTGGCCCTCCATTTATCGGATCGTAGACATGTGTATGAATGTCCAGGTGTAGTATTCTCCTGAGTGCTTTAGCTTACGGTCTTACTTCCATCTCGGAAAACCGGGCCAATATAGCGCTCAGGGTGGATTTAAGAAACCACTCCTCAGCGTTTGACGTGATCCGCGTTATCACGCCATTTTCCCACCCAAAGATAGTGAAGAGTTTTAATCTGCCAGGAAGTTTCACAGTGAAGAGTTGTCTCTCCAACACCAGACTCAACTTTGTGGCGGGGGGGGGGGGGGGGGGGGGCGATAATTTGATGCAAAGCACCAGTGTACGAAATTCCTAGTGAAAAGAAGAGAAGAACGTTTTATGTTTTTGACCCTCGATATCATCTAACAACAGCACTGGCTACAACATATTACGTAAACGCTGAATATTTTTAGAAAGAAACTACGTATACAGGACAAATATTGCACGAATACGAAATTATTAGTGAAAAAATGACATCAGTCGCAACTAGAGCTGCCAGAATTTCTGGCTGGCAAACCGGAACATTTCTCTCAAATTGATAATTGGGGAAAGCGGGCTACTTCTCTTAAGTTTAAAAAAGATTGGAAGAAATGCTGCTTTTGATTGACAGTGCCACGCTAAGAATTATTTCACAATTGATGTCGATTTTGTTACTACTAACGTCAGTCTTTCTTGCGACTTCGGAAATATAAAACAGTTTGGAGCTTCGCCTGAAAGCATAGTTCACTGATTGCAAGGACATGATGATGTTTAACGATATGAGAGGACATTGCTTATTTCGTTGCTGTTTTTAATTGCCCCTGTTTGAATGAATTCGAAACAAAGTGACAGTCCAATTTCTTAAGTAATTTCAGAGTGAATGTTTGATTTGGTCATAACTTTCGGATAGCAGCTGGGACCGCTGCGATGACTTTGAGTGGTCAACACACGCTCCTGTAACATTAACTCAGCTCGTTCTCTCTTTCTGTACGATGCAAGAGGTCGTAGATATGTCGCTCTCCGAAATCCGTACAGGCCAGACTTATATTTGGGTGATCATAGAGTAAGCTGCATGGGTGGCGGGGGCATAGACTTAGGTGCAGTTGCAAGATGCAGAGGGAATGTCTAAAAATCAGCGCTGGACTTTCTGTCATATGAGATCCTTAGCAAATAGGTTCGAAAAATGTTACTCATTTCAAGACATGAGAGGGCGACGAATATGACTCACCAGTGGATGTAATCATTAAAAGATGTCTCTAGATGATCCAACGCAAGTAAGTGGCTGAATGGATAGACTTGATTCCGAATCACAAACGGCATTTCTACCAGAAAGCATAACCCTATCACCGACACGTGTGTGTACCTGTAGACTCAAACCCTCTTTTTATGCTTTGTGACGATCCTCTTTTTAATAGCACGGTCCTTACGCGAAATGTTTGCTGTGGGCTGTAGATTCCCTCTGATGTCAGCTTGAGATGTCATTTCTCAATAGTGTTCCTCGAAAAAGGACATCGTGTTCCCATTTGACCTACGTGGTGAGTAGGCGAATAAACAAAAATTACTCGCCATGAAAAGTGAGTCTCATGATTAATTTAATTTCGAAATAACGAGAACATTCCGTTGTGATAGGTAGTTTTCGCATCAAAAGAGTCGAAGTTCTTTTTTCTAATTTTAGGCAGTGCAGGTACATCTCTGCCGAGCATTTGTGATCGGTGGCAGTACACTTCGCTGGACGTCGCAAAATAATGAGATGCAAGTACAGTTGAACGTAAGAAACTCTACTGATTTTGCTCATAAAACTAAATTAAACTGGACTTGGTCCATTTTCATAGAAATAGAACTTTTATTACTGTCTCAACTGTTTCGTTAACAGTTGTTTTATTATAGGAGTAGAGTTGATGTTAAATAATTGAGCACAGAACGGTGGGTGAGTTCTCTACGATACTGTGGCTTTCATCCGGTCCCAGCTGGAGCATTCTACGTGACGTTAAACAAAAGTGTTTTCCATCTCTGAATGAGAGGTGGCTAGCCTGTGACAGCAGCACCTCCAAGACATTACGGACGGCTGCGCCACTATACTTTAGACGACTAAGATGCATTTGGGAAAAGTCGCCCTTTTATCTCCTAGTTAACTATACCTGCTTTTCTGTTGGCAAAACGCGATCGTATCGATGCGGGCGGCCGCCAGCACGGGCCACGAGGCTTTTGGCTGAGTATCTCCATCCCATGCAGTCTTTTAGGACGACGATTTCCCCCAGTACATGTGATGCTTTATGACCGATTCGGTACGAGTGCTGGCTTTTTTCGCAACAACTTCGAAGTGTAATTATAGCTGTGAAGCATTTTTCCCACCAGCTGTGATAGTGTGTATTGGCTTCATTTAGCTGGGCTGTAGGGTGATTTTTAGTAGGCGTGTGTAGAAAACCCTGCTGTCAAACAGAAATGGATGTTATACTTTTGCAGGTAATATATTTTTCTTTTTATATACTCCTCTCTGTTCAATACCAGCATATAGTCAATCGAACGTATTTCCCACAAAAAGAATGAAGATTGCACCTAACATCCCATCCTTTTCCTCCCCCAACCTGCAGGTGAGCTTCTGTAAAGGTTGGAAGGAAGGAGGCGAGGTACTGGCAGAAGTAAAGCTGTGAGGACGGCTCGTGAGTCGCGCTTGGGTAGCTCAGTTGGTAGAGCACTTGCCCGCGAAAGGCAAAGGTCCCGAGTTCGAGTCTCGGTCCGGCACACAGTTTTAATCTCCCAGGAAGTTTCAATTAGGATGGATATTTGTGTCAGTTTCCCGAGCAAAATAAATAAAGTGCACTAGTCTAACCTTCCTCTCCCGCATCTGGATAGTTTCCATGTGTTAGGGAGGTGCACTTAGGCTTTCCATCCAGTAGAATCAGGGTTCGAGTCGCTGATCATTTGCGTTTTTTACGTGTACTGAATTATTTTCGGGTGTCTGTATACTGGATTATTTGAGTAATTTACTTGATGTATGCGTCTCTGTACATCAGTATGTTGAACTATTTACAGGTAGTTTCCAGGTTTGTAAACTGTATATTGTGATGCCAAGCACGTCAGGGTGATTGTTTTGTATCAGTGTAATAAATAAACTAGGTGAAATGCGTGCCTAAATAAATTGTTCAAAAAATAAATAAAGTACACTCCTTCCTCTCTCTAACAGCCCAGAACAGACTGATTCCTTTTCCGACCAATTTTCCCCCTCCAGACCGCCAGCAGGGCGAGTGTTTTGTATCAGTGTAATAATTAAACTTGGTGAAATGTGTGCCTAAATAAATTGTCCAAAAACTAAATAAAGTAACCCCTTTCTTTCTGCAGCAGCCCAGAACACACTGACTCCTTTTCCCACCAGTTTTCCCGTCCAGACCACTGGGAAGACAAGGAGGTTGGGGCAGAAATGCAGCTGAGAAGAACACTTGACGTCTTCATGATGATGTACTCCTAGGGAGTGAACTGCCTGATCATGTGACCTACTGCGGCGTCCTCTAATGGTGAACTCACGAACTAGGTCAGTTCTTGGTCTGGAGGATTGGAAGCAGTTGTCTCTTGTGTGGTGGAGGCTTATATGTAGGTTTTCGGAATGCCAGACAATTCCAACAGAGACAGATGTTTCCATGCATTGTGTAATGCATCTTAATGCAAAGTATTAATTTACAGCACCATATACTTCCTCTTCATATGTTAAGGTTTAATGCTCGCTTCCATTCTTCATACAGTGAGCAGTGGATGCATTCCTAGGCTGAATGAATGCATGTAATACAGCTATTAAACTCCCCCTGTCTGGCACCAACATCTCGCTATTTGAACACAAACATCTGAACAAGCACTGATATTAGAGCCTCTTGTGCCGGTAACACTACACTAAGCCACTAATTCTCTAAGCAGATAATAAATTTAAACAAATTTCAGCAAATTTCAACATATTTAAACAAATTTAAAAAATCTAAGCAAATATAAACAAATTATGTTAGAACTGAATGACATCATGAGCAGCCTCAGGAATTTCTCAGGTGTCAAGTATGAAAGGGATGCTGCCGCTTCATTCTTGCAGGACCCGAATGGATACCTGTGTGTCGCTCGGCAGCTGACGGCCGTGTCGTCACTTTGCAGGAGCCGCTGGTGCACCTGGACTCCTGGGGATGTGTGGAAAGTAGGCGTCGTCGGCGCGGGTGTCAAGTGGTGGGATGTGCTTTTATTAGCGATCTTTTGTTTAAACTATAATCCATCAATTTGACTGACCAAATAGGATGCTGGGAATTAAAAAAACTACCCCATATATGTGAAGTATATCGATTATATAATTTGCATAAATTTTTTATATCATGGTGGGTTTAAGGATACAGTAGTTAAGTGGAGGGTGTGCATGAGTGGGTGACTGGAGCAGAACAGCACGTTAAGTGCTGAACAATAGGTTAATTTGCATAATTTTTATGTAAAACGTAGTACAATAGTTTAACGGGGTGGTTCACAAAGAAGAATGCGCCAGAAATGGCGTTCAAAAGTATGTGAAATTCGAAAAGTGTACCAGAAAATGGTGATGTAATTAATCACTTAATTTGGTATCAAATGAGGTAGAAAAGTTTAAAGAAATGTGGTGACATGGAAACCCACTTAACAGAACAATGGTTCAAATGGCTCTAAGCACTATGGGACTTAGCATCTGAGGTCATCAGTCCCTAGACTAAGAACTACTTGTAGCGGTTAATAAAAAAATAACTGGAGAAGAGAGACCGTGAAAAAGGGAAAGAATGAAATGCAGATCGGACTTCGTTATTCGGAAAAGCTATTGTTGGGGTGGTCCTTGTGGCGTTTTTGAGCAAAAGTTAAACCAATTTCCACTACAAAACTTACTGAAAAGAAACAGAGAATAACAGAATGTAACTGACAGGGGGAAGTGGCGTATATGAGAGATCATCCTTTACCAGGTTCACTTATCTTCTTTCGGGCGGCGTCCAGGTCTTCAAAAATCTCCTTCATTTCTGCGTGAAAAATCTGCTCCGAAATCTTGCAATAGTCCATGAATCACTAATTTATACCAATTAAAATCATCTTGATACTGTATGCAATTTAATTTACTTTGCTACTTCCATCCTCCGAATTTCTTAACAACTTCCACAATGTCTACACATTACAATCAGATCAAGATTAGCCATTAAGTTTTTACGTCAGCATCAGATCACGTCTGCCTTAAGATTCGGCTATCAAGAGACAAACAAAAAACGGATAGAAAACAAAAAAAGAGTTACCATTTTAGCATTTTCTCTGCCGTCGAGCGCTCATACCGCTGCGACGGGATATTTTTTATCTGAGGGAACGAGTGTAGCGCGGCGAAATCCAAAGTCCCGCTACATCGCCCCCTCGACTGTCACGCTAAAACATTTAGCGTGGCAAGCTAGCAAACAATAGAATAGATATACCTAAATGTCTATTATACATATTTTCCCAGGAAACGCCACGTGCATACTTAGAGGATTATCTTTGTCAATACTTGGTTTCTAAATCTATATACTACATACACTTGTTACAGTTTTGATCCTTTTTAGACAATTAATCTATATATGTTTACATAGAGTGTGTTTGAGCAAGCTGCTCACCAGCGCAGTTAATGTTGTGCGCTTCCAGCAATCGTTGGCTTCCAGCGTTGGTTTCCCAATGCATCTCTGGCAGCACGTAGTCTTTGCGCATGCGCAATAGCATCACTGAATTTCGCGTGCGGCAGTTTCAAAATCGCTGTGTTATGACAATCTTGCACAGTATTCACTTTCACATAGTGTTCATTACAAGTTGTTATTCCAGCATAAATGGCGTGTTAAGTTCGGAGACACCATAAGATTGAGCGTGTGCGTGATCTGAAGCAACGTCCATGTCTTCTGTTACGACACAACACTCCAGGTCCTTATGCGGTTTCATGGCTATTGTTCCCGGGGCATATATGGTCGATGTAGTTTTTAGCCTCCACATCGCCTACGACAGGTGCTGAGTTTATTGTCTCCAAAGCATCTGAAGGCCGGCCAGGAACAACGGCGTCGATGTTCGCAAAGGTAGGTGTTTCACCACATTGTTTACACTTGCCAACAAACGCTCATTTGCAGTGTGGAAATCCTCATTATCGTCGAAGTAAATTGCAGTTTATATCAATTTACAGTTATTTGGTTTATGCACCATAAGTTTCACAAACAACACAAAATTCGTCGTTTATAACGTTCACTGTTTAACACAGTTTGCAACATTTTTTTGCCACATTTACATTTTACAAAGTTCACCTTGTCCAAGCATGTTTACATCGTTAATTCTGAAAGCTTACATTTCGTGGTCACATTTCAAAATATGTTGACAATATGCAAAGTTTTTATACATATACAAATACATATAAATTTACAAGAATATGCATGTGAAATATTTACACAAAAAAAAATTATACTAAGTCCCATTGGCTTTCTTTTATTGGGGTATTAATTTTTTTTATTATTCAGGTTTGGGCGTGCCAAGGGATATCAGACTTAATACTTAAAGCACGGGCTTTCCTTCATTTATTATTTCTTTCTTTCTTTTGATTCCATATCTTGGCTAGTGGTTGACCAGGCTTGTAATGTCATCAATATTCAGTTTTCTTCATGTCTTTTTATTCATACCTGAAAGTTTACTGTCACACAATATATTCTTACATTCCATAAACAAACAATACCCAGCTGCAGTAGGTGGTAGGATAATGGAGAAAGAAAGAAAGATGGACTGTAAGAAACTATTCACTACCTAAAAACTGCCAAATCCTACTGCTAATACATAAAAAGAGTACACAATACGTTATAATGTTTGCATCACCTTCAAGGGGTGTGTGAAAGGGGGTGCTTACAATTTACCAAATCATGGGTAAATGTAAGTGTCCTTACGTCAAGTCTGTGTAGGGTAACATCATGACAGAGTCTCTGTTTGTGTTGCGATTGTTCATATGACTCAGTGAATTATACCTTAACAAATCCTTGCATGAGTGAATCGCATATCTGCTCAGTACTTCCTCAATATCTCCACTTCTTGTGGATATCATCTATACAAATGGAAAATCTATCTCAGAGATTGTCTCTCTCATAATGTGTATTATATGATAACATATCAAATTTCCTCTCAAGAGTTCAACCATGAACTTTCTTCTACTTTAGTGAAGGTTAAACATCATGTATGTGGTATATATATATCATTTCTATCTATAAATCATAAATAAAGAACATATTATTTTAATTGACAGTAAAATGTCTCTTTCTCACTGTCCGTTGCTCGACGTTGGCTGCACGGATGGTCACTGCTCCTTTGCACTTACCTTGCATAGCCTGAAAAGTCAAATGTCTTCAACGTAGATGTAATTTTGTCATCTGTTCGCTTAAGTGGAGGTGTTGTACGAGTCGCAAAACGGCCTTAATAACTCTCCTATCTTTTGCTTCCTCAGGGTTTTCTGTAATGTGTAAGTATAATAAAGGCTAACATGGCACTAAATTTCACTTTCGTAAAAAAAATTTTTATACAAATGCATTCATATGAGGGCTGTGTAAAAATTATATTTCAACTTAAGTTCCTTAAAATATCATTCTCCTGTCTGAACACGAACTATAAATGTTTTCTTCCACACAATGGCTTAACAAAACTTAACGAAAGATTACTAAGTTACACTTCTGAAATAAATTAAAGCTAATGTGTTTCCAAGTTACATTCTTATTACACTTCTTTCAACAGCTGTAATCACCATTATGTTCACTCTGCTTTTCTTGCATTCATTCATTTTCAAGGGCACTGTAAATAGATTCACATTTAACGTCTTGTACTCACGTGTTCTAACTCATCACGAATGTTTTCTTTCAAACTGAAATTCTTGTATAATCTTAAAGATGTAGACTGTTTACTCACTTCTCTATGTAGCACAATATTACCAAAACATTCTCACTCATTCCTTACTCACATATTCATCATAATATATATATCCTTATACATTAAACATATTCCTGATCAAACATTAATATATCACATACGTGGGGCCATTTGGCACTTCCATTCTCATAAAACTCCAATAACATTTTCCCCAAATAATCTGTCTCCATCAACTACTTCACAGTAACTTACCTTCTTATATTAATCTAAATATTAACTCATTCATACTGATCATTCATTCTTACGTCCTCATTCATTCTGCTACATACCTATGTCATTACTGATCTCAATAGCTATTATTTCCTCTCATTATAGTGCCTTGAAATAACTAACTAGTTGTTGATTCGCCTTATAATTTACAATTAACCAATGTAACCTGCGTAGACCTCATTCCTATTTGAATATCTTTTCTCATTCAGTAAGTGTACTCACCTGGGTTTACATTTTCTTCATAATTATGTGTACAAGTGTAACTGCAGTATATAATTTCCATAAATTAACGTTTATGTTCTTAGGCTGTATAACTTAATGTTCGTGTATTCAATACAAATATTTATGATCTCGTTTTCACAGCAACTTGCTCATGTTCAACTTAGTTATCGTTATATTATGTTGTTTTAGTGCACAAAGGGTTTCAAATGTCTGTTAGGATGCAGCCCCCTTGGCTTGTGAGATAACGGGTATTCTAGGGAGTAACAACCTGGGTGAGGTATGCATGCTATTCTGAAAGGACCTGAATATAATAGCTGCCATTTTCTGTTCAGTTATTTTAACTTTGTAGATTTGGGATGAACAAGGTCATCAACCTGATAGGTTTGTGTATTTGTAACATGTTTGTCATACTTCTCTTTCCTGATTTTAGCTTTATTGCACAACGTAGTGTATGCCTGTCTTACTTTCTCTTCCAAAGGTGTGTGTGTTGTGGGTGCGGTTAGCTTTGGAATGGGCATAGCCCACTTGTTCTGTTCAGGTTTGTTTAATAATAATTCCTGTGCTGGGTATCCTGTTGAGGCATGAGGTAAATTGTTTACTATCTGCTCAAAGGGTGCTAAAAATTCGATCCACTTTGTGTGTTTGCGAGGTGAATGTATTCTCATGAATTGACCAAACTCTCTAAAAATCCTTTCTACGGGGTTCCCTTCCAGGTGAAATGCTGATGTAAGAATATGTTTGATGTTATGTGTGGCAACAAAAGACTTCCATTTTCTTCCCGTAAAATAAGGTGCGTTATCCGTGATAATGCTGTGGGGTTTGCCAAACCTTGTAAAGTAACTGTTAGTCAAACGTCTAGTAATAGCAGATGCGTTGACAGTTCGGATAGCAAACAATTTTAAGTATTTTGAGAAGACATCAAATGCAGCAACGATGTATTTCACACCTCCACGAGCTCTGGGATAAGGTCCGGGGACATCCAACGATACTATCTCCAAAGGTCGGGTTGGTACAATAGGATGTAATTCATTCAAAGATGATCGGTTGGAAAATTTTGCTTATTGGCAGATGATACATTTACCAACAATTTGCAACACTCTCCGACGCAGATTGGGAGAATAACAGTACTGTACTATTTTATCAGTGCATTTGGTGACTCCGTAGTGTCCCCAAGTTTTGTGTGTGAACAGAATAAAATCGTCAACATGCGCGTCAGGTAGCAGACACACCACTGGTCTGGGGTACGCCTATGAAAAAGTACAATTTTGTGTATTGTGTAATATTTTTGTAAATGTGAAGAAGGATCTGTACGTAATTTCTTTTTGATATTTGACCACCTGGGGTCGCTGTCCTGAAGTGAAGCAAAGTTCTTGCACATATTGCGGTAGTATGTGGCGTATGTACCATCACATATAAGTAAGATGTTAAAGTCTGATGTTTGATCGGAAAGTTCCGAAAAATCCTGTATGCCTTGGGGGAAACGGGACAGGGCATCGGCTACTACGTTTGATTTACCTTTAATGTAAATAATTTCGAAGCTGTATTCTTGCAGTGAAAGGCACCACCGGGTGAGCCTTGAATGAAGCAATTTGCATGATAGCAAGAAAGAAAGGGCTTGGTGGTCTGTGTATATGCGAGTATGTTTACCCCAAAGAAAGTATCGAAACTTACGGAATGCTCAAATAATGGCAAGAGCCTATCGTTCCGTCACCGAGTACGACCTCTCGCACTCAGTGAGCGTGCGGCTCGCAGAACTTATCGGTTTGATGACAGATTGTCTTGATTCGGATTGAATTTGAAATAGAAAAGCTCCAAGGCCGTATGATGACGAATCCGTGGCTAGGCAAAAATCTGACGTCATGTCAGGGTGGCAGAGGCGGGGTGCGTTCGCCAATGCATCTTTAATAGCCTCAAAATCAGCTTGGCAAAACTCTGTCCATCTCCAAATTGCGTTCCTTTTCAGTAGAGTTAGCAGGTGAGAGCTGTTCAGAAGCTGTTTTGAAACAAACTTCCGAAAGAAAGAAGATAAACCTAAGAATGCTTTCAACTGTTTGCGGTTTGGTGGAGGAGGGAAATTACGAATAGCATCAATCTTCTTAGAATCGGGACGAATACCTTCCGGCGAGACAATATGGCCTAAAAACTTGATTTCACGCCTTCCTACTTTGGACTTCGAAAGATTTACTGTGACTCCAGCTTGTGAAAATTTAAATAATATTTGCTGTAACAGATCAAAATGTTCCTCCCACGTATTTGTTGCCACGACAATGTCATCGACGTACGCCGTGACGCGTGACAACAAACACGGGCCGAGAACGGCGTCAAGCGCCTCGATGAACACGCCCGCGCTTACGCGCAAACCAAAAGGCAACACACAAAACTGATAACTGCGTCCTTCACAAAGGAAAGCAGTGTATTTACGACTGTCATTGGGAAGGGACACCTGCCAGTACGATGAGCGGAGGTCAATATTAGTTAGGTATTGTACATTATAAAATTTTAGCAACTGTTCGTCCAAGTTGACGGGTCTTGTGTTAACAGGTATAATAAATTTGTTGATTTCACGTGCGTCTAGCACCAATCTGACCTTTCCATCTTGCTTGCCTACCGCCAGGATAGGACTGCAATAAGGGGAATGTGATTTTTCTATAACACCCCAGGTCAACATACGCTCGATTTCACGTAAAACTGCAGGTTTCTTCGCCCATGGAATATTATAATGTGTCCTACAATAAGTCTTATGTGGCCTAACATCCATTTTGTAGCTATAACTACTGATTACACCAGGCCTCTCACTGAAAACTTGTGCATAATCACATAATAATTTGTACAGTTCTTCTTGCTGTTGTTTCGTTAAATAGTCAGATTCGACACATTTCTGATACAATAAATCCTGCTCAGTCTCCTGATAGTCTGAATCTTCAGGTGTTAAATTACATGCACTAACTATGGTAGGATATACCAATTGAAATTGACTTACTTCGTAATGTTTTTGTCGTGGTTCAATCGTCTTGTTAAGTTCAACATTAATTAGTTGTTCTCCTACGGATAATTGACATATGCCATTACTTAAATCTATGATTGCTTTGTGTTCATTCAAAAAATCCATCCCTAGGATGCAGTGTACGATAAGCTTGTCTACAATCAGAAAATTGCACTTGAACTGTGTATTGGAAAATGTGAAGTTAACAAGGGCTTGCATGCGTATGTTCTTAGATTTAGTACCTGTGGCACTAACCACGTGGCAATTCTGTACAGGTAATGTAGGTATGTTTATAATTTGTTTCAATTCATTATAGAATGCGGTTGACATCACACTTGCAGCAGCACCAGTATCGAATAAAATTTGTACATCATAATCGTTAAACTTAACCCATGCCGTAGCCTGTATGAATTCTTTAACACAACTGTCTGATTTAATGTTTATCTCGTCGGTTAATTCCTGTTCTGCTGTCATTTTGTCATCGTACCTGAGGAAACAAATCGTCTCAGCCGTTGCGCTCTTACAACACCTCACGACCGAAGCACGAGCGCTTAGCTCGGTCGTCGACTGTTTTCCGTCGTCTGCTGCGTTTGGCCGGGTTCATTGACCAGCTCCACTACGTTTACATTCCGGCCGGTTGGCGCCCACGCGTCAGCTGATGGCGCGTCGCAATTGTTATTGCTACTTCGTGGCGGGGAGTGCATAACTGTACTGGGGAACGGCGGCGGATTCCGTGGAGGGCTATGATTTGTCATGCATGAATGTTGTGTGTTCCACATATTCGGTCGGTGATTGTTGGGATTGTTATTGTTTTGATGGTAATTATGTCTGTTATATGGCATGTTCCTGTTAAAAGTAGCCCGGGTTGTACTGGTTATTCTCACGTCTCCCATTGTGGTTGTTGTTGTACTGTCTGTGATTTTCATTTTGCATGTAGTTACCATTTTGATATGGGTGATAATTATTGTTGTTATTATTATTCCACGAATTTCTGCGTGTGTTCCTACCGTCATACACATTTCCATTTGAGTATGTTTCGCGCGCAGGCATCGTATTGTGTCGCGGCGCGGACGGATGGTTCCACCAACCACCGTCACTACGATTCCTTTGGGGTGGGTACTGATTTTGTTTACTAATATGCGTAAAATTTGAATGGCGTGAATCGCCTCTGTAAACTACGTCCATTTGATCTAAGAAGTTTAAGAAAGTCTTAACGTCATTCTCCGGTACCCCTATTAATCCGTCTCGGTATGGAAAGGGTAAGTGGCTCTTTAAAGTGTCAATTATAGCTGGCAAGTCGGCTGGTTTGGGCCAGTACAGTGTCTTGTCTAGGTACCTCTCAAAGTATTGTCTTAATGTCTCTTTTTTAGGGTCATAGGTCTCGGGGTTGCACACTTCTCTCCGTAGACTCTGTTGCTAATTCTCGGGCCAGAATTCGTCCAAGAAGGCTTGTTCGAACTGTTCAAACGTAAGGCACCGCCGTTTCATAGCGGCACCCCACTTAGCTGCTCGTCCTCTCATGAGATTGGTGACGTATCTGATTTTATCGACTTCTGACCAACTACGTGGAAAAACACCGTCAAATGATCTAATAAACACAATAGGGTGGACTTTGTGCTTGTCCTTACTGGAAAATGTCTGGAAATACCCATGTCTTACAAACGTGTCATCGGCCATGCCGGTTGGCATAACTGTATTGATGTGATTTAGGTCACTTACTACTCTAGGTGTGGTACCGTAATATTGCTCGTTTGGTGGAAAAGAAAGCGGAACATTGTAATTTTGATTTGAAATAGGTGATTCCACAATAGGTGTTCTGTCTGTGTCATTAGCCATGGTTTTAGCTGTTTTGTCGTTCCCTGACGATGCAATTGCACCAGTCGCCAAACACGGCACAACATTGTCTCGTAATTTTGTCACTTCGTCTTCTATGTTTTTTGTCTCGTCTTTAACATGTGTCTTTGTTTTTGAAAGTATGTCTTCTGTAATTGTTTCAAGTTTTTTGTCCAGATAGTCGTCACACAATTTACATTCGTGTACAATTCTTTCGGCCATGTTGGTATCGTTGTTTAGTGACGCGAGGTCCGCTCGGTCTTCTAATTTTTCTATCTTTTCTTTGAGGTGGGTTTGTTCAAGAACTACAATTGTGAGCTGTTGGGTAATATTTCCCACTTCTTCAGTCAGCTTTTCTTGGGTGGAGCTAGCTGAAGTGTGGGCCTGAGCTAACTCTTCCACACGAATGTTCACTTCCTGCTGCACATTAACTATTTGAGTTAACTGAATCTCACATCGGGTGATATTGTTTTTTGTTTCATGTGTGAATGTAACCAAAGTTTCTTCCTGTTTAGTGACTCGGTCGGACAATGTCTCAAATCGCTGGCTGAGCTGTAGAGTGGTGTCATTTAACTGTCATCTGTTTTGTCATTCGTTCAAAATTTTCGGTCATAGTATGGTTTAATATGTCAAATTTTTCGTCGCTTTTATCTAGCCCTTGTTTAAAGTCCTGACCAAGTGCGTCCAGTTTTGCGTCAATTTACTGACTAACGTCTCGTTTCATGTCTGCAAATAACTCGAATAGTCGGTCCAGTTTGTCAGTCTCCTGTGTCCGATTTGTGCCACGTTGCTAAATTTGTCTCATATTCGGTTCTGACATTGATGTTACCAATGGCGCTGACGGTCTAGTCTTGCGTCCATTCTACATTTCGTCATTTAAAGTCGCCATCTGTGTATTATCACAAATGTTGCGAGTTTGAGGCAAAATCATTGCATTCATCTGTGAACTGGTCCATGGAGGGAAACGCAGACTTTCTTGTTGGTTGCACGATGAATCTAGTTCACTTAACTCATCTGCCGAAACTATCTCTACCTTACCGCGTTCCATTGTAATAGGATGTATAATCGTAAGTCAAAAAGGGAATAATATAAGTCTGATTAATAAAGATTTGACTCAAATTTAGGTTGAAATATTTCCTCGTCAATGTAAATGATTGCTATATTGCAAACAATGGTTGAGAAAGATGCAGCAGGGCGGACAAAATTTTTCGTAACAAATGACTGTTTGGCGGTCAAATTCACGATGTTCATATGCAGCTACAACAATACTACAATTACCACAAACTACAATAGAGATAGATAATTTTGGAAAAATCTAGAAGAAAACTACAGGATGTGTGAAAAGGGAAAAATGGATTCTGCAGTTGGCTATTGAGTGCTTGAATGAAACATAATTGTGTGACTCACCATTAAATTTTCTGTCCTGCAGAGGCTGGTCAAACACTTCTGCGTAAATCGTATTCGTCAAAATATGGATTTTCTTAATACATCTCCATCGGATAATCACCAAAAGGTCTCAAAATAACAGTTTTGCATCAATATATGCCATGAAAAGAAAACAGGTTGAATTAGTTACAAGAATTCTTTACAATATTGTTGTATAATCATTTGCTTAGGTACAATAAAGTTGGTGTTTTAGTTACCCTTTAAACTTCAGGATTTTTGGTTATTCTCTGTTGGGAAAAAATACAAATTAAAGTTTCAGATTTGCTCAAAAACGACACATCCGAAAATTGCGTCCTGTCGCGGGAGCCAGTTGTAGTGGTTAATAAAAAAATAAATGGAGAAGAGAGACCGTGAAAAAGGGAAAGAATGAAATGCAGATCGGACTTCGTTATTCGGAAAAGCTATTGTTGGGGTGGTCCTTGTGGCGTTTTTGAGCAAAAGTTAAACCAATTTCAAACTACAAAACTTACTGAAAAGAAACAGAGAATAACAGAATGTAACTGACAGGGGGAAGTGGCGTAGATGAGAGATCATCCTTTACCAGGTTCACTTATCTTCTTTCGGGCGGCGTCCAGGTCTTCAAAAATCTCCTTCATTTCTGCGTGAAAAATCTACTCCGAAATCTTGCAATAGTCCAGGAATCACTAATTTATACCAATTAAAATCATCTTGATACTGTATGCAATTTAATTTATTTTGCTACTTCCATCCTCCGAATTTCTTAACAACTTCCACAATGTCTACACATTACAATCAGATCAAGATTAGCCATTAAGTTTTTACATCAGCATCAGATCACGTCTGCCTTAAGCTTCGGCTATCAAGCGACAAATAAAAACGGATAGAAACCAAAAAAAGAGTTACCATTTTAGTATTTTCTCTGCAGTCGAGCGCTCATACCGCTGCGACGGGATATTTTTTATCTGAGGGAACGAGTGTAGTGTGGCGAAATTCAAAGTCCCGCTACATACTTAAACCTGTCTAACCTAAGGACATAACACACATTCACGCCAGAGGCAGGATTCGAACCTGCGACCATAGCAGCACCGCGGCTCTGGACTGAAGTACCTAGAACCGCTCGGCCACAACATAACAATACCCACCACAAACTGAATTTTGTATAAATAGACAATATACCCTTGAATGTCCTGTTTACGAGATCCCTCCTCTCCACCAAAGACCACCAGTTTCCATATACACTACCTTGAATCCCCTAAATTGTCGAAATAAACAAAATTCTATTCATTGTCTAAATTGTTTAAACAATATTCCGTACACAGCAATCGATTTCCCTCCAAATGACCAATCAAATGAGTCTTTTTCCCTCCAATTTCTGGGAGGGAACATGGGATGTGAGGGGGGTTTACCAGAGAGGGACAGGTTAATTAATTGATCAGTTTAATTAAGTAGTCAATCAATTTGATAATAGCGATGGGGGCTATTCCAGTAACTCAGAAATGAAAGTGTACCTGTAGCAGTGAGGGGGAGGGATGGGTTGGAGTTTCCCTGATGAGGGAGGGTAGTGGGAGGGAGTTGGGGGAACAATAGGTTAAGTGCCTCTCAATCAAAAGGAAGGATACTTCTAGCAGAACAATAGGTTAAGTACCTGTCAATCACAGGGGAACAACAGGTTTACCCCTGACTGCATCCCTGCCCCTGATGTAGGCAACCCACACTAACAAAATGCGATGGTGTCCCCCTTGTCCCCCTACTGACAGAGAGTGGAGTGCGGTGGAGGAGGCTGGTTGGCGCTAATGATGCAACATTAGCAGAGCAAGAAAGTACTACACTGAAGCCAGCCGAAGTGGCTGAGTGGTTCTACGCGCTACAGTCTGGAACCGCGCCACCGCTACGGTCGCAGGTTCGAATCCTGCTCCGGGCATGGATGTGTGTGATGTCCTTAGGTTAGTTAGGTTTCAGTACTTCTAAATTCTAGGGGACTGATGACCTCAGAAGTTAAGTCCCATAGTGCTCAGAGACATTTGAACCAATACACTGAAGTTTACAGCAGTGTGTTATTTCCGTGTCTGCACCCAGGTCAGAAGAAAAGGAGCTCGTGGCATAGGGACAAGATGACGCTGTCTCAGTAATCTGCGGTGGACGTCGCCCGGCGGCATCCGGTCCGCGTAAGCACGGTGCACGGTGGGCGGCAGGCCTTGGTGGCGGCCGGCGTATTCCGTGCAGCAGGCATTGGCTGCCCAGGATAGTGACTGCGTATTACTAGAGGATTCTTGTAGACATCGAAGGTGTGTGCTCAGACAATCTCTCAGCATTTCTGTGCGGGTGGAGGTGAACGGCATGGTCTCCACCAAGGAGGGCCGGTGGTGTCGATTGCTTACAGATACCAGCTGGGGACAAGATAGGTTCTCCTCAGTGGTTGCAAGGTCGGCAGCTCGCAGGGACCGAGTAAAGCAGACCAGACAGGTAGCGGTCTTGAAGGCAGAAGTCATCTTGGCGAATGGTAACAGTGTATCACAGGCTAGGTCATATAGCAGGTGAACTGCAACTTAAAATATCGAGCCTGTAAGCCAGAGTATTTATTACTGCTTAGATGAGGCAATGTTTTACCTGGCTGTTCGTGACCGAACGTGGCCTACTTTTCCGGGTTCATCAACAGCCTTCCCTACGCACCCCTCAATTGCACAAGAATGGCTTTCAGGGCTTCAGCTTGTTGTCTTTCCACCATAACAGCAGGTTGATAGCTGTGCTTGTGAAACTTTTACTCTGTCTTGCAAAATTAAGCTATGCTGTTAAATGATGTGACGTGTTCTCCTCACTGAGGTAATGTTGCTGAGTTGATCCCGGCCTCTCGCTATCTCTATGTGAAGTAATATCTTCCAGGTTTGTTCTGCTTTCCACAATGTCGGCATTCTGCTTGTTTGTCGCTTTGATTACGACAAGTGGTATTGGCCTGGCTTGCCGAGGCTTGATGCTGGCTGAATAGGACATTGAGAGTATTTTATATTTGCCCGTAATAAAGTTCTGCAGTGCAAATGTATAATGGAAATTATAATTAATTATGGTGTAAAGATGTGGCCACTTACAAATGAAAGAAGGGAGAAGATCGATACAGTGGAATTAGATAATATGAGAATATGCCGGCAGGTCACCTGTGAAGATAAGAGCAAAGCATAAAAAATACGGGAAAAATGAAAGAGACACAGTCAATAACGAGCAGACTGGATGTAAGTCATTTTGAAAGAATAACCACTTACAGGTGATCCAAGAAGATGTTAATGAAGGCCCTGAGAAGAAATAAAACGGGACTGCCGCCTTCGTCAAGAGAATTATGTTTTGATCGTGCAGTGGATGAGATTAACAGATTTCGATTGAAGTAATAGAGACTATCGGAAGAAGAAAACGACTAATCACTGGTGGGAAATATCAAAGATTAAGAAGAATGTAAATCTCAGTCAATCCATTCTTTACTAACTTAAGACAATCGGCGTGAGAAATGGTGTAGTGACTGAGGACATCGGACACTCATTCATGAGGGAAGAGGTTCAAATCTTTGTAAAGGTTTCCTTCTACATGCTTCACAAATGTGAGGTTGTCTGACATCTTTAATGACCTCTTCCTCAACGGGACGTTGCACCTTAATCGACAGGTACTCCAAAATGATATTAGTTTCGAGACTATTTTATGATAGTATTCTCAATAAAATCTTCAAAATACAACAAAATTTAAAACCTGGAGGCCATTCTATAGCTTTTGATAGTAATACATTTTACAGGAAAATCGATTGTTAGAAATATGATATGAGTACGCCGTGCAAGCAAACATATGCAATGTAAAAATATTTGCCCCTATGGCGATGCGCACCGCACTTGAGTAGAGATCTGATATGCCATTTTTTAGCTTTAAGTTCTAAAACGATTGAAATAAAAGCAGAACGAAATTTCGATACTTTCATTTCTAACAGTCTCTGAATAGGCTGTTAGAGTAAGAAGTTAGGCAAGCTCAAGTGGGCGACACTCGAGGACCCGCCTATAGTTCTCTCCTCGTGCCTTTATATAACCTTCGGTCCCTTAAGAAAGACCTTGAAAGGTCGACGATTCCTGTCGGACGAGGAGGTGCTGCAGCCAGTTGCGGACTTCTTCACGCAGCAGGACACGGAGTGTTACCAAACGGGTATATTCAGCCTGGTGCGTCGGTGTGAGGATTGCCTCAGTGTTCAGGGCCATGTTGCCTGAGTGGCATACCTATTCTGGACCCTACGGCCATCGAACGGAAACTTCTTTATCGCCTCTTATATTCTGATTTTCAATCATACGACGAAAAAGGGATATGCACTATCGACGGGTAACAAGGCTATCGAAAAATTCAATAAAATTAAACGGTCGATATACAGAGAGCACTGCGGGATTTTGCCTGTCCGTGCTTTAGCCAAGACCAACTACTGTACGTTGTTAGCCTTACTTGAGTTCAGTTTTTTTTTTAATCAATTCAGCTTTATCGCCTCTTATATTCTGATTTTCAATCATACGACGAAAAAGTAAGTAAAATGTAAGTTCTACCGTTTATTTTTTTGTGCTGTCTGCTGTTCTGTTACTTTTTACTTATGGATACGCTTTGTAACAAGAAAGAAGAAAATACGATTTTGATTCGTACACTAGCATTATGACAGGTTAAAATATGTATGCACTACTGTAATAGCATAATCAGCTATCTGTAGCAGATTAATGTTAACAATGGAGTCGCTTTTTGGAGAATGGTAGTACTTAAGAGTTGAAATATTTCGGTATTTCATAAGGCAGCGGAGCGGTGAACATCATCGCAAATAACATTAAACTAAAATCAGTCCATAAAAATATCGACAATAGGGCGATGGTTGCATTTCTTTAAAAATTTGCTCAAAATTCTGTCATTATGAGCCCAAATCTCCTCATCCAAGCCGTGCTCAGTTACGAAAACCGTTTCCGACACGAAACGATGGGAAGGGGTTTGAGGAGAGAGGAGGGATATGTGATGACAACACACTGTATAGTTCGTTTGTTTCTAAAAGATTTTTTTGGGCGGGCTGCATGAATTTCTCCGGTCTGACTGCAGCCTGCGTCCCCCTTCTCTTTCATCCAGTATCTGTTTAAGCTCTTGTAATACTATAGTAACTGAAACCATGAATTCCCTGCACAATTAACTCTTAAAATGCAAGCATACATGCACTATTTTGTGACAGAAGAAGCGCAATCAAAGGAAAAACATGCAATATAAATTGCACCTTTTGTTGTGATGCATTTTATTTTCTTTGAAAACAATGTACAACAACCAGTTTTTCACATTCTACCAACGTTTCGCACTTTGAGGTGCTGAGCTAGCAATCCCTGGATTCGGAGGCGAGGTGGTTCGAATCCATCCGCCGGCAACTGCGAATACGGTTTTTTGCGGATTCCCATTTTCAGTTCAGGTAAAAGCCGGGATTGGTCCCTTACTAGAGGCCACAGCCAATTCCTTCCGAAATTCTTTCCTATAACATCCCAATTCCCTTAAATAAGAAGAGCTGCGTTCGAAGGCAAGCCGAACATCTATCTCTTCGGAGATTCCTGATACTAAAAGGTACATTTACATTCGAAGGCGGCTAGCGATCGTCATTTTGTATTATGTTTCTGTGCATAAAGATGGCTAACTTGTGGAACGGCGCTATACCATGTTTTCATGTTTTATTACAAGAAAGATGTTCCATTGTAAAATGCCTTATTCGTAATATCCTTGGAGCAATGTATCCAGAAGTTAAATTTCTATTTGTATATAAACGTCATATAAGCTAAAACGTATGTTGTACGTCATAAAGGTTATACTACCATATAAACACTGATAAATGCAAACTATTTTATGAGGTCGTACACATTAGAAGTCGAGTTGAAATTAATGTGTGAATCAATGTTAAGATCCCAAAACTGTAGGTCTTAGTATTACTGTATTCTGTTTTGCTTTATAGATAAATTTGTTTGCTAAATTGACTGTTGACATTGTAAATTAAAAAAAAGTTCTTCATCACTTAAAGAAATTTAAGAATTTTAATGAAATTAAAGATACAAAAATAAAATTTGGGACTGAATTGAGGAACTAGGAATGCTTTGATATCCTGAAGAAATTCTGAGTTGGTTTCAGATAAGCCTTAAATTTAACTATAAAGCTGTGCGAGAAGATAGCTGTTACTAAAAAGATGTGAACCCCTTTAACTTTAAAAGTTATTCAACCTAGTATTAAGAATCTTCTGCTCTTCCATATTGAACCACATTTTAGAAGCTGTGTTTTGTTACCAATGAGGCAGTACAATACATTCGAATTTTAATTCGTTTGGCAAAAGAGAGAATTTATCGTATTGTCAAATAAATAAATATTTTATTTTATTTTATCCATATTTTTCAGTGTTTCTTCCGTGACTGTATTACTTTCGTAACATAAAGAACAACACAACTTCATTCACAATCGTGATTTTATTTCAGTGCACAATGCATTTCGAGCCCTCGGAACCGTCTTGATGTACTTTAATCGTCTATATAAATTTTTTTTGTTTCTGATATTTAGATTAATTATGGTCCTGGTGAGATAACAACTATATATTACAAAGTGGCACACTGGTAAAAAATTACTAACCGTTTTCAGCAGTGGAAACATGTTTGTGAAGCACGGTATGAGTAAAGACGTTTGTGTGAATTTATTCAGTAACGTTTATTCGTGTATATATGCACATTAATATGTTTACTCATACTACGCTTCAGAACGATGTATTCAATCTGAGTCACATACTGTGCTTCAAAACAATATATCCATTATTGCAAACAGCAAGTTGTCTTTCGATCTGTCTTATTTTTGTAAACTTATATTCACAACTTGCCTCTTTATGACATACCATTATAATCTTATCAGGACCAGAATTAACCTAGATCTGACACAAGAAAAAAATGATGTAGACTGTTAAAGCGCCTGAAGAACAGTACGATGGACTTGAACTGCGTCGTACACTGAAATAAAATCACGATTGTGAATGAAGACGGTGTTCTTTATTTTACGAAAGTAATATGTAAGTGTGCATTTGGGTATATGATATTCTTTTCTTAAGAGGAGCTTTTCGTGTTTAATTTTATAGACCAAATACTACTTGTGTGAAGATTTCTCAAAACCGAATTGTGTAAATAAAATTAATAAATAAACAAATTTGTTTTGAGAATAGAACAAAAACATGAGCCTTTTTAAGGTCGTCTTCAACAAAATCCGACCCTTACTTTGAGAAAAACCTGGCTACATTTTAGGTGCCATGTGCCTAGGTAAGTAAAAAGCTTATTTTAGCTTCTAGAACAAATTACGCCTAGGAATACCTTTGCTGTAGCGTGAGGGACTGAAATTCCTGCGAGGAAGACCCGTACGACTTTGATGTACGATATTGAAAGTTACCGTCATCGATACAAAATGGTCGCAATTATTCTTAGTGCTTCGGATAAGAAAAATATAATTTAATGATTGTCTAAGAAGGTAACTGAGACAGTGCTTGAGAAAACAATTTCCTCTCTTACATTTCATATTCTTTCCTTTAGTTTCTAAACTGAGTGACTACCTGATAACTCATTTGTACCGAGGTATAGGTACAGTAGAGTGGAGCCACATTAGGGGTTGGGGATCTCGATTCCAGAGAGTCACTTTTGGGTCGTCACTGAGACCAGATCCATATTTCACCACTCCGCTAAAATGTCCAGTTTACGCGCTCATTAAGTGCTTTTCCAAGAGCAAAAGCTCTCCGGACACTTGCTCAGAGTATCTGGAACAGCTAAACGTGTGCGCGAGGAAGTGACTGATTGTGCGGTACAAAGTATCATTAAAGGGCGACAAACTTTAGAACAACAATAGAACCACATACCACTTTCAAGATGCTGTCTCATCGCCATTGGTAAGTGATTTTATGCGTGGCTTGGTGCTGGTGTAAACTTCCGCTATGTCTTTAAAACTACAGCACGTAAGATGGCCGGTTCGTCAAGTGCGTATAACAGGTAACCAATTTATTACTTCATGCTTGAATGTATAGGTGAGCGAGTGCAATTGTAGTTTCATTATTAAATGACCTGTGTGGCAATGCAAAATTAACTATTTACGATTGAAACCGGTATCCCAATTCTATGTGTTTCCAGAATAGACATATTGTTTAGAAGTAGTAGGTCCATACTCATAGCGAAGAATAATGCGTTCATGAATGGTGGACGTGTCATCATATGGCGCTGAAGGGAAGGCGTTAGGCTGATACTCAGTCATTCGTGTGTCATCGGATTCAGCAATAGGTGCTACTGTAACAGCAAATCCCTTGCAGATGTAATACGAGCTTTCTTAGAGTAGAATGCGCCTCTCAGATTTCAGTTATCACGGTAGATCCGCTTTCTTATTTACAACGAACTTTTTCCTTTCCAAAATTACTTCATTTATTAATCTCTTACCACAAGAGATTACAATGAGTACGTCGAGAGCGGAAGAGCAGTTCTACCACTGAGGGCAACATATATTCGTGAAGTATAAAGGTCGTGGTCTATGGTGCTCGCGACACTTAACAAACGTTAGGTGGCCGTTACACCGCCGCACGCCCAATTTAATGTACTTTTCTCGGCACCCCTGCTCTCAAGTGACTAACCACTGGCACCGATGCATAGTAACAACAATAAAAATTGTTTCCAGTAGTCATGTAGCATAAATCACAGAGTAAGAAATGTCTCCACCGATCCTGCTAACTTCCAACGTGGTGTGACCGACCCGGAAAAATTTCCATTATGGTGAAGAAGCACAGGAAAATCTCGGCAGTGTCACACATAGTGTAATGCTGAACGTGCCTGGAAAAGAAAGTGTGTAAGTAAAACTGGTTAGAGAATGATCAGGTAATTTTGGATATTTTAACGTTAGTCAAATAAAGAGTAATTATTAATTATCAGGGAGTTTGAAGAAATTATCGAGGTTCCGCAGTGCGGGCCATTGCGTGGTGTCGTTTTCCTATAATGAGAAATATACAGAGGAGCAGCCGTAGAGGAGAAGAACTGATCGAGCACCGTATAACGAGACGCGAGAGTAGCGGCAGTTTCCAGAGGCTGGCGCAAGGAGCAGCAGGTCGCTGAATACGAAGTCTCGGGGGCTGCTGCGAGACAGTGCGTCCCCAACTACAGGTGTAGCGGGGCCGCGTAACAACTGTTTAACTCACAGCGACGGACTAAGCGCGTCGACCACGCCTCGCAAAAAGTAATTTCAATGCAACGCAGAGGACCGCCAATAGACAAAATTAAATGATTGAAAATTGCTTTGTTTGCTGAAAGTTACTTCAATCATGAGTGAGGAAATGGCTGAGCAAGTAGACAAGGATACGTTGTTATCTCCTGACGACCCAGGTGAAACCTCCAACAGTTTTAACAATATTACAGACCAACGAAAAACTTTTTTTAAAAACCTTTTTTTTTACTTTGATAGCTGATCTTCCAAATGTAGCCTTAGTTTCTTTGTATCACTCATAGTTTTCGGGCAATATGCTTTTAATTACATAGTATAAAATTCCTATGCTTTATAGTAAACAGGGAAATTAATGTAATGCTTTGTTACGACATAAGCATGGTTTGTATTTACCGTAAGCTGCTTAAAACAGAGATTTCACTTTGTAGCGTTTTCGTTTTTCTATCACTTTAATGTTCTGGTGAAAACGCTCTCCATGACATCACTAACATCACCCATATTGTCTGGGAAGTAATCAAGGTGACTGTTCAAAAAGTGGACTTTCAGGTTCATTAAACATCCTACAGTTTTAAACTTCTTTCACATTATAGCTATAATAGAAACATATTGTGGGTCTTATTCATGTCCTATGAGCTTTGTGACGACTTGCTCGAATGATACCTATGCATCTTTTTCATTTAAGGTCAGTGTGGATTCAAAGTTAACATCAAACATTAATTTTCTAATGTCAGGTCCGACAAAGACATCTTGTTTTAGTTTAGCTTCTGAGAAGTGTGGAAACTATTTGCAGAGATACATAAAACATGGTCCATCTTTAGCCAAAGCCTTTACAAACCGTTTCATTAAGCCTAACTTTATATGTAGTTGTGGTAGGAGTACGTTTTTTGGATCTACAAGGTTTTTCCGTAGAATGTTCTTCTCACCAGGTTTTAAAGACTCCTCAGTTCTTTCTGCACCATTGTTTATCCCTAGTCCTATTGTCCCATTCACACAAAAAACACGAAAATTTGGTAAAGTCACCTTGCTGACCAAGCATCCAACGGTGAGCAGAATAACCTATTTTATTTAGCACTATTTCTAGGTTTTCATAGCTTTCTTTCATATGTACAGAATATCCAATAGGTATACGAGGGTAATCCCAAAAGTATTTTTTTATAAATATATAGACCTGTTTATTTCTACAGTGGTTTACATCAGTTGACAGCTTGAACATTTAGCTATTTTTCGACATAATCACAGTTTCTGTCGATGCATTTTTGTAGACACTATGGCAGATTTTGTATGCCCACGTCATACCAACTCGCCGCCATGCTGTTCAGAAAGTTATGAACCTCTTCTTTCATCTCGTCGTCGGAGCTGAATCGGTGGGATCACAGTTAACGCTGACAGGTACTGAGAGACTCCGAAAAAACTCAAACGTTCAATTCAGAACCGGAGAAGAGGAATGTTGAGCAAGGGCGTACACATTCTCCATGGCAACGCTGGCCCAAACATCGCCCAGCAAACCGTCGCTCTCCTGCAACAGTTTCAGTGGAACATAATCACCCACCCACCCTATAGTCCTGACTTGACGCCCAGAGACTATCACCTGTTCCCTAGGTTAAGGGGACCACACCGTGGTTCAGGTCGAAAAAAATCTATTTTAGGTTTTCATCATATTTCGATAGAGTAAGGTTTTATCTAAGTACTCTGAAAAAGATTTTGCTAAAAATTTTTTTTTCGAGCATTTAAAGAGAATTTTCCTACCACGTGTGTTTATATGCCACGCCCACTTTTCTGTCACCAACTTTTCTACATGTATTTTAGATCTTTATATTCCATACATTGCAAGTTAGGGACTTTTTTTTACTCTTGAGTGTGTTGGCTATCCTTGGAATGCAACGGTCGGTATTCTTTTGTTTCTCCTGTTTGTAAACACACGCTTTCAAACACGCGGTTAGTTTTGTTCAAGTGTGATTGCGAGTAGTTGTTATATTTCCGCCTGCAGTACTTGTTTACGTGTGTTTTGTTGTGTTTATTGAAGATTAAACGTAAAGGCATTTTCAGGAAACGGCAATTTAGAGGAAACAAGTCCATGTCATAGATTGTGTCCATTAGGAGAAAATTCGTGGCGCAAATATAATAGGGCTCAGGCAACTGGAGAATCTTATTCTCAACAGCGTTCTCTTCCTGCTGCTGTTATTATAGCAATTAAACCTATTTTCAGAGACTTGGCTCATCCTGACCTTCTAAGGAAACGTCTCCATGGGCAGACACAGAACCCAAATGAATGTTTCAACAGCATAATTTGGAACCGCCTTCCAAAACTGTATTTGTAGGCATGCATACAATGAAACTAGGAGTTCATGATGCTGTTATTACATTCAATTGTGGTAATATTGGAAAGTGTTGGATACTGAAAAAGCTGGAAATTAATCCTGGTGAAAATATGATCACTGGGCTGCAACACTGCGATAAAATGAGGATAGCCGATGCAGACAAGTCTGCATCTAATATGGCCAAGAAAGCAAGAAAAACACCCAGGAAGGTGAAAAAGAAGCTGTAAGACCGGCTAGAGGAAAAAGAAGGGCCATCATATGTAGCAGGACAGTTTTAATTAACTGTAAGTAACAAATTTCAAAAGTTTTTTCTTTAAAGTCAATTTCCCGCAAACTAAAATTTTCAGTATATATGCCCCATTATATCAGAAACTATCATGGATAAATGAATGAAAGTGTCAAGGGACCCTGCGTAACATAAGAAGCCACCTCTGGTACTACATTGCTTAATATTCCCCCATTAGGAAGTTCACAAAAAAATATTTTCTGTAGAAACAACTTAATATTTTTGTTAATAAATTTAAAAAAGTATTTCTTAAATCTATAAAAAGGATAAAGTAGATTTTAGTGCGGTTGACTCTATTAGCATCATGTAATATACAGTAAAAATATTAAGGTCCTTAACCAAATAGGTTTTTTTTCAGAAATGGGTCAAATACTTGCCTAAATTAACATGGGTTAGATAGGCAGGGTGCTGTCCCTTAAAAGAACATTTGGCCGGAAAGCGATTCAGCTCCGACGACGAGGTGAGAGAAGTGGTTCATAACTTTCTGAACTGCATGGCAGCGAGCTGGTATGACATGGGCATACAAAAACTGCCACAGCGTCTACAAAAATGCATCGATAGAAATGGTGATTATGTCGAAAAATAGCTAAATGTTCAAGCTGTAAACCATTGTACAAAATAAATAGGTCTATGTACTTATAAAAAAATAGGAGACCTTACTTTTGGGATTACCCTCGTAGATGCATACATGTTACCATTGTGTAATAAAACTAGTTTTGGATGAATCAATAAACAGCCTCTAGTCTTCTGTTTTGTATTCAATACCAAACTCATTCATCAGACCATGAATGTCTGATCATTACACTAAATGACCTTCTTGTAGGAAAACTTTGGAAAATTGCTGCCCTCTCTTTCTATACATGTATATGCTGGTTCCAACTGCCAATAAGTTCTTTTCTTTTAATCTAGAGCCAAGCAGTTCAGCCTTTTCTTTCTTTAAGCCCAGATCCCTAACCAAATCGTAAAGCTCGGTCTTAGTAAACGATTTGGGCTCTAGGTTTTCTGTATTACGATGGAATTCATCATCATCTGGTTCATCTAAATCACATTGTACATCAGAAAATACTTCTGTTGGAATAGAATGTAAATCATCTAATTGCTCAGGAACCGGCAAATGTTAGCCATGCCCCACCGGTCGGATGGCGGACAGAAGGTTAGGGTAGCTTATTACCTTCTTGTTTATTCAAATTACGACCAGTAATATCAACATGGCAAAAGTAGCAATCGTCAGAATGATTTCTTGGTTCCCTCCATATCATAGGAATAGCAAATCTAAAGGCTTTTTTTCTCCTTTTTGGACCATTTCCTCAGATCTTCAGCACACACATAACATACCTTATGCGGTGCCCAAGATTTACCTTGATCACCAAGTTTAGATCCAAAGTATGATGGATAAACCTTTTTCACAAAGTCTGGGATAATTCTTTGGTGTTTTTTAATCATAATTTCACCACAACTATAACAAAAACTGTCAGCAGAGTTTTTACAACCACGACTAGACATTGTACTGAGCACATGTACAGGAAACGGGAGTGTGAGGTTAAGTTGACAGTAAATAAAACACCATTTGTTAACACAAAGAAAGAACCGATCTTTTTTGCCAGCATATGTTTTTCAGCAGTGCTACCAACGTCATCGACATTCAGTGCACCTCCTTTTTAATTTGAACTATATAAAAGCTGTCAAATTCTTTAAAGAACTGTTTAATTTAATAAATTTAACTGTAAAATGTGAAGAAATGGTGGGTGATACAGTTTTTTTAAGTATCATATTTGGATTTCCCACCCTAAAAGACATAAGAATAAAGTATTTTCAGAAAATTTTTTCCCACAGTTGCCCTGTGTATTCAGATGAAACAGGTGTCAATTGCTGACAGTGTAAAGAATGTGGTAAATAATGAAATGACTACTGTGTATGAAGTTGATCCTACTGTTAAAATTTAGGAAGACATAGAGGAGTGGGCAATAGATGATTCAGGCCATTTTACGACTAAAAGTACTCGAATTCTGGAAGAGCCATTACGCTTATATTTTCAGAAAAAGTACTTGTTGGAGAGGGGAATAACCAGCTTTTGTCAATTCTCAGTGCACTGAGCACTCAGATTACCGGTGTAAATAATAACACTGCAGATGTAAACTCCAATGTTGAATCTTTAAAATCCGACGTAAATTTAAAAGTAGAATCTGTAAAGTCCTCTTTAAAAACCGAGCTGAAAAAGGTAGGGAGTATAAGTACTGGAGAAATGACTAAATCGAAAACAGTATTAGATAACCATTTTATTGGGCATTCTAAGCAAATGAAAAAAGAATGGGAAACAAAATTTGCTGAAACGGATTATACATATTATCTTTTTTTGTATAAAGAAGGAGACTTATTGCAATCATTCTTGTAAATTACATCTCTGAGCAACGTCAGTCCTTGCTTACTTGTCTGAAACGTAAATGCTGCAGTCCTCATATCCAACAAACATTCACAACGGTAGACTAGCAACAGACTTAATGTGCATGATTTTGTTTCAGACAGTAGTATGTAGAGATGGCATTGAAGTAACTACACTAGGATGAAAGTGAGGATAAGAATTCGGCACCTCTAAATGACGTCCAGAGACAAAAAAAGAAAGTAAGTAGGAGAAAAAAACGGCTCTGAGCACTATGGGACTTAACATCTGTGGTCATCAGTCCCCTAGAACGTAGAACTACTTAAAGCTAACTAACCTAAGGACATCACACACATCCATGCCCAAGGCAGGATTCGAACCTGCGACCGTAGCGGTCACGCGATTCCAGACTGAAGCGCCTAGGACCGCACGGCCACAACGGCCGGCCTAAGTAGGAGACAACAACAACAACAACAACATGGTTTGGTAAAAAGTAATAAAAAGCTGAGCAACTTTTTAGTAATATAAGTCTTAATGATCACTCTACGTAACACAGAAAATAAATTACGCTTGTTGTGAGAGCAAAAGCATCAATTGGCGAATAAAATGACATTAATTTTCCATCACAACAAAGAGTTATTTGTTGGGTCCGGTTCTCAAGGAAGTGAGCAAAGGGTATGCAGATAGTCTTCCAGAGCTATTCAGTGTAGCTTCAGCTTCAGTTTCAACCGAGCTTTCAGCGACCAGACATTCGTCGATGCTCCACCCTCAACTCGATTCCGCCAATTGGTGTCAGCACGACGTTGTTTGAAGCCATACGTAGTTTCGACTGCTTGTCTCCAACGGGCAGAAAGTCAAATTTTGACAATAGATGAACCAGCGCCAACTTCACCTGCATCAGTCCAAAACGCATCCCTGCAACAAAAGAAAAGTACCATGACGTCGTTGTAGTGTGACTGAAGGTGTTACTTTTTTTCCACTCTGGGGGTAAGACTGCAATGAATTTCGGAATAATTCGTTGTACAAAACTAGAGTTGATTCATACCGATCACAGAGAGGAATTAAGTGTACAAAAACGAAAAAATCCAGTAGTAAAACTGTTTTAATGAATACAGTCTGCACAGCATATCACCACATTCCTTTCTAGGGTTATTTCAATACTGACACTACAGTGAGATGATATTTTTTCCCTCACAAATATCTTGATGATATTCGTTGGATTTGGGACAGTGAACCAGTACGACTCTAGCTAGTTACCAAAACTGGAGATAAGGCAACTACTATTAAATCCACACACACATTATAAAAATGGAGCAAAATGGCAAAATGGCTCTGAGCACTATGGGACTTAACATCTGAGGTCATCAGTCCCCTAGAACTTACAACTGCTTAAAGCTAACTAACCTAAGGACATCACACACATCGATGCCCCAGGCAGGATTCGAACCTGCGACCGTAGCAGTCGCGCGGTTCTGGACTCAAGCGCCTAGAACCGCTCGGCTACCGCGGCCGGCATAAAAATGGATGTATATATATATATATATATATATATATATATATATATATATATATATATATATATATATATATATATATATACACTCGTGTGTGTATCTTCCACATCTTATCCTAAAACTCAGCCAATTTGATACACATATACCTTACTGTCAGGCAACAATCGCTGACAATCCCTGCAAAATGATGAAAGGTAAAATGTTTATCGCTTACTACATTTCCGCCGTTCACTCAGTAAAAGTTCCACGTGAGCCAGGACGTTATAATTTATTACTTGTTTACTACGAACAGGATTGGTCAAACATTTTACAGACAGTATCCACATACACCTCTGAATGCGCCAACAAAATTATATCTTTGTATGACCCATATTTCAGGAGATACGACGTCGTAACCATTAAGCACAAGGCCAGGCGCTGCTTGGTACAGGCATGGACGTACAGCTATAAATAAATACCTGGCCAAGGCTGGGTTTCTCTGCTAGTGTAGTTATATGGATACTACAGCGATCAAGAGACATTGAAAAAGAAAAATATACCCTCTGTTTCATACGTGTTAGGTTCGCAACAAGATACCGGTCATAGTTTTATTTTTATTTTTATCACACTCTTTTTAATATTTACAGCTATTTGTATTTAATTGTAATTTTGCACCTTTGTTTTTTCTGGGTTTTTAGTTCTAATGATGACTGACTACAACAGAAACCTGTGAAAAGTGGTAAATCAACGAAATGCGACACTGGTGAATAAGGTAGAATGTTTCAAATAGATAGCGTGCTCCGTCTTTAGAATCTCAAATTTCATTACAGTAGTACGGTGAGCGTGAAGTAATTTATGTCACATCTTAAAACCATCTTGAGTAACCTCCTGTCGTCGATGAATGGCACAGGGCTGTTGTTTCTCTCTCCAAAAAGAAAGGTGCACAACGCTACACAGACAAGAAGCGCATCGAAAGTGAATGGAGAGATGGAACGTAGGAATTGTGGATCCACCTAGCAAACACTTTGTGTTCGAACTCCGTCAGCTCTAGCATATTTATTACCTGATGACTTAGCATTGATCTGATTTTCGTGTGACAATTTGCTTTAGTATAAAGGGACAACATTTAAAAAAAAAGCATAACCCTATGAAAGGGGATATGTGCCACAGTCCAGTAAATAATTTCATTATTTAAAAGTCTCAGTGACAAATTTTAAAAAAAGAGGTCAGTGAATAAAAAATTTTAGCACATCTCTACCGAATAAAAGAGAGCAGTTTAACGAAATGAATAATCTCGTAGGCTTGAAAACGGAGGACTACGATAATCTGCCTATAAAATAAGAGTATAATAGAAAAAAAAACATTAAGTTATCAGAAACTACGGATAGGAAAACTTTTAAATACAGAAGTCTCCCAAAACCAACGTAATCTTAAAAAAAATAATAACATAGGTATGAGAAATTAAATGGCAACATAGAGAAGAAGACTATGGAGTGTTGAAAACAGGGAATAAGGAAAATATTTAGTCTCCTTCCTTACAAAATCACGTTTATATTCTTACATGACTAAATTCAAGCACGTCACATAATCATCTTCGCATCAACAAGCTGCACTGTGGCTTCAGACTGAGTCTGGACCATATAGTGTTATGCAAGTTCCAGAAAGAGCTTAGTGTTTCATGTTGATATAAAGGTCTAAAGGTCAAAACATACAAACGTAGTCACGTCAGGAAATAAAACAAATTTTCAACAAATAAAAAATAAAAACTAGTGTGCCGTCAACTGAAGAAATGCCATTAACAACGCTACCAGTTCCAGTTTTCCGGAAATAAATGTGCAGCCATATTTCAAGATATACCGAGTTGGCCCAGGTTTTAGTTATCAAGACACACTCATTACATTACAGGTTCACGATTCATGTGATTCCATTTCAGCTACTGTATCACTATAGAGTTCATCCTTTTTATTTCAGTGAATATCATTTACTTAATCAGCCGCTTCGCTTTTTGTTAATACAAGTGAATTAGACGAAACGTTTCGTGCACCAAATAGCACGAACTGTGAGAGCTTCTGATAGACGACTTGTAGCGGATTTATATTTTCATTGAGTATAAAATTGGGGAAGCAGCAAGGATGTAGTACAGGAACGGGAAGATTATCTAGTCGAATTAAATCTCGCGATGCTGATGGAATTATATTTGGAAATGAGGCGCTTCAGATAGAAGGCTGAGTTTTGCTATTTAGGCAGAAAAATAAATGACTACTGGAAATATTACGCAAGAACCTTTCTGAAAAGGATAAATTTTTTAACATTGAATACATAACTAAATCCTATAAATGCTTTCCTGAAGATATATGACTGTAGTTTAGTTTCGTACGGATAATAAACAGTCTGTGCGAGAAGAGAGTATAGAATGTTAAAGATTAGACTGGTAAATCGAATAACAAATGAGGAGGTACTGAACCAAACTGGAGAAAATAGAGATTTGTGGTACGGACTGACTAACACAAGGAATCGGTTGATACACAATTCTACGGTATCGGTCGTCATCAGTTTGGTAATGGAAGTGTGTGTGTGGGGGGGGGGGGGGGAGGATTGGGGGGGGGGGATTGTAAAGGGAGGCCGTGGTTGAAATGGATGCGCTTAGCAATAGTTATCAAGAGATGAAGAGACTTGAACAGAATAAGCTAAGGCGAGAACTGCATGGATCGAGTCTGTGGACTCACGACCACGACAACAGCAACAGTAATGATCGAAAACTAAGCATCATTTATTATTCTAGTTTTTCACATTAACCAAACATATTTTCCTAAGATACTTACGTTTCTCGATCTGTTAGCATAATCGTAATTGGCACCAGTTTGCGAGTTGGCTAGAAACTGCATTAAACGTAGCTATCCTTCGAATTGTCACATATGTTCGTAATTAAAGTTATTGTGACACTTTTGCATCGTCTGAATAAGATGTGAAGATATTTTCACATGAGTTACGTAAAAAAACGGAACAAGTGCGTCTGGGACTTGAGCTTTGCGGGTTAGTACAAACTTAGCTTTGTAAATGGATAGTTCGACTACCCTTATTAGTTTTGGCGAGTGAGTTTGTTAGTATCTAAATATGTGACATAAAATGCCAGCATCTTTTGATGCCATTGACTTAGAAATTTTTTGCACCACTACAGGACTGTAGACTGTAATAATTGACATTAACATCAGCTTGATTTCTGTACATGTTCCTAAGGAAAACGGGTCTTAACAGACGGACAGAGAGAAGGACAATAGTGCGATCCTATGTCGGTTCTATTTTTACCGACTGAAGAACAGAATACTAAACACAGTGAACAATAAGACGAAAATGGTTCAAATGGCTCTGAGTACTATGGGGCTTAACATCTGAGGTCATCAGTCCCCTAGAACTTAGAACTACTTAAACCTAACTAACATAAGGACATCACACACATCCATGCCCGAGGCAGGATTCGAACCTGCGACCGTAGTGATCGCGCGGTTCCAGACTGAAGCGCCTAGAACCGCTCGGCCACACTGGCTGGCAATAAAGACGAAATACGGAATGACTCACCAATGCAGAGGCGTGGCCCTTCACCAAAGGGTAGATAGCAGTAGGGATGCCTGGATGCCTTCTGCTCCTCAGAGAAGTGCTCCGGGTCGAATTTCTCGGGGTTTCGAAAAAATTTCCTATCATGATGAAGTCCCACGACTGGAATGAGCACCTTAGTTCCTTCCTCCAAGACACAGTCATATCCTGGCAGCTTGTAGTCCTGCACCACCTCGCGATTCAAAACTGGAACGGGCGGATACATACGAAGGGTTTCTGAAGAAAAAAGTCAATGGAGTTGTTTTAATAAGTACTCCACAGTTGCCCTCGATGTGGAGTTTTGTCTACCTTAGCGATTGTAGTTCAGTTATTGTCTGAAAATAAGTCAAGGAAAAGGTACTAGCTTATTAGTCACAATAGAGAAAGAAAATATCTGTCAGTCATTAATTCGCAAACCGTTATGTGAATTAACTATTTTTTGAAGGGCATTGCAAACCAGTTAGTATTTTAGGAAATGCATCAATGTGAGCTGTTTCATCACTACCACTCTGGTGTAAGCGGTATTTTCATTGTTAAGAGTAGCAAGATGGGTATTAGGAGAGGATAGTATTAGCGACACATTATCCAAATTATTCTCTGGAGAAGTGAAAGTAAGCCAGCACTGAACTTCATTGTGCAGGTATTCATGTGCGTATCGCACCTTCATTAGGAGTGAAAAGAGAGAATGCCTTATAGGAGAACTAATGAAGTTTGTGAAGGTGGTTGAAGTTTAATTCTTCTAGGTGGCTTAATGCTATTAGATTGAGGGAATGGAAGGTAGAGGCTGCTGCAATTTAGGATACTCATTAACAGCAGTCAGCGTATATTCAAGTGGAAACACTTAAACTTGGGAGTGCAGCCACAACTTTTCACAACCTTTTTTATTCTCCTTGTATCACCTTTGCAATTATACAGCTTAAATTGTTGGTCAAAACACTAATATAAACTTGACTACTCCAGTCATATAAAGTAAAATTATTAGTCTTTGACCGTTAACAATAACTTAAAATAAAAATGTATCATAAATCTTCTAGAAATTGTAACAAATATGACTATCTAAGGTCCAAAATGTTCCGTAATTGTTGCTTTGTGTGGTCTGAGGCTTGCTGTATGGCTGATGCCCAAAACCATTAATAAATCCTAAAAAAATGTTTAAGGTTCTGTGTTGCACTCTGTGGCTGATAACAAAAGTGCAGAGGGTGCTTTGTGGGGAAAAAGTTAATTGCGTACAGTGCTGAATAAGGAACAAATAACAACGGCAGTAAATACCCTCTCTCTGAGTAGGAGAAGTGCCGTACATTTTCCGCCTCTAGACAGCGGTGTAACAGAAGTTCAGTGTAATTAATTATTCTGTTTTTAAGTAATAGCATTCGCTTTTAATGTGGTGAATCTTTTTCTGAAATTACAATAATTTATTCGGAAAAATAAGGTTTCACCATACGTGAAAAAAATTCCAAGATACGACTTGGATTTGTACAGGGTGGTCCAAAAGTCCGGAAACACCCTCATAAAATCCAAATGGAGTAGCAAACAAGAAACTGTAAGGGGGAAACGTTATAGGTCGTGCCACCAACATGGCGGCCATCTTGAAAGCCGCCATCTTGGATTCAACTCCAAAATTTCAAATGTGAATGTGGTCATGTGACATATCAAACAGATAGAGAATTTCACCAGTAAAAATAAGGCCGTTGTTATTTTAAACATAGCTTTATTCATTCTCGGGTTATAGCCAATTACTTGCGGCAGCAGTGGGGCGCTCGGCAGCGTGAGTATTACGTACTGAGCAGTCATAAAATGGAGTCTGAAACGGTGCAAAGTGACTATCCCATGCCTGATATGTTACATGTGGTTAACTGTTAGGTATCATTTGCTCATGCTAACGTTTTAATCACTGTTCCCTTATTTATATGTTACAAAATGTCCTTAACACATGAAGAACGCATTGAAATCAATTTGATATCAGGAGAAAGAAGCACAAGGGTCATTGCTGAGGATTTCAACAGTCGCCACCCAACCAGACAGCCCATCACTCACAGCGTAGTTGTTAAGCTTTTGGCCAAATTCGGAGCAACAGGTTCTGTCACAGATAAACCTAAGGCTGGAAGAACCAAATCCGCCACTGATGAAGCAACAACAATGTGCGTGTTGGCATCATTTAGCAAGAGTGCGCAATGGAGCACTCGTCGCCTGTCACAAGAATGTGGGGTTAGCCGTACCTCCATACTGCGAATTTTATCGCAGCACAAATGACACCTGTAGAAAATTCAGCTGCTCCAACACCTCAATGAGGATGACCCAGACCTTCGGGTACAGTTTTCAGAATGGGTGACACAGCAGCTATAGATAAACCCACGTCTCCCCTATCAGGTGCTGTTCAGTGTTGAAGCCAATTTCTTTATCAATGGTGAAGTGAACAAGCAGAATCACAGATACTGGTCCGACACAAATCCGGACTGGACTGATGCTTACAAAACGGTCGACTCACAAAATGTGATGGTCTGGTGTGGTGTGTGGGGTACCAAAGTCGTTGGACCTTTCTTTTATTGATGGTACGTTAACAGCCAACGGTTATCTGAGGTTATTGGATGAAGAAGTGTTTCCCTCGTTGTTAACGGAGGACAGGACATTTCCAGAATTCTTCCAGCATGATGGAGCCCCACCACATTATGGGCACAATGTGCGAGCATACCTGGATGTGCAGTTCCCTCAAAAGTCGATTGGTCGTAGGGGTGCAGTGGAATGGCTACCACATTCACCAGATTTGATTCCTTTGTTTTATTATCTTTGGTGTCATGTCAAGGCACTGGTTTATTCTCTGAAAATACATGATTTGCATTGAAGCCATCGGCCTTGTTGCAGTGGTAGCACTGGTACCTGTCAGATTACCTAAGTTAAGTGCTGCCAGGTTTGGCTACCACTTGGATGGGTGACCATTCGGTCTGCCGAGCGCTGTTTGCAAGAAGGGAGCAGTCAACCCTTGTGAGGCAAACTGAGGACCTACTTGATTGAGAAGTAGCGGCTCCGGTCTCGTAAACTTACATACGGCCGGGACAGCGGTGTGCTGACCACACGACCCTCCATATCCGCATCCAGGGATGCCTGTAGGCGAGGATGACTCAGCGGCCGGTCAGTACCGTTGGGCCTTTCAAGGCCTGTTAGGACGGAGTTAAGTCTTTTTTTCATGAATCTGAAGAGACGGCGTCAGCGTTTTCTTCGCCACAATAATACAAACGAACTTCTCCTTCTCCATGGCGAACATGCCAACGCAAGGCCTCACTCAAGGCTACGCATCCGAGAGGAACTCACAATACTTCACTGGACTGTTTTCCCTCATCCGTCCTACAGCCAGTAACTCTTACCTTCCAATTTCCAACCGTTTGACCTAATGAAGGATGCACTCCGAAGGAAGTACTACATGGACGACGGGGAGATTACTGACGCAGAAAGACTTTGGTTCCGACGTCAGCCAGTAAGAGTGGTACCACGCGGGCATACAGACCCTCGCAGTATGGCGGTGTAAGGCCATCGCATTAAAGGGAGATTATGTTGAAAAATAGGATTAGTAACCAAAATAGTGAGCAATAATAAAGTGTATCGGAATCCTGCATGAAACCAAACTGCTTTCTAGAAAGAAAAATTCGTTGCATTAGTTACTCAGCACCCCTCGTACATCAGTGATTTGCCTATATTGTAAAGACATGAGCATAGACATTCAGAGCAATACTGTTGTGTATGGACGTCAGTGAGGGATCATTTTGTAGGAGTGAACTGTGTCATAATACGTAAACTAGTTATGTAATTATGTCGTTTGTTTGGACTGATGTCCACAGGGATAGGCATAATGTTTTAACTAACATCCCAAAGATTTGAAATTACGTAATTAATTTCTTGTTTCTTTGCGTCTGCATGTCTCAGTAAAGGTACACACTGAAATCCCCAGCCTACAGCATACATAAGACCACTATCGGAGCCGAAAGAAAACGACGCAGCCACTGTCAAACAGAGATGGGCTGCGTCACCCTGGTTTGGGACCAACAGCGGATTCCTACGACATTGCGACGTGGGAGTCCATTGTGTACCTGCAGAGATATACCTGCATACAAAAACAAATAAAAATTCCGTAGTTTAATTTTTTCGATGTCATAATTGTAACTTTGGTCGTACCACTTACAATAATTAGGCTCTTATCTGCTAATGGCCGTTAATGTGTTCAGAATCCTACTTTCATTATAATATTGTATGATCAAAGTAGTGAAAACCACACAACGTACCATTCACCACATTTACCAAGTACGGCATCTGGCTCATTATAATGTCGTACGTCACACCACCCTTGTTCTTTTTCAGTACATCGTCAATTTCTCCTTGCACCTTCTTCTGGATATCCGAATGTCTAGCGAGCTCATACAGACAGAAGCTTACGGTGGTGGAGGATGTTTCGAACCCAGCGAGGAAGAACACCCACGCCTATGCTGCCACCTCCTTGGTCGTCAGCATCTTACTTGTCTCTGTCAGGTGCAAAATATGTTCGTAAACAGACTGTTGCTTGTGCCATACAACAAATCACAACTAAGATCAAAGATACTAACCATCTTCTTACATTGAATCATAGGATACTAATTTCTGAAAAATTTCACCCTGTGGGAGTAAGAAAAGGAAAGGCGTGCTTTCAAAATGTCCTTATATTATAACGAACTGTAACAGCAACAGTAATAGCAGAAACCATACCTCTAATCCTTTATACTGCTACATTCGTAATATGGAGAAAATAGTCCGCAATCTTAAACATGATACATAACAATTTTTACAGGATGTTTGAAGCAGTTGGTCCTATACTCTTACGCGGCAGTACTGGTGTAAACTAAAACAAAGCAGTGCAAACGTATGTCCGGAAACAAATGTAGTTACGTTAAGATATGGGACTTTTTACTTGTTTCAAGAAAGACGTTCATTTCTTATTTCAACCACTCATTGCCTTTGTACTTCTCCCACTGTGATGCTAGTCCGCAGCACGTGGCCCAGTGGCTAGCGTTGCGACCTCTGGATCACGGGCACATGGGTTCGATTCCCGGCTGGGTTGGGGATTTTCTCTGCCTGGGAACTGGGTGTTTGTCTTGTCTCCGTCATCATCCTCAACATTGGTGACAGAGGCTAAACTGGACTGTGGATAAATTGGGATGTTGTACGGGCGCTGACGACCGCGCCGTTGACCGCCCCCCTAGCCAAACATCATCATCACTGTGATGCTAAAGTCAGTAACGGCCAGAGTCTGACAGTGACCGAGTACTGAAGACGAGCATTTAGTAGACAGCACTGTATTTACAGATATGGCGAGTTTGACACACAATTATTTAATAAATTAACATAATAACTACGTGTGGTCAGGTGTAAATACTCGACTAATCATGAAATCAAATGATGTGGTTCGACTAAGCATCAGTGTTTGGGTGTGTAGCGTAAGTGACTGGGTTCATGAGACCACGCATATTAAGAGAGTAATTAACAAGTGCTGTTTGGCACCCTTTTTTTTGGACGATAAATTGCGCATGCTATTGGAGAACGTTTCCCTTGCAGAAGTCAATGTGTGGGAGTAGGACAGTATGTTAAAGAAATGTTTAAATTGCGGAGGTCCAGTAGCAAGGCCCTCCCATTCACCAGGCTTTAATCACTTATATTAATAACTTCATCTCAACTTCATGAAGTCGATGAAGGGGCGTCAAATAGAAAGACTTGCACCAAACATTCGAATAATACCAAACGGAATCACCTGGCTATACGATCACTTCGTTTCATATCTGATATAATGAGCGCCAATCGACAACGAGCACAGCTTAGAAAAGATTGCATGCTGTTCATGGGCCGGCCGAAGTGGCCGTGCGGTTAAAGGCGCTGCAGTCTGGAACCGCAAGACCGCTACGGTCGCAGGTTCGAATCCTGCCTCGGGCATGGATGTTTGTGATGTCCTTAGGTTAGTTAGGTTTAACTAGTTCTAAGTTCTAGGGGACTAATGACCTCGGCAGTTGAGTCCCATAGTGCTCAGAGCCATTTGAACCATGCTGTTCATGTGACAAAATACGACGGCTTTGAGATGTTTTCTCAAAAGAACGTGAACCTTTGGATAGGTGAGCTGAAAGGTGGGTAAGAGTAGCTGGTAAGCATATCGAGTGTCAATTTAAGATTGAGTGATTATACTATACACTCAACACGCTGGGTTCACTGCTTCCATTCTCACCGGCATTGTTAACAAAAACACAAAAGTGCATGGCCCATACTGGCATAACTGTCACGTTCACTAACATAATAATTCTTAAGGATTTGATGCCAAGGCCACTGAACTGTCGTGAACTATCTGGGCTTGATCCACAGCTTGAGCCACAGAAAGGAATGGAAATGATTGCTATATGAGCCATAGCATGACTTCACGACTTCTGATCTTGATGCACTACCATGTGCACTGTTTGGATTACCTCTTGGGAATATAACTGCATAATGCAAATGACCTAAACTACCTACCTAAAGTAAACGCAAACTACCTACTTAAATCTCCAAGGTATGCATACCTATGTCGGCTTTCAACCTTGACAGAGCTGGTTGAGTGATAGTAGTGGCAGAAATACCCATTACTGTTAATTCAGCGCAAGAGACCACATCATAATATCACCATGTTCCAGTATCCTGGGTCACACATCAGAAACTCCCCACAGTATGGAAAGGAATCAGACCAAGTCACACTATTGATGGTGAGGTGATAAATATTTTTACAGACACATACCCCTGGGGAAATAAGACGCCATTTACGCATCACTGAAATGAAGTGTGGCTGTTAGTGAAGAAAGATCCTGCGAGGAGGTTATCAAAGGGGATTTCTTTTGTCCAACTACGTATTCCTACTGAAACCTATAGGGATGATGGATCTGACATTATCAAGGTGATTTAATTGTATTAATATCATTCTCAAAGTATCAATTACTGTTGTCCAATTAGATTTTAGATAGAGTTATTCTCCAAAATGTTCACCACTTCTCAGAGCGTGATACGTGACTAATCCGTTTGACAAACTCTAAAGTAGAAGCGCTAATTATTATGTATTAAGAAGAAAAATGCTGTATGTAATGATGGCTTTGTAGTCAACAACATTAAATTCCATTTCATTAAATGTGATCTTTGTTGCCTCTGATATGAATGAATGCAGAATAACAGTACAGTATCATAATCCATAACTTTTTAAGCTGAAACTGGCAAATATAAGATATGTGTCAGTATCGGATAAGGATCTAATGCAGTAATGAAGGAGTCAAATTGTGGGTAACAGTTGCACCTAAAGGCTGAATCAGAATGCTTACTGCATGGGTAGACAGACGTTATACGCCACGTGAAGGGAATCTGCCTAAGGGAAGAGATCCTAAAATAAAAACATCTTGTCCTTCAGGCTGGGGGTTGTACGATGGGCTACTGCCTCAACCACATGAAGCATTGAAACACTCGTAAATTTCACAGAAAGAAGTGTGATGGATCCGTTGGAAACAACGAAGCCAAGGAAAAAGGCAACTGTTTGGCAGCACAGATACGTTGAAGACTGATGCATGGAATGTAAGAAGTCTCAACGTGAAGTAGTTTGTGTTATAAAGAAAGTAAAAACAAAGAAACATAAATATGGCAATGGTTAGTGAAACTACGAAAAAAATTAAAGAGCACCAAGATGTGGCTTGAGTACATACTGACAAATAGTGGGATAGAACAGTAAAACAGGGCACGTGCTGGAATTGAAAAGTCAAAAGACAAGAAGTGAAAATGAGCCTCACATCCTAGAGATATGTAAATGAGACAGTAATTATTACTCTATAATAACACTGAAAGAGAATATCTCACCATGCAAAGGAAGGGTAGAAGACACAGAGAAGCTCTATCACACACTGCAGGCAGAAATAGACAAAACAAATAAAGCAGATTATATAATTAAGGCAGGATATTTAAATGTAAGTGTGGGGAATATTGAAGTGGAAAACATGGTAGGAAAATATGGATAAGCACACATTAACAAAAATGGTGTAAGATTTAGAGATTTCATTAGCTATAACAACATAAAAATCACCGACAAATTTTTTCAGAAAAAGAAATACATAAAAAGACTTGGAGTGCCAAAGGACTGAGATCACTAATATACTATGTATTAGTCATAGAAAAAAAGGGAGTGATACAAGACATACTAATCTACAGAGGAAGCGACATATTTACAAATAATTTTCTACTCCTTAGTAAAATGATTCCATGGTCAAAGTGGAGAAGAAGCAGTACACAGGAGAAATATTCGAAAGATAATGATAAATTTAAGATAGGACTACTACAGAATTTTAGTGTAAGAAATCGTACCAAAGACGACTGACTAAATGTATGTTAGGAATACCAAGAGCAGAAGACATATGTATTGAACGGAATAGCATCAAACAATGCATTATAAGAATAGCTAAGGAAGTAGGGGGAAAAGTAGAATACATAAAAATAAGAAAGGTGAAACGATATGGAATACAGAAATAACAGAGACATTAAGAGAAAAATAAACAGCATTTTTTAATTTAATAGAAAATGGCACAGAAGAATCAAGAGGAAAAAAAAACAGATAACAACGAAAAAAAGCAAAAGAAATGATAAGGAATGCTGGAGTAGGTTTGTCACATAAACAGAAAATAATGTATGTGCGTGTATTGACTTCTCTTATAAAGTGTTGTTGAGAAATCTGAATAAGATGGAGACAGATACTGTAAAGATGGATGTAATAGAAATTCAGGATTCGTTGAAAAACTATAAAAATCTATGGAGCAATGACAATCAGTTGATGGAAGAAGAGTGGATTATGGAAACAAAACATTCCAGAAATACTACTGAAATATCGATTTTTGCTATTGATAAATGTGTGCTCATTTGGAAACAGGATACTGGACCAGTGGAGGGTAACACATCTAGTATCAGTCTACAAGACAGGAGTTACATCTGGCACAAAAAATTATGGAGGAATATGTATCTTGAACACAGGATACAAAATATACGCTAAGATACTTAATGCTCGCAACACACAGCAGAGGCCAAGTTATTTGAAATTCAGTATGGGTTGAGGAAAGAAAGAGCTTGCTCAGATAGTTTACAAACAACGAATACAGTAGTGAAGACGCGTAGAGAATATAACCTTCTGAAATATATGTCTCAATCATATATTTTAAAAGGTTTTTGACAAGGTGGATAGGAAGATACAATGGGGAATTTTACAAAGACATAGATATTGTACATCTTACATCAGGAATAAAGAACCTGTACTTGAACACAACGATAGTTCTGCAGTTAGGAAGAGAGCATCAGGTATTAGTTATAAATTAAGAAGTAAGATTAGACTATAACCCTTCTCTGATACTTCTAGCATTATTATCGATTTCATGTATATTTATCTCATATAACTTCTTTGTCTGCTTACGTTTAATCTCTCTGTCGCCATTTCTTCCATGTAACATCTATGAAAATGTTTTGTTAACAATTTAAGTCGCTATAGTTAATACATGTATGTAATTTCAGAAGCAATGTTCTGCAAAAGTACTGGAATGTTAAAACTATTGTTGTAGAACTGATTCTTGCTTACAGAAAGTGTGTTTGCAATCATGTAAAACGAGGAGAGAAGTATCCGTGCAAATAAAATGGCTTGGTGGGAACGGAAAAAGTGGATCTGGCGGTCGAACTGTAACGCTCCTTTGTGGCACAAGTCAGTTCGTTGCTAGCATGCAAACTGTTTACATCCTGTGTGCTGAATGAGGTAAGAAGACCAGCAGGATTAATGAATATTGCCTCAAATATGGAAGAATTTTGTCTTATTCTTCACGGCATACGTTGGTTAGCTCTGAACTGCAAGAGCCTTACCGACTTTGCTGCCTTTTTTAGTTGCCACAAAAGATCGCCACAGCCATCAACTTCGTCTCAAATAATCAGTTGAGGGCTGTAAAATTGTAAGGGCCAGCAGTTTAGTTTCTTACCCAAATAATAATGCTGTTCTGTTCAAACTTTGTGTTGAGACCTATGGTTTATCCTTAGTCATTTACCTTGGCAGGGCTCTTTTCCAAGAGCTGCAATATTTCCAAATATCCTACTTAACTGAAAAGTAATTGCTTTCTTTAATAACGTTGAATAATTCTTACAGAGTAGTAAATTTCTTTGACATTTAGTGATTGTTTTTTCTGAAGTACTCTGCGTGCTTTTTGTGGAAGGATAGTTGAAGTTTTACCAAAGTATAATTACAAAGGAAAGATCTAAAGTTTTGTTTGGATGTAATTCTTATTGTTAGCTTAGTACAGTTTCAAAGTTATTTGCATAAAACTGTGATTCTTCAGAGTAGTTAATGACTAGTAAACTGGAAGGGCCAAGAGGATGAAAATTAATGTACAGGTTTGTAATAGTATTTATACTTTCATGTAACTGCAGTTAAAAGTGGTTTTCATACTGTGGCTTTAGTCTGAGTCCCTGACACAATAGTTCCTGGGTTTCCATGCTAGTTGTTGAGTTAGTTTTGTAGTGCTAATGTAGTGCATTTATGATTTTTATAACATTTGTGCGACAGAATAAGTAACTGGCTGCACTGTTCGATCTATAGCAGATTCAGGGACCTCATGTTTCACTTGTTCTAGCTTGTATAAAGAAGTAAACGTTGCCTAAGAAATGAAATAACAGTAAGAATAGGTGATATGATTTTCTGGAAACAATTTCAATGACAGTATTTTTTTCTTTATAATTAAACTGAAATAAGTTCCTTATGTCGAAGTTGGTAACATTAATAATCAATTGCATGCAATGATTGTTAACTTATAGACTTAATGTACAGAGAATAAGTTTTATTAAGACCCAAATTGTTCCCAAAACATTTAATATTCCTTCCGCATAGTTCATGTCGAATCACTGTTAAAATGCTTGCTAAGTTGTGCTAGTGTTTATGTCCTGTTTGCAATACACAATTCCAACATCAAGTAAAGTCAGTCCCAATAGTTGGCGTTTTTTATGAACAGTGCAAGTACAACTTTGCCTAATTAAGATGGCGACCGAATTGCAGCTTACTACATAGCTAATAGTACCTTCGTTTGAACCATGTTTGTTCTGCTTCTGCTTCCTTTCTGTAGTAAGCTTCCGTGAAACCAAAACAGTCCAATACCTTTCCGTTTCACAGTCATTATCAATTCAATTTACTTTCTTAGGAGTAACATTATACTCTTATTCCCAATTTAGTGTAGCCAGTAGTGTTATATACTGTTTAATACATATTATTTTTGTGGCACCATTCGTTTGTGCCAAAGTACATACGTTTTACATAAGTTGAACCTGTGCTCAACTCAGTGTGATCTGAATATTCCCATAAACAAAACACAGGTGAAGGCTTTCACTGTAAGGAACTCCTTAAAAGCCAAAATAAAGAATAAATAACCAGCTAATTGAAAGAGTCTCTGACTTTACCTACTGTGACTAAAATATATCGTTTGACGACGACAGACACATAGAAATTAAATTAAATCAGTTCCCAATGATATGCAGAACCACAGGAAGAACATGAAAGAAAACAAAACTATCAAGGACACCCAGCTCAAATTAAATGATGTAATGACTGTCCCTATGCTGCTTAATGTAGTGGTTCATAGATAATGAGAGAGAGAGAGAGTGGAAATCAAATTTCAAAGATCTGTAAAATGATGTTCTAAATGACAATGATATGAAAAAAAAGATCAGAGAATTTTTACAAATATATAACCTAAATGATAAAATACAGCTACATAAAAAGTGAGAAGATCAGCTAGACCATATGAGTGAAAGTAGCTATAAGCCAGTCGGAAAAAAAGCAAGGGAAACCCCCCCCCCCCCCCCTAGAAAAAAACGAGAATAAATCCTACATAACCAGAACATGTCACAAAGCCTAATCCTTGATGGGAAGACGAAGAGAAGAAGAAGGTACTGAGAGATGGACTTACGTTCAGCACTCTTCTGCCCAGTTATTAAGAAGCTGTCATCAACATATCCATTGTTCTTCAGCTGAATCATCAACTGCATGAAGTCCTTCCTAATGACGCCAGTCTTCTCTCGATGTTTGATTGTGTCATCAACGACGCGTGTAAAGTACTCTGTGATGTCCTTTGGTGTGAAGGCTATTGGCAGCAGGTTGCGCAGTTTGGGATTAGAGAATCCCAGAGCCTGAGTCAGGAAAGAACGGATAGATGGCTTAAATATGCGCCCACCCCACTGACGGAACTCCGCCTCGGGGTTGTGCTGGCTGTCAACGTCGATGCCGAAGGCGCAGCAGAAAGCGATGGCGTCAGTGGAGTAGCGGACAATGAGCTCGCGGACTTCCACGACGCTACCAGCAGGTGTGACGTCAGTCAGAATCCGCGCACAGTCGCGCACTATGCCGAACATGGCGCGCATTTTTCCCGACGTGAACGTGGGCGTCAGCTTTTGGCGCAGAGACCGCCACTTGGTTCCTCCGAGAAAGAAGAGGTGCGCCGTCAGGTGATCTGTCTCCTCGTCTACATAGATGCCCCGGTCGGGAAAGTAGTTGAAATCCTTCACTATGATCGTTTTGATCAGCTCTGGATCCCGCACAACGAGAAGAGGGTTGTTTAACGAGTAAATACCCACGACGTCCTTGCCTTCTGTTTCAAAATAAACGTCTTTCGTATCTTCACCCGGACATTTCCTCATTAGCGCTGTGTTCCAGCCGTTTCCCAATGGGAAAGACGGCTCCAAGTATGACAGACCCTTCCTCTTCCAGTAGGTGTAATTGATTTTAAATGTGACGTACAGTATCGCGATAATTGTTGAAAGTAGAGCCAACATTTCAGTCACCCAAGAATCGAAGAAGATGGCCATTTTTGGTTCCTGTGGAAACAAAAAGAAGGATTAGAACATTAGTATAACTGGATTATATGCATCATAACATATTACTATTTACATGACATGCTGTATACTCATGCAAATCAGCGGCACAACTAAGTAAAATAGTAAAGATGACTTTTAACTCTGTTTCAGTGACTGCAATACTACGTTGGACTACATTCATAACCTATATAAATAAAAATGTAACGTTTGTTTGTTCAGAATCGTCTCTCTCCGAAAGTTCTTGACCGACAGCTTTGACATCTTGACACAATGTTGCATTTGAATACAGAAGAGTTTTTGATATTTTTTTGTGACAGTGTGTCCCTATTATGAAATTTATATACACTTATGTATTAAAGGTAATAAATAAAATGGATAAATAAAAAACACGAATTTATGCCAATGAAAGGTTGTGTCTAAATTTCAAAGCAATTCGGCAAAAGCTTTCCGAAATTTGCGATTAGAAACATCTACATTTTCTATATAAGTACAAACGTTGATGTTCGTTTCTGCAAAATCTTAAATGTCCTAAAGACGTGCCCTGCAATATTGACACAACGTTGCATTTGAATATTCAAGTGTTTTTATATAACTACTGGAATGTCATTTGGTATACACGTAATAAAAGGGAAAATGTTGTAAAAATATTGATGTTGGTTTGTTCAGAATCATCTCCTGTAGTTGCTGGTCGATAGTTCTGAAATTAGAACTCTACGTTGAATTCTAATACAGGCGCGTTTTTAGAGAACTATTTCTTTAAAGTATGTGTATTACCGACACATATAATGTAAAAAACATATATCTAATATCTGAAGGGAAAAAATTGTTAGCAAAAATCTCAAAATGTACTTTTCCGACATACTTCAAATTTTTACATGTTACTGTAATAAATGTTTAGACACATATAGACTATATACATTTTAATATACTGTATGAAATAGTGATATGTTGTTAGCAAACAGGAAAATTATATTTATGGCTTACTGTCTTATGATTACAACACTACTACAGAATCTGAATTTGCAATTATAATAAACAAGGTTTGAGAGAGGCACCGAGAGGATATGGGCAAAGAGGTGGGAGAAAATGAACATAGAAAACAGGAAGGAGGAGATGGATAGGGAGAGGGGTGAGAGCAGATGGAGAGTAAGGGGGAGGAGAAGATTGATAGAGAAAGATAGAGAAAGGAGGAGGAGGAGGTGATCGACTGAGAGAGGGGTTGAAAGAGGTGGCAGGAGGAGATGGAGGTACACCTAGCTACTAATTAAAAATGTATGCCACTTGTGGTTACTTTAGTGCGTTGTTTACTTGATAAACTTTCGGAATGATTGTCTTTTTAAACTGAGCCTTTCAGTATTATTTGTGACGTTCAGTTTTGTATGCAACCACACAACATGAGAAACAAAATACTAACAAAACGAATATCAAATGTTGGGTGTTTCTCTCGCAAATTGTCATCTGTTTAAGAGCTGTAAATTATTTGTGATTACGTTACAGATATTCTGGAAGAAACATGAAAAACAGGTTTGAAACTGATACCCTCGAATTTTTCTCCTCTTTCGCACCTGACGTTTTTGTGAAAAGAAAACTAATAGAAATGTTTAAATGTAATACTATGAAATTATTTCATTAATCACATGAGAATGTCTCAAGAAAGCGTTTGTAAATATACAACTCTGTTCTATACTAATTACCATTAACTCAAACGTGAACGTAACTAAGACTCAAAATTAAGGAAATAGCTCTTAGCAACGACTAACTATAGTAATTTATGTAAATGGAATTTGTTTACAATATGAGGAATGTATAGATCTGATAGATCTGGTGGCTGGATAGAACAATTTGTTACCATTTTAATGGATGGCAGAAAGCAAACTTTCATGCAGAATTTGCGGTCTGTGGTAAAAATGCATACTGATGAAACATGAATTAATGATAAATGATAGTATTATTTAAAGATTTAGTTGATTAAAAGACAACCACTTAAGTAAGACAAACCAGCCTCGCCGAAAAAATCACTGTAGGTACACCCATGTTGGCTTCCCTCACATTTTCCTAAAAATCCATTGCGACTATGAAAACTGAGAATAATACAGTGGATCTGCATCTCTTCTTGGACAATCGATGGGCAGAATTCTGCTACACCTCATATATAGTGTTGTGGCGTAACAAGACAGCTACGCCACACTGAAGTAGCCGAAAGGCACGCGTAATCTCAAGTAGGCTAGATAGAGGTCTGAAACAGGATAATTCATAAACGCGATAAAGAAAAGTAGGTAGCTGCTGGAATACGTAACTTTAATCTATCCTTGTTGTATACATCGTTCTTGATGAGACATTTCATACGATAACTATCAAACTATGTAAGGCTAATGGCGCCTTGCTAGGTCGTAGCCATGGACTTAGCTGAAAGCTATTCTAACTATCTGCTCGGCTAATGAGCGATGCTTCGTCAGTGTAGTCGCTAGCAAAGTCGTCCGTACAACTGGGGCGAGTGCTATCCCGTATCTCGAGACCTGCCTTGTGGTGGCGCTCGGTCTGTGATCACACAGTGGCGACACGCGGGTCCGACATGTACTAAATGGACCGCGGCCGATTTAAGCTACCACCTAGCAAGTGTGGTGTCTGGCGGTGACACCACATATAGCTCCTTGTCATTCAGTGAGTGTTAGAACAGCTTAGTTTCCCATATTCATACACACACACACACACACACACACACACACACACACACATATATATATATATATATATATATATATATATATATATATATAATCCTATGAAATTATTTCATTAATCACAGTAGAACCTTAACCACCATAGAAATAGCCGGGAAATTCGTTCGAAATTAGTCACAAATAAGACGCACGTTAACGTGTCTAAGAGAGAAAGTTACGGAAAAGGTAAGATTAAATAAACAAATAAACGTTACTAGTCCTTCTGTTGACGCAGTTTAGGAGTTCCACTCCAGTACTGTAGTACTGTTCTCTTCTTCTTCTTGCAGAGAGTCACATAAACCTGCACCACTCTGTTTCAAAGATTTTCTTTGCCTCAGCCATTTTACATAAAAAGTTTCCTATTCAGGATATTTCTTTCAACTCTGCGGTTTTGCTTTCACTAATTATTGTTTTCATCGAGTGAACATTTTTCTTCTGATACTTTTTTTTACCTCCTTTACACTACTCTGTGCCATATAATCAGACCATTCTGTTAAAACGTACTGAGTCATCCTTTTTCTTGCAACAAGGTTTATGTAATTTGTGAACATACCAATTAGCAAATTTTTACCATGCAGCGTTATTTTCGAACTGAAATATTGCTTTTAATTTCTCAACTATTTCTTCAAGTAACTTGTCTTTGTTGATAACCCTCTTTTAATATCCATTACGATCCTCTATTTATCACAGCGTTTTCCCCTGGATCTGTTTTTCCATCCTATGTAGTCCACCCATTCTATTAAAACGTTGTGAATCATCCATTTTCTTACAACAAGGCTTACGTCATTTGTGAACTTTAGCATTGGCAATGTTTTAACTTGCACTCCTGGGCTGAAATATTACTTTTACTTCCTAAACCGTTTCTTCAACTAAGTTGTCTTTGCCGGCAGCTGTGACCGAGCGGTTCTAGGTACTTCAGTCCGGAACCGCGCTGCTGCTACGGTCGCAGGTTCGAATCCTGCCTCGGGCATCGATGTATGTGATGTCCTTAGGTTAGTTAGGTTTGCTTAGAGCCATTTGAAATATTTTTTAACTTGTCTTTGTTGATATTCCTCATTTATTACCTGCACGTTCATCTTTTATTTATTTAGCGTAGCATTTTCTAATGTATCTGTTGTTCCACACAATTTTCCTTAGAATTCAAATGATATTACATCCTATGATGCCTTTTGCTAGTTCGACAATTACTAAGAAGTTCCCTTATATTTCTTCATTCCATTTTCAGTTATGAAGTGCGAAGTAAGAAATTCTCAGAATTTTGCCTGCTGTAAACCCTCCAAGTTTCGTATATAAGTTTCCTACAAGTTTCTTCACAAAGGCCGCAAACATCAGCGTTACAACACCAGAGAAAAACTCTATTCTGCGTTATGGATGACTGTATTATCATATATGTTATAGATTGCTATGACAATGTTTCATTAACTTCCTATACCTCTGTATTTATATATGCCTGCGTTTTGTTTCTGCTGAAAGGGAAATTGCACATTGCTCTGTTGAAGGCCGTTAAACTGTTATTGCTATAATTATTATTGCGAATATTACTACGTTTACATTACGTATTGAAGTTTACAGTGAGAAAGAAATGTAGCACTATTTTTCTCTTGATATGTTAATCTACTCATTAATTCCATTGCTATTGCTGCCATTCCTTTTTCTGGCGTACTATCTGTTTACACCTCACATCGCAATTGAAATATTCTCAGATCTTCGTTTACGCTTTTTAGTTCAAAATGGTTCAAATGGCTCTGAGCACTATGGGACTTTATTTCTAAGGGCATCAGTCCCCTAGAACTTAGAACTACTTAAACTAATTAACCTAAGGACATCACACACATCCATGCCCGAGGCAGGATTCGAACCTGCGACCGTAGCGGTCGCGCGGTTCCAGACTGTAGACGCTTTTTAGTGTTGACTGAGATAACGTCTGCGTCAGCGCCAAAGAGAGCTGCTCCAACTCCATTCAAAACAACACGTGACAGTGGAAAACGTTTACATCTAGGTCTACATCTACATCTATGCTCCTCAAGCCACCTTGCGGTGTGTGGCGATGGGTGCCTCCAGTACCTCTGTTATTTTACTCGTTGCCTCTTGTTAGTAGAAAGATAGACTGTCGATAAACTTCTGTGTCAGCTCTGAATTTTCTGACTTTTTTCGTCTTAGCCATCACGCGAGACATATACAGTGTGCTCCATTGATAGTGAACGGGCCAAATATCTCACGAAGTAAGTGTCAAACGAAAAAACTACGAAGAACGAAACTTGTCTAGCTTGAAGGAGGAAACCAGATGGCGCTATGGTTGAACCGCTAGATGGCGCTGCCATAGGTCAAACGGATATCAACTGCGTTTTTTACATAGGAAACCCCATTTTTTATTACGTATTCGGGTAGTACGTAAACAAATATGAATGTTTTAGTTGGACCACTTTTTTCGCTTTGTGATAGATGGCGCTGTAATAGTCACGAACATATAGCTCACAGTTTTAGACGAACAGTTGGTAACAGGTAGGTTTTTTAAATTAAAATACAGAACATCCTATGTTCTGTATTTTAATTTAACATAGGATGTTCTGTATTTTAATTTAAAAAAACCTAAATACAGAACATCCTATGTTCTGTATTTTAATTTAACATAGGATGTTCTGTATTTTAATTTAAAAAAACCTACCGTAGCGGTCGCGCTATTCCAGACTGTAGCGCCTAGAACCGCTCGGCCACTCCGGCCGGCTACAACAGCGCCTTCTGTAATGTTCGAACATGCATTGACTATGCGCTGACGCATGTTGTCAGGCGTTGTCCGTGTATCACGGTAGCAGATATCCTTCAACTTTTCCCACAGAAAGAAATCCGGAGACGTCAGATCCGGTGAACGTGCGGGCCATGGTGGTTCGACGACCAATCCACCTGTCATGAAATATGCTATTCAATACCGCTTCAATCGCACGCGAGCTATGTGCCGGACATCCACCATGTTGGAAGTACATCGCCATTCTGTCATGCAGTGAAACAGCTTGTAGTAACATCAGTAGAACATAACGTAAGAAATCAGTATACATTGCACCATTTAGATTGCCACCGATAAAATGGGGTCCAATTATCCTTCCTCCAATAATGGCCACCATACATTAACCTGCCAGGGTCGCTGATGTATCACTTGTCGCAGCCATCGTGGTTTCTCCGTTGCCCAATAGTACATATCATGCCGGTTACGTTACCGCTGTTGGTGAATGACGCTTAGTCGCTAAATCTGTTATCCTCCCGTAATTTCTCTTGTGCCCAGTGGCATAACTGTACACGACGTTCAAAGTCGTCGCCATGCAATTCCTGATGCATAGAAATATGGTACGGGAGCAATCGATGTTGGTGTAGCATTCTCAACACCGACGTTTTTGAGATTCCCGATTCTCGCGCAGTTTCTCTACTACTGATGTGCGGATTAGCCGCGACAGCAGCTAAAACACCTACTTGGGCATCATCAGTTGATGCAGGTCATGGTTGAAGTTTCCTGTTTCCTTAAATAACGTAACGATCCGGCGATCGGTCCGGACACTTGGATGATGTCGTCCAGGATACCGAGAAGCATACATAGCACACGCTCGTTGGGCATTTTGATCACAATAGCCAATACATCAACACGATATCGACCTTTTCCGCAATTGGTAATGTATCACGAAGCAAATACCGTCCGCACTGGCGGAATGTTTTTTTTTTTTTTTTTTTTTTTTTATTGTATTTTAATTCCCCATCGGGGCGGGCTGGCAGCAGCATATGCGCTGCTCTTCAGCCGAAAGACATAAAATCAGGTATACAGGCAGCAGAGATGAAGTTCATGAGATATGTAAGAGACGTCACACACATCCATGCCCGAGGCAGGATTCGAACCTGCGACCGTAGCAGTCGCGCGGTTCCGGACTGCGCGCCTAGAACCGCTAGACCACCGCGGCCGGCTCGGAATGTTTTTTTTTTTTTTTTTTTTTTTTTTTCTTTATTGAATTTCAATTCCCCCCAAAGGGGACGGGCTGGCAGCAGCTTAGGACGCCGCTCTGCAGCCTACAGATCGGAATGTTACGTGATACCACTACTTATATGTTTGTGATTATTACAGCGCCATCTACGGCAGCGCCATCTAGCGGGCCATCCATAGCGCCATCTGGTTTCCCCCTTCAAGCTAGACAAGTTTACTTCTTTGTAGTTTTTTTGTTTGATGCTTATTTCGCGAGATATTTGGCCCGTCACTATCAATGGACCACCCTGCATAAGAGGAAGTAGTATGTTGTCCAATGTCCGCTCTCGGAATATCAACAGTAATCTACACCATAATACAAAACGCCTCTCTTGTAGAGACTGCCACTGGATATTGTTGAGGATCTGCTAAACAACTTCATGCTTACTAATCGCTTACATGACGAAACGCGGCACGCTTCATTAGAGCTACTGCACATCTTCTGTAAGTCTCTTTCGCAAAAAGGACGCCAAAATGATGAAAAATGCGCAGTAACCAAGTAACAATTCTTCTCTTGCACTTGTCCTTTTACGAGTCACAAATAATAACAGCTTATAGGTGTACAGGTTTTCCATAATAATCTTTCAGTTAAATCGTGTTTGAGAAGACAGAAGGGGCTACACATATGTAATACTTGAAGGTTCTGTTTTCAGCTAGTCGAAGTTCGTAGACCCAATGATTTTGACCAAAACGCGACATTTATAATTCTAATTATAGAAAAGGGCCAAAACAGTGATTTGACACCCCGTAAAAACACCAAAATATGTTCGTAAGGAAACTGGACACAATCCACAAGATAATTAGCGACACGAAAAGAATATAAAATTGTGTGTCTAGCCTTACACCTGATCAAAGTCTGCTGCATCTAATTCCAGTAAAAATGTTCCTGCAAACAGAGCGGAAGAAAATACCTGAGTGTGAACGCTGTTCAGCCCCACATGATTTCTATTCGGAAGTTTAGTGGAAGCGATCATACGATCGTGACGCTCGTACTAACTGCTTGCTAAGCGTTCTGTGGCTAATGATCGTGTCATTATACCAAGGAGAAACAGAGGACGCACTGCTGAGGTAACCTGGACGTGCACGGGCACAAATATGCGGAACGGAAGCGCCAAGCTTTTGCAAGAGTCTTTTGAGCCGCGGAAAAGTACGACAGCATCATATGAGTTTTCCAAGTCACTTGAGTGTAAATATAAGGCGAAAATTCCCTCAAAATCCGCAATTGCCTATTTATTTCACTGAGAATATTGCTTCACTGCCGCTTCTATGTATGTATGTATGTATGTGTGTTTGTATGTATGTGTGTTTGTGCGCGTGTGTGTGTGTGAGGGAGAGTGAGAGAGAGTTGTTGCAGAGGATATTGTCTCTATTTGACGTGAAATTGCGCTAATAAAATTTTAAAAAAGGAATTAAACAAATCGACGTGATAAAACGGGTGAAAACGTGTATTCTGTGACTCTCAACGTAGAATTTATCAACAAACAAACAGGTAAATCTGTAAGAGGAAAAGCCGTAGCTGTTAGAAAATATTAGTCTAGGTAGACAATGGACTTTACGCAGAGTGCACTGCAGTTTCATGATGTCCCCTTTTAATTAACTGATGTGCAGTCAAGTACAAATATAATTCGAAGACATACAAGCATCAGTTTATGATCCTGAGGAAAGCAGTACCGATATTTTATACGAAATGTATAGTAATTACAATTATAGCCAACTGTTACCACATCTGAGACCTCAGTCGAATTTTGACTAGCTTGTTGTGTGTTTCTACAAATCAGACACGTGATACCAATTAACAACCTCATTTGCCGTGAGAATTTAATTACAACTTATTAAGTAACATGAAAAATAACGAACGTAATCTTGAGAACGTTGCACTAGGCTAATTTGAACTGCGTCTGTTGATTTAATACCTGCACCGCAAACCATCCAAGAAGTATCGAGAGAAGTGTAATCGACTGGTTTATTGCCCTCACGGTGTGTATTTGAGTACTGATAATCAAAGTATAATCCCGGTTGGATATAGGTCAATTAGCAGTAAAATAAAACAATTTAGGTGCTTATTCCTGCAGAATAAATTTTCTGCGAGCGTATATGTTATACAACTTTCAAAACTGAATACGCACTAATTATTTCGCATATTTATAAAGCTGATGAAGAACAATACGTAAACAACTGCGTATCGAACGTGATAGACGGATATTTTTAGTACACAAACTCTGAAATAAGTAGATAAATCTGAAAAAAAATTAAGCAAATTAATAACTCGTAGTGACTAACACGCGGCGTCGGTCATTTGCAAACACAGTCACACGATTAATAATCGATATTCCTCGCAGTAACAAGGTGGCGGTTGTGGCAGCATAGGAATGACTTATGAAATTTATGTCGACAGCGTAACTAAATAAATTGTAGCGTATTCAAAAAACAGTTGTAAGCAGGTTGTTTAGGTTTTTATGTTGGTAACGCCACGTAGCGCTCTGTATAAAATCACTGACTGTGCTGTGTGCAGTCTGTGGCTGGTTTGCATTGTTGGAATTTTTTCTATTGTAGTGATGGGAGTTGAATGCGAACAGCGCGTAGCGTTGCGCAGTTGGAAGTGAGCCGCCAGCAATGGTGGATGTGGGGAGAGAGATGGCAGAATTTTGAGAGCGGACGATCTGGACGTGTGTCCATCAGAAAGAGTAAATTTGTAATACTGTGTATCATGAACTGATATATATATATATATATATATATATCTAGAATGAAATTTTCACTCCACAGCGGAGTGTGCGCTGATATGAAACTTCCTGGCAGATTAAAATTGTGTGCCGGACCTAGACTCGAACTCGGGACCTTCTAGAAACAACCCCCAGGCCGTGGCTAAGCCATGTCTCCGCAACATCCTTTCTTCCAGGAGTGCTAGTTCTGCAAGGTTCGCAGGAGAGTTTCTGTGAAGTTTGGAAGGTAGGAGACAAGGTACTGGCGGAATTAAAGCTGTGAGGAGGGGGCGTGAGTCGTGCTTGGGTAGCTCTGTTGGTAGAGCACTTGCCCGCGAACGGCAAAGGTCCCGAGTTCGAGTCTCGGTCCGGCACATAGTTTTAATCTGCCAAGGAGTTTGGTATATATATATATATATATGATGACTTTTGAATATTATTAAGGGAAATACATTGTTTTTTCTCTATCAAAATCTTTCATTTGCTAAGTACCAGTAGTTAGTGCCTGAAGTAGTTAGAATCTTTTATTCATCTGGCAGTATTGGCGCTCACAGTATTGCAGTAGTTCGAGTAACAAAGATTTTTGTGAGGTACGTGATTCATGAAAGGTATAGGTTATTGTCAGTCAGGGCCATTCTTTTGTAGGGATTATTGAAAGTTAGATTGCGTTGCGCTAGAAATATTGTGTGTCAATTTATTGTTGAACAGAATAAGTAAAGAGAGAAATGTCTGAGTAGGTTCAATTCTGCTCAGTTGTTTGAAAATCAAGTAACGTAAGAGGTTTATCAGCACAGTAATTAATAAATTTTTCTAAGGGAAGGTTACACAGTAAGCGAATCTGCATACATCCCCCCGAGGAAAAACAAGTAGATAAGCCCTGGGCAAAGCTCACTGTCGATCTTCACAATGACGAAATGTTCTAGCACTAATGCAAAATGTCTCGAGTTGTTTCTGAAGTACAACGGTAGCTATAAGCTACAAACGGAAACGCAGAGAGCGGGCAATAGATTCGGAGTTCCATCCAACTGCAAATATTATCTTGTGTCCAGTTTGAGTAAAATGTTATACCCACTAGGTAGCCGTACGGTGAACACAGGAATGCATTACATGACAGTTTCTACTAGTCTTGCAGCTTGGTTGGTTGGGTTCGGGGAAGGAGGCCAGACAGCGAGGTCATCGGTCTCATCGGATTAGGGAAGGATGGGGAAGGAATTCGGCCGTGCCCTTTCAGAGGAACTATCCTGGCATTTGCCTGGAGTGATTTAGGGAAATCACGGAAAACCTAAATCAGGATGGCCGGACGCGGGATTGAACCGTCGTCCTCCCGAATGCGAGTCCAGTGTCTAACCACTGCGCCACCTCGCTCGGTGTCTTGCAGCTTGTCAGTTCGTAAAAGCATTCTTTATATGGAAGAAAAACATGGTGTTAAGCAAGACCTACACTTCGAAGTTTTTAATAAAAATAAAATAACTCTCAGAATACGTGCCGTAAATATCGCCATACCACCAGAACTAAATTGCCTCCTGTGTATTGGCTTTCCGTTACTAGGAGTATCTCAGCGGTGAATATGAGTGTGGCAATTCTCACCAACAGATAAGATAAATATTTACATGCTATTAACATGGCCGAATCTGGTGAAACGCGACGTTTTATGTGAAATTTCGATGTTTTTATGATGGAACACCGTAGTTCCTAATCTTACTCACTAACTGACAATACGAATATATAGTTTAAGCCATTCTCCGATTCTAATTAGATGTTATCGTAATAGAAGTACATGTATGCGTGTGTTTATTACAAGCGAAAGAAAATTGGGGAGAGTGCAAACGGGTGGTTCGCAGAAGAAAAGACGCTAACAGTGGTGCCAGAGTAGGCCAATACTTACCTGTTGCCGACCCAGCTGCTGTTGTGGAACACTGTGATACGGATTCTGCACGCAGCTTATTATATACGACTCAGGCATCATGTTTTGCAAGCCACTCGCCTCACGTAACTAAGCACGAGATCTAGAAGATACTCTTTCCTCAACAGCATTTAAAAGCCTCGCAGTTGTGTTCAGTACACGTTCTGCGAAAGCAAACACCTCTGCCGCAAATTCGCCACTGTTACACACGTTACTGAACAGCTTAGCGAGCTCCATTTGGATGTCTCCTGTGATCCCGCACATCCACATCTGAACTCCTCAAACTACGGTACGGGGTATTGGGAGGGTACATGGTTTACTAGCACCATCTTCTCCTGTCCTGTTCTGTTTGTAGATGAAGCGCGAGAATACAAAAGAATTTGGATGCCACACATAACTCGCTCGATTTTCCTTAATATCCATCACAAAGCGAGACTGTGATTTAGTCATAAGACCCGAGTGGGCTTTCGTAGGACTTCGTTAGAAGAGGTAATTGTTGAGAGGAGGGCATTCAGACATTCGCCTGGCAACTAGAGGAAACGAATCAAAAATCTTTGTCAAAACCGGGAATTAACTTTTGAAAACAGTTCTTTTTCTTATTTTTTCTTTTTTTACTATTACAATTCTCCACTACAGGAGTGGAGTGGTCTGTTAGAGATTAAATAATCATGATTTTATTCAGCCAATTATTATCAAACAAATTCCCGGCGGGTTCAGGGATTTTCTCTGCCTCGTGATGACTGGGTGTTGTGTGACGTCCATAGGTTAGTTAGGTTTAAGTAGTTCTAAGTTCTAGAGGACTGATGACCATAGATGTTAAGTCTCAAATAAGCTGATATTGCGTCAAATGGAGAATACCAATTGAGAATAAATGGGAGTAGCTAATCAGTTCCAGCATACATCTCACAACCAAGCGAAACCTCCCAAAAACCGCGATTGGAACTGGAGGATTGGAACTACAGGTGGCCAGAGATAACTGATAAAAATAATTGGTTAATGAGAAGTAGCAGTTACTGTTACAATCGCTAATTTGATTTTACCGGTTATTTTAGTAACTACCAATAGTGCCTCGTACCATTTTTTTTATCGAAGTCCGCTTCATTTGAGATCTGACCACGTATAAATTAACAGTACAGGGGGACTGACCATCTGTACGTATAGTATAGCTCATGGAAATAATTGTCTGACTGCACTCCACCTGTTTATCGAAGTGTGTAATTTGGTTTCGTGCTAACTATGTAGAGTGATCACAACGAGTCAACAGATGGGGACGTTTGCAAGACAACAACCATCTGCAGGAACAGTTCGAAGACGTTAGGATCCAGCACGGCGTTTCGTATACCCTCCTGAACCCACCGATTCCATATTCTGCTAACAGTCATTGGATCTCGACCAACGCGAGCAGCAGTGTCGGGATACGATAAACCGCAATCGCGATAGGCTACAATCCGACCTTTATCAAAATCGGAAACGTGATGGTACGCATTTCTCCTCCTTACACGAGGCATCACAACAACGTTTCACCAGGCAACGCCGGTCAACTGCTGTTTGCGTATGAGAAATCTGTTGGAAACTTTCCTCATGTCAGCACGTTGTAGGTGTCGCCACCGGCGACAACCTTGTGTGAATCTCCTGAAAAGCTAATACTTTGCATATCACAACATCTTCTTCCTGTCGGTTAAATTTCGCGTCTGTAGCAGGTCATCTTGGTGGTGTAGCAATTTTAATGGCCAGTAGTGTAAATTCTAGAGGCTTGAAACTGCCAATACGGCTCAGAAACCGATGTCGATGGAATATTAACTCGCATTCTTGTTTGGCGTGTGGCAGAGAGTAGTTTGTGTACCGCTGCTATTTCATCCTTTACCTGTTCCAGTCGTGAATGTTTCGCAGCAAGAACGATTGCTGGTAAGTCTCCGTGTGACACAGAATCTCTCTGACTTTTACCTTGACGGTCTTTTCGCGAAACGGCATATACATAATGGAAAACAATATATTCTTTGACGTAGATGAAAAGAAGCTGAAATAAACCCGAAATTTACCTAATGTCTATTGTGATCTTGTCAAAGTGTTTGAAATCGATAGAAAAGTTTCACAAGCACAAGATTAAGAAACAGGAAATAATTTGTAAATAAAAGACTTGTTAATAGAACAAGTTTTTAAAAAAAGGTTAGAAAGTATAAAGTTATTTCTCCTACACTCATACGGATTCCTAGGATCATACTTATACTCCTGAAAATATGTGATTGTGAATTTTCGTAATTTCCAAGAATGGTTGCCTATCAAAGTCGCGGGGTCCAAACGATACATATCGAACGCTCTATCGTAAATCGATCATATGACTCTGGTGCCGGCGTTATGATCAATTATTTGTGATCGTCATCTTTATCTGTTTTCCGTCGTTCCCTTAGCTGCTCTATATTACATACCTCCGCGAATTGTTTGTGAGTTGCTAGGTAAACCCAAATGATTTATGTCGGTAGTGAGTGGGATGTCTGGTGTTCTTGACGTTTCTTTGGCGGATTCTCTCACATGGAAACACATAATTCCTGCTTATCCAGCGTATAAAACTGTTAGACGTTTCTGTCGCAAATATGGAGTACTACCGGACGAGGAAAGGAGGGACTGTGTAGAGAGTGGTGATGCGAAGTGTGTAAAACTTCGTAAGAACAGTTTCGATGCTGAAATACCGTTACAACTTCATTATGGACAGTGTGGAAAACGAATGAGTATCAGGAATAATATATGGTTCGACTCTTCCAAATTATCCATCCACACCAGCGTAATGGACTTTCACATGTCGACAACGCGGACGACGAATAAGGTAACTCGTCTCCTTTGTAATTAAAAGTATTTTTGTAACGATCTTCTTTTGTCGTTGCTGTAATGACCACCGTAAACATACTCATAACGCCTGCCACCAGAGTCGCATGATCAATATCCGATCGCGCATTCGATATGTAACATTTGGACCCCGCGACTTCGATAGGCAATCATTCTTCGAAATTACCCAAATAATCCTAAAAATTTGAATTTTTAATACTTTAATACTTGTAAAATTAAGAAATACGTAGTGCAGACGTAATAGATAACTCACGCATGAATAGTTCGCCTACGTAACTAACAGTTTTATTGCACTGCAAATGATATTAACCGTTGTGTGATTTTTCTCAACGAGAGTTAGTCTCTACGCTCCTTACTGTTATCAATTGCATGTGCTCCACATTTTCGTGTTAAATCTTACAGGTCTTGTCACAGCAATTAAAGCGTATATCCGTTCAATTACTGTGTACGTTACACATTTTTACGCAAGTTGGAGAATACGTTCACAAGGCTAAGATATAACTTAATGTCGTTTACCTCTCGATGTCAATCAACGGTAACCTCTATAAGTAGTGCCTTGCTACAAGAATATCCTTGACTGTATTGAAATTATATCGTAATAAACTATTTCGTTAATCTCAACCTTTCAGAATTAAATTGAATAACTTTTCAGTAGTAATTAATCACTTGGCAATAAAACAAAGTTGCTTTTCCTATGTAAATAAAGGTTAATTATCTTTCCTTCCGTTGGAAGTTATTACCTGAAAAATACAATTCCTTCTCTTTAATTTCTTTGAACTTTGCCTTTACCAGTACTCAATCTTTTGCTTCATTGACGTTTGTATTTACTTTATTACGAAAAGATATATTCAAAATATAGTCTGCATTGAAATATACCTTTGACAACTTTTTTGTAATAGCCTGTGGATAAAGGACAAGTTGGGTACTGGTTTTTTCAGTTTGCAATCGTTATGTTTTTATTTACTGCAATTAATTTTTTAAAGATACAAGTCAGCGTTCTACTTTATGAGTTTGGTGCTCTATTCCAAACCCAGCAAGCGGAAATGTACTAAAAAAAGAAAGACAAAACGGAAAACCTAAATGTCGTTTAGGAACAAAATGAGAAGCTATCAAATTCTCAGTAACCTTCACATTGTTTCTCAATAAATAACTATTGCCTAGGATAACCGTTCATTTTAATGTAGACTGCACATTCAATGCATCCAACGAGATTTACGGAATTTAGTGTTTTGCGACACTCACGTCAACGTCACGCAATAAACCGCAACCAAATATCGCTAAGTCATTATTCCTCAGGGCTTGCGTGCACCTATACAACCAGAATAATACAGCGCAACGCTGCCATCCCCTAGTGCGCGCTTTAATCCTATACCACAAAATAATTAACCAGTATCTTCACATACACTATCCAACGTAAAATCTCACAGAAATATTGAAACACGGTTCACCTATACCATCGCATGGGTATTAGGCAGCACAGCGCTCCATTAATCACAAATAGGCGGAACTACTCTCACACTTCAATAAATCGGAGGTTTGCGTGTACATGGCGAGTCTATACTCTACCAAATTCGGCTAAATAATCATTTTCTACAGAAGCAGATAATCTTGTCAAAACATCTTTGAGCACACTTGAGTTCAGTGTCTTACGTACGAGACGATCTTGTCACGCCCTTGAGATAATCTGTCTCCGGGCTAACTGCTCGGACAGTATTCGGATACTACTGAAATTCTAAAAGGACAAGCCAAGAACCGTTCTCTGCGGACAAACCTGTCACGCAAATTCTCTCTTTAACAAAAGTGTTTCTTCTTAGCAGTCGCCGGCAAACGTTAGTTGTGGCCTGCTGCACCGTAGTTGTTATCTTTGCCTCACGCCACGATTCAGCAGCCGACTGGCCGCAGCAAACTCGCTGCCTATTTTTTACACGACACAGCTTTTCTCGACCATCAACTGTCACATATCTGCAACATTTTAACACAAAAATACAAGAAAGCTGTACAAACAACTTAACAAACTCTTCATGCTACTAGACCATAAAACTCGATAATACGTTGACGCGATACATGCAAGTGATGGGCTTTTTTCTGGCTGAAGACCGTTTGGCGCATTACTAAATAAAGAAAAAAAATATTTAATATAATTACTTTTTATTTAGAACACAATTACATGGAACTTGTTGCCCCAGAAGTAGTAGTTACACCTTTTTTTCGTAAGATTTCACCTTTTTCAGCAAGTCTTTTTTCCCTTTTACGTATTTACGAAACTGCATGCAAGTCAGCCTGTTGTTAAATTGGCACTGCAAGACTGATTCCGTAGTGCCTGGCAGCAGCCCATTTCTTTCATCAGTCCACTGGGACGACATCAGCGAAAATACTCTTTCCACTGTGGCGTTATGAGCCGGAGTAGAAAACAAAGATGCTCAAAAAAATTTAGCAATCAGCATTTGAGTTCAGAATTATCGGTTTCCTTAATACAGTAAATCGAACTTTCTTTAATGACATGTTTAGACTTCCGTTCTTGCGAGTCACGCTTGGTTTCTAAAAAGCTCGTCGGATACATATGTTCATGAAAACAATGGAAGCCTGTAATTTTCACTGCCTTTCAGAAAAGTATATAACAGTGTTTACAATCATCATCCGATCTGGGGTTTCAGAAAGCATCATCCAACCTAATATTTAATATTTATTTTTAGAAACAGTTCATTTTTCTTAGTAATCAAATGCTATGTTACACAAAGCCATTGTCTCTTCCTCAAATTTCGAAATAAAATTAATTATTTCTTGGTTATTCTTCTCATTCAAGTTCAGATTCATCTTGCTTTGCATGGTAGTAACACTGGCAGTCTTCCTTTCACTCAGACATCTTTGAGTTTCGATTAAGATATTTTTTATTTCCACTATCGAGACTTTATTCTTCTCAATACTTTTTATATTTTGTTTGACTGCAGAAACATGACGTAAATTTCCCTGATCGGACTACTGAAAAAATTTGAAATTATTTTAGGTGGCCCGTCTCAGCGTAAAAAATTGTTTTCATGGAATCCAAAGCCTAAGAATTCTCTCAGCTACGTGTATCAATGACAGCCGTCTTATTTCTGAGTGAGATAGAAGACTCTGATGGCCGACATCAACGTTTAGGCAGAGCTCTTTCAGCTTCATTGTCTTACAGTGTATACTGAAAAATAATTAAATATTTTCATGACTATTATTTCAATGTCGAGAGTTAATACTCCAGCAGCACTTGATATAGTATTGTGGAGAATATGGACAGGGCAGTTAATTCCTTCTACGCTTTTTCCTCTTCTATAATTTGGTGAAAAACATTCCACTGGCCGCGTCGATGAAACCCTACCAAGTTGGAATTGGTATTGTCTCCATAAAAAGCGATTAGTTTACACAATTTAATTTGCAATTGTCCTGAAGTGTCTAGACGGAACTTTACAGTTGTCTCCGATGTGTCGTTTTTCAGCATTCCGTCTGTTTGAGTACAGTACCGAACAACTAAATGAAACATTTTTTCAGCCTCTTGGTTCAATGCGTAGGTGCCTATACCGGAAAAAGGAAACTTATTGGAATTGTTTTATACATTTCCACACGGAGTGTAGTGCAGGAGTATTTTTAAATCGCCTTAGCTTTGGTCCTGGCTGTAGACTGCTTTGGCGTCAGTATACATTGCGAGATTCAGTTTTTCGGGTGTGAAATGGGTGTGAAATCTTATGGGACTTAACTGCTAGGGTCATCAGTCACTAAGATTACACACTACTTAACCTAAATTATCCTAAGGGCAAACACACACACCCATGCCCGAGGGAGGACTCGAACCTCCGCCGGGACCAGCCGCACAGTCCATGACTGCAGCGCCTCAGACCGCTCGGCTAACCCCGCGCGGCCAGTTTTTCGGTACAGTCAAGAGAACTGAGGGTTTGGTGATGCTCGACAACGTTATAAGTGTTATAAGTTCTGCAGCACCAACGAGCAATTCTTCCTGGCTATCTTCTTTCATCATGAATGCAGAAACAGGCTTTGATTCGTCGTAGAAATGTGGTGCCTCACATTTGCGTTACCTCTATGAGTTACTGAGATTAAGCATCTACAAATGTCACACAACGCTTCCTAATCCGTAAGTCTATTCTTGACCAAAGACCAATTTTTTTTGTAATCATCCGAAATCTGACAGTTTCTCTCAGATGGTGTTGACTTGTGTTGACTTAATACTTGATCCAAGTTCGTAACAGTATAGTGAAAAAATGGGACAAAATTGGGTCTTTTCAAGATGTCGGGACAAGAAGATCCAATATATTAGGACGTCTAGCAACACTACTGGGGCATCGTCTTTCGTTGAGGTCGTTATCCCAATGTGTATACATTGTGGGTGAGTGTGTATAATTTGCTAAAAGAGAGCAGTGTTCTCGACGAAATTGTAATTCATACTGTGGTCAAAGGACTTGGAAGAGCAGTTGAACGGAATGGACAGTGTCTTGAAAAGAGGATATAAGATGAACATCAACAAAAGCAAAACGGGGATAATGGAATGTAGTCAAATTAAATCGGGTGATGCTGAGGGAATTAGATTAGGAGATGAGACACTTAAAGTAGTAAAGGAGTTTTGCTATTTAGGGAGTAAAATAACTGATGATGGTCGAAGTAGAGAGGATATAAAATGTAGACTGGCAATGGCAAGGAAATCGTTTCTGAAGAAGAGAAATTTGTTAACATCGAATATAGATTTAAGTGTCAGGAAGTCGTTTCTGAAAGTATTTGTATGGAGTGTAGCCATGTATGGAAATGAAACATGGACGATAACTAGTTTGGACAAGAAGAGAATAGAAGCTTTCGAAATGTGGTGCTACAGAAGAATGCTGAAGATAAGGTGGGTGGATCACGGAACTAATGAGGAGGTATTGAATAGGATTGGGGAGAAGAGAAGTTTGTGGCACAGCTTGACTAGAAGAAGGGTTCGGTCGGTAGGACATGTTTTGAGGCATCAAGGGATCACAAATTGGTGGGCAGCATGGAGGGTAAAAATCGTAGAGGGAGACCAAGAGATGAATACACTAAGCAGATTCAGAAGGATGTAGGTTGCAGTAGGTACTGGGAGATTAAGAAGCTTGCACAGGATAGAGTTGCATGGAGAGCTGCATCAAACCAGTCTCAGGACTGAAGACCACAACAACAACAACTGTGGTCAATATGTGAGATGTTTGCAAATTAATTCAACTGCGAGCAGTAATAATGACCGCTGTACAAAATACATGCAGCATAGTCGTAGATAAAAGAAGAAGTTACTGTTTCTTGCGCTACATTTGAAGATGAGCTAGTGGAATTTTAGGTGTAAGGTTTTGCGCTACATACAGAACCAATCTAACATCGCCTTCTACCGCGTGCGATGCTGCAGTGGTTAGCACACTCGACTCGCGTTGCCTCAAGCCACCCCGATTAAATTTCTCCTTGATGTCCCGAAGTCGCTCCAGGCAAGTCACGAGATGGCTCCGTTGAAAAGGGCATGGCTGATTTTCTTCGCCATCGTTCCGTAATCCAAACTTGTGCTCAGTCTCTAATGACCTCTCACTCGACAGGACGTTAATCTCTGATTTTCCATTGCTTATATTTTTGTTCAGTAACGTCTCCCAGCAGAGTTCGGTGGATAATTACGTGCAATCTCTCCTACTAACCGAACTTTTAACACAGCTCGCAGCTGTCTTTTGAAACATGTCTTGCGTTAATCCTCTCTGGTATGAGTCTCATTGAATAACATTCGCGAATTTGAAGAAAGAGGGATTTGCAAGCGACCTTCTGCATCGATAAATTTGTCTTCCATACGACTCCTCCGATAAATTATAGCCCAGTGTCTGTCTTCTCCACCACTTGATTTAAATGATCTTTCCACAACTCTGATCTTTTCACGTTCTTGTGGAGATAGTCAGTCTTCTTCAGCCTCAATCCGCAGGCGAATGCATAATTCTATAAAAAGAGAATGACTGATTATTTATCGTACAAAATTGCCCTTGTATGTATACCGTTTGTTACGGTTCACTTATATATGCTTTTCATTCCCTATTGAAGCTTTAATTTGAAATGTAGAGGTTAAGAATCGTAAATAGTTGCTGTGTGATGGGTGAAGGGCAACAAGGGAAAAATTCTGTGAATTCACTGTCTGGTAGAATTCAGTTACATGTCTGCTGCAAGAAACGTCTGACGCGCCACGCAGCATCGCGCTCTGGGCTGGAGTACCCAGAAAACTAATGGGGCTGTGCTGGAGGCTTGCAGGAATTAAGATGTACTACGTAACCACCAACCGATTTTTTTTTTTTTTTTTGTAGGAAGAAATAATTACAATTTGATTATAAATTGGTCAGTCTTCGTTTCGTATTGATTTTAAACTTAAGAACTGGAAATATGCTCTAGGCTAAGACTATTACAGTTATTACTGATTCAAGCCATTAAGGTACACCTACACTGGATCCGCAGTTCTCCCGATCCGATCCCATCCGATGTTGAGCTAATATCGGAAGGAAAACAAACTGCAAGGCTACAATGTAAACCGCGTAGACACTACCATTGGAAACACGTTTCGTGCGCTGTTTCGCAATATTTTCCAGCTGTGTTTCCTATCTCTGTCTTCACTGGGTGTGAACATATCTCGATGCGTATGCGCATTGTCTACAACGCTATTTGTCGTATTGATTCCATGTTGTCTGCTGCGTTTTGTCTAGATACCGAGGAAACTGTAAAATGTGGTGTCAGGTTACAAATACTCGAAGGGTTTATTTTTGGCTTTCGGTTCGTGTCCATTCAGCCATCTCAGGTATGGAAAAACAATATGACAGTGTATTGGAGACGAGTGTCTTGTCAGCTACGATGATACGAACGTAAGGACAACACCGAGCCCCCGAGCGTAGAAAGTCCCTGACCCCGCCGGGCATAGAGCCCCGACTTCCTTGGTTAACAATCTGCCGCGCTAACCCCGCAGCTACCGAGCCGGACAAACTCGAAGATTATCGCAAACAAAATGAAAGGCCTAACCGTCTTTAGTGAACGAAACCATACTGCACTAGAAATGGCGGGAATAACTTTCTATGGTAAATGAAAACGGTAGACGGCACTGGTTTCCATAATTTCCCTTGTATGTCGTCTACCATTTTGAATTTCTGGCAAGTACCATTCGCTTCCAGAAAATTTCAGGAAAGTAACACAGCAACGAAAGACAAGATCTTATTCTTCGTTTTTGTCAACAGCAGATTCGTTCCAAAACCTTGCGTTTTTATTTCACATTTCGAAGCAAGGTACAACAACAATGACCCTGTTTTTCTTCTCAAGCAGTTTTTGTCAGTGCCAAATACAGCGGCAGTTCTGTGCAGAGCATCTTGTTCTTTACTGCCGTTGTACTCCGGGATACGTATACTCATACCCATTCCTCAGCCAGGTATATATGGCGACAACTCGACAGTCTGCTGCCTCGTCCATTTCATTTTCTTTCGGAAAAATTTAATGCAGCTTTCGAAAACATACCTAACAACGTTTTACAACAGCCGACACAACGTGACAATTAAACATACACTAGCGTCATTCAGTGCTGACATATTTGTATGGTAGTTAGCCTGAAACATTGTTCCCTTTTATCTGTACCAATGTTATTATAGATAGCTTTTTCTGTGTTTAGAAACATGTTTTGAAACATATTTCCAAACTTGCGCACATATAGTAGCAGGAATCATGTTTCGGACAAACACCGTTCAGCCTCAGTGCGTCACGGCTTTAACTGCCTACGTGGAAGCGGAAGCCCGATCCGACAACAGCCGATGACGGTCGAATACGGATCGACTAGTTGAGGAATCCAAAATGTTTGTTTCCAGTCCGACATCGGAGCCCAACGGCACACAATGACTGCGAAAACTGACTCCTACATAGCTTATCATTAACAGTTTTTATTGATAATGGTAACATTAGTGTCACAATGTTACTAATCAAAGTTAATTTTGTTCACATATCTCATTATGATAGATAGTTTTTCTTCTGGACTCATGCAATCCTTGAAGTTAGACTGAGCTGCAGGCAGGATCGAGAACATTTTTCCGCACAAGCGACACATCATATGGCGTACACCCTACTCCTCACCTGTCTCAGAAGTAAGTGGACATTATTCGGTCATTTAATAAGACCTTCAATAATAAATCAAAATCTGGTTATCGTAGCGTGGGTTGCTATTTTGTATAAAACAAGAGCAACATTGGCTTTGATCAGTAACATAATTACATTATTACGTGTTATTACAGTGCTAAATATTAAAAGATGTAACAATCCATTTCCATCTAAGATATTACGTCAGGTCCTTAAAAACTATTACTGAAAAAAATGTCGTTGGTATACTTACACGTCGTGTTGTTGATGTTCTTGTTGCTGTGGCCTTCAGTCCAAAGACTGCTCTGATGTAGCTCTGGGCGCTACTCTGTTGTATGCAAGTCTCTTCGTCTCCGAATAACTACTGCTACCTACATCCTTCTGAATCTGCTTACTGTATTCACCTCTAGGTATGCCTCTAAGGTTTTTACCCCACACACTTACATCCAATACTAAACCGACGAGCCCTTCATGTCTAAGAATGTGTCCCACCAGCTGATCCCCTCTTTTATTCGAGCTGTGCCACAAATTTCTTGCCTCCCCAGTTCTGTTCAGTTTCTTCTCGTTAGTTACGCGATCTATTCTCTTTTTGTGTAAACTGTTTATCGTCCATATTTAACTTCTATGCGTAGCTGCACTCCACACACATACTTTCAGAAATGACTTTCTGACACTTAAATCTATAGTCAATTTTAACAAATTTCCCTTCTTCAGAAATGCTTTAATTGCAGTTGCCAGTCTACATTTTGTATCCTCTCTGCTTCCGCCATTATCAGCTATTTAGCTGACCAAATAGTAAAACTTACCCAGTACGTTTAGTGTCTCGTTTCTTAATCTTTTTTCCTCAGCATCACCTGATTTAATTCGTCTCCATTCCGTTATCCATGTTTTGCTTTTGTTTGTGTTGAGCTTATAACCCCTTTTCAAGATTATGTCCATTCTGTTCAACTGCTTTTCCAAGTCCTTCGCTGTCTCTAACAGAATTAGAATGTCATCGGCAAAATTAAACTTGTTTTGGTTTGGTAGGAACTTTGAACGAGCGGTAAGGTCCGAGCTAACATTAATTCAGACATCCTTTAAAAAAATTATTAAAAAAGAATTCTTACTCAATTGTTATTAAAAAAGATATTGTCCTATCCATTTTATTTTTTCTTTTAATGGGCAGCCATTACAAGCTTTATTCTTGATTGATAATATTTACACTAATCCAGTATCAAGGCTGAAATATTGGTGATACAGATAGTCAAATTTCATCCCAGCAACTATAACATCAGTTAAAAGTTTCAACTCGATAAATACTTCTGATGAACAATTTAAATTACCAATGCTATCTTAAAAATGCATGTAGTAACCCTTGAACACATTTATAACAATAAACTAACTGCAATACAAACCTAAAACAATGTTCAGATAAATCCAGTTTAGCAAAAGCACTTGAAATACACAACAAGTTACAACGTGACCTCCTGATCACTTTGGAATGTTCATGTATGCTAATCGTTTATGGACTCGAATGCCAATGGTCTGGACCTATAGTAATTTAGTACTGTTTGCACAGGCTAGTCTGTTTAATGTCTTGATAAAATACTTTTTTTTTGTTTGATAAAGATTTTTACACTATTTTATTGGTATTTGTGGGACAGTTTCTTACAACTCTAGTCATCCGTCACCTCAGACTTTCGACTGGTTGGCAACTGTCCGCTCGGATGTACACTGTGCAACAAAATTACAGAGCCACCTTTTTCTCCCGTTGAGATATAGAAATCGAAATTTGGCTCGAACGTGCCTGCAATCTTCTTCTACAAGGGCGCAAAAGCGTAGCGCGCTTCGACGCCACCCTCGGGTTCGACAACGTTTCTAACAGCGAGGTGGCGCCACGTGCAAAACAGAGGCCGCTACTCTGACATTCACGTGAGGTGCAAGCTGAGTAATGGTGTCATATTGGTACGTAATATCAGTACAATTCTCCCCATCACCACCGCCGAAGATCGCCACATTTCCTCTTATTCACATCTCAACATTTTTCTTGAGGCCTCTGTGAGGGGGGTCAGAACCTCGACGCCCAGCTTTGAAATCACGCAGTTTTCATAATAAAAACGTTTCTGTCACACTGCTGCTCAGAATCGACGAGAAAGTAGTGCCCAAAAAAGAAAAGATGCAGTAAAGTGAATGAAGCATTAAAAGTTGTCCAGGGCATAAAAATTTCTATTTACAGTGATCGTTTAACTTAGTGTCCCAGTGATAAACATTGTGACAGATTATTTCCATCAGTACATTAACCTAAGTCCTTTAATGTACAATTGTGGTATTCGTGCAGAAATTCATTTTTCCCTACGTAGTCTACAACTAACGAATTGTTGAAACTGTAGCTGGAGGGAATATATATGAGGTTTATCATGAACAGGACAGCTCTGAAAGGAATAGTAAAAATAAGTAAAAGGCAAGTGTCTGTTTAGGTGTTAGTGAGAAGCATTAAAGTGTCCCACGTCAATATTTATAACAAAAGTGCTCAATTCCCTCTGATCCTTGCGAGGACTTGTTATAGTAATTTACATAAACAGAAATATATTTTGTATTATGGACTATGCAGGAATATTGTAACTGGATTGAATAAATTGTTCCATTTTAAAGCGTGGCAGGAAACTGATACTTTATCACATATAATTTATGGAAAATAGACATGTGGATAAGTGACAAAGGATATAACTACCTAAAATGTATATTGAGTATTATAAAGACTGCTTTTCGAAGCAGTTTTGCTAAAAAATGGCAAAGTACCTAATCGTGCATTATATCTCATATAGCAAGTAGACTTGCACAAGAGTCTGTCTTATTTCCCTGCTAAGTTATAGTGGCATCAGCGCATTAGACTCTGAACTGCTCTGGTAGTTGGATTGTGTGGATTCTTTTTGGTCTGTGACTTTAAGAATATAGTGAACATTTTAGAGCGAATAGTTTCTGATTATGAATCCCAGACAATCTCCTAATTCCTCTGAGCTTTAAGCTGTAGCTATAAATGTATTTCTCAGATGAAGTGGTCACTAGGAATTCTAATTACAGGCTTCACGTTTTGCTAATCACTTTCTGGTTGCCAATATTGTAGAGAGCCAGTGTTGAGAACGGCAAACAGCAAAAATACAAAACATTTATTCTATTATTCCACCCGCCGCCCCACAGAGTGGTTCTTGGAGCTTTAGTCTGGAACCGCGCTGCTGCTATGGGCGCAGGTTCTTTTCTTTTTTTGCCCAAAACGTTGCCTCTCTAGTCAACGGTTTTCATGACACTGTATGTCACGTTTAAAATAAGGCACACATACTGGAAGAAGAAAGATGTCCCCTATTTGCGGCCAGCTTTCCCCCTGGGAAATGACTTCAACATGATACGAATGATGAAGAGCCCTGGTGAGGATCTACGGGATGTCTATTTTGAAACAGGAGGAAAGTATGTCGCCAGGATTTACTCATTATACAACCTTGTCCGCGTTGTGCGCGATCCAGAGCTGATCAAAATGATCTTCATGAATGATTTTAACTACTCTTCAGATGGGGGCATTTATGTAGTCGAGGAGACAGACCACCTGTCGAGACACCTCTTCCGCCAAGGAGGAACATGTTTCTTAGTAAAAATTGTTTCAATGTTTAAATATATACTTGGCATATTGTCTAGACTATCATCCTCAAATACTTTTGCATTGATGATGATGATGAAGTCCCATACTCCGTGACGGAGCGTAGGGGAACGATGCGGAAGACACGCACCGCCGTACTAGGCAAAGTCCTAGCGGAGGTGGTTTGCCATTGCCTTCCTCCGACCGTAATGGGGATGAATGATAATGATGAAGACGACACAACAACACCCAGTCATCTCGAGGCAGGAGAAATCCTTGACCACGCCGGGAATCGAACCCGGGACCCTGCGCTCGGGAAGAACTTTTGCATTATTCCGTTCTCATCCGTAAAATATGCAACGAAGGTTTTATTCAGTGACATGACAATTAATGTCGTCGATTACCCAGGTACCACACCCATCAAATTTATTGTTCTAAAACTGCAATGATTGTCCCTACTAGATTAGGAGTTGTAAGTTAAAATAACTGAACTCTACATCAGTCTCTAAAAATTGACAATAGTTTCGGATAGCAACCGTTTCTAAAAGCTGATGGCCTACCAGTGATTCACATGTTAAGATCAATATTAGTACCAATGGTAGTGAAACATGGATGATAAATAGTTTGGATAAGAAGAGAATAGAAGCTTTCTAAATGTGGTGCTACAAAAGAATGCTGAAGATTAGATGGATAGATCACATAACTAATGAGGAGGTATTGAATGGAATTTGGGAGAAGAGGAGTTTGTGACACAGCTTGACTGGAAGAAGGGATAGGTTCGTAGGACATGTTCTGAGGCATCAAGGGATCACCAATTTAGTATTGGAGGGCAGCGTGGAGGGTAAAAATCGTAGAGGGAGACCGAGAGATTAATACACAAGCCAGATTCAGAAGGATGTAGGCTGCAGTACGTACTGGGAGATGAAGCAGCTTGCACAGGATAGAGTAGCATGGAGAGGTGCATCAAACCAGTCTCAGGACTGAAGATCACAACAACACAACATGTTGCCTTCACGTTACCAGCTGCACCATCACTGATACATTCTGTATTTGAATGTTTAACAATTCCGTTTTTACGACGAAACATTGGACAACACCCAGGTATCTCCCTGCTGCTGCACTGCAGCCCCATCCAGGATGGTGAACTTCTGACTACCTGAACACTGACAACGCAGTTCCGTCACTTGTCATAGAGGTCATCCACTCCTGGCTCCTGTACTGTGAATGCTGGAGTCTGGAGACGTACTGTCGCTCACGTAGGAATTATTATCACTACACTATATGGTCCAGTGGCTGGCGCAACGCTATTTAGTTGACGACATTCAAGCAGTTGTGTATAAGACGTCTTTAGTATGTATTTGCTAGTGAAAGTGATAATGATGAATTTATATGGCGTACAGCTGCCTCTTTGTATTACTAATGTAGAGAGTGAATCTATACTTGTTGAGAAGGCAGTAGACTAATCTGAGTTTAAAAATCAACCAGACATTGGTGTTGGCTCAGAAGAATAGAACAAGAAGTCGTTTTCCTCATGCCTCTCTATAAGGGAAGATATGTATTATATTTTGAGAACCGTTATATAGGTCTCCGTTTGACACAGTGGTTGCTATTTGAATTTTTTACTGATATATTAATAGAGACACTGCAACGAAAGGAAGTGATTAAGAATATCAGACCTATGTGTTTTAAAAATTTTCTTATTGCTACAGGAGATAGTACTCTCAAAACTATAAAAACATCTTATGTACATATAACTTTAAAAAAGAAGTCTTTGGCATCATTCTGTCCTATAGTCGCCATCTGTCCGTTGAATCTACAGAACGTGCCATAGTGCTCACCATTACCTCATCCCATCCTTAAGCCCTTCTTTGCAAAGGATCACGAGCTCGACACATGGTTATCCTCGTATTTACTCATACGTTTGAGACAATGCTCTTGCCACGTGTTTCGTTGTCCATGGTTGTGAGGTACACTAACGCCTTTAAGTGTGCCCATAGTCAGAAAACTAAGCGATTAAGAGGAGGTGAGTGGGGAGAATATAATGATGTACATTCTCGACCAATCTGTCATTCATTAAACTATCGTATTACGTACTGCCGTGCGAAGAGTATGAAATGTGGTGGTGCCCCATAGTGCGCAAATAACATTCGTTCTCTTTTTTCAAGACTAACGATTTCCACTAGCATGGGATAGCGAATCGCGTCATCAATAAATTAAATAACACTGTTAATATTTCTACTAAGTTGCGTGACTCTATGAGTCTCTCACCCATATTTCCTGTCCATACACTGAAATTATAGCTAATCCGATGGCTTGCTTCCATGACACCTCGTGGATTTGCACCTGCCCACACGCATTTAGCGTGATAATACTTAGTCATTGCCTGTATTGCAATCTGGCTGCGACCAATATTACTACCACTGTCGGAGGACCAAGTACCGAGGCGAACGCAACCAGTAAGAAATTAGCAACGAACTTCATCGGTGGCACAATTATTTCTTTCCAGACCTATTTTTTGTTTATTGGTTTTCATTAACATCGCCTCCCGTTAGAAAGAATAAGCCATTCTGTTTTAAACATCCAGTATAAATGAGCATGTATCTTCCCTAAGTTTACGTATTATTTCCTCTATATTATTCATTTAGGAATAATATCTGTCAAGGCAATTTTTTTCAAATTATTGGTGATATTTCAGTTCTTTATAATCAAAGTGTGTTTTGAAACAGCACCTTTCCCCATCTCGACAATAACCAGAGGGAAGTTTTCAGAAAATATCTTTCTTCGATTCACTGTCTTGTTTTATAACACAGGTCACTCCTTACAAATATATTTTATCCTTGGCAGAACAAAGTAGAACCCTGGCGACCAAGGGGGTGGCAGCACAAATGTGGGTGTTCCTCCTCGGTGGCTTCGAAACTTTCTGCTTCACTGCATGCTTCTGCCTTTATGAGCTCTCTAGTGTGAGGGAACAGGCGAGTTGTGGCTCCCTGTAAATATTCTAAGTTCGGAGTTAGTGCGACCACACAGGTCGCTCAGCAAGCCGGGGCTCGTGGTGCCGAACATTAGCCGGAGCAAGAGGAAAGTAGCCCCAGCACGTGGTCCAGGCCAACCGTGTGCCTGGGAATTCCATGTTGACGCTGTGTTGAGGACTGTGCTTTGTATCGATGAAGGAGATTTGTAGGCTAGGAGTGCCAAAGATGGCGAACTTCGTGAAGCCACGATGGCAGACATTTCACAGTTCATGTAAAAATTGATAATAGCCAGAGGAGTCATGATACCTTAAAAAGAAACGTGTACATTAGCATTATTTGCACGACGATTCTGATGGTGTAATCAGATTTAAAGCTATTAGTGTAAACCTAAATTGGTATGAATTAAAGGCATGTAACTTGAATAGTACATGGGTTATTGGAGGTCAAAGTGGCCGATTACTGTCGATCGCGTCAGGCCATAAGTACACCACAGTTAAACGAAAACATGGTAGCACCATGCTTATAAATATACACTCCTGGAAATGGAAAAAAGAACACATTGACACCGGTGTGTCAGACCCACCATACTTGCTCCGGACACTGCGAGAGGGCTGTACAAGCAATGATCACACGCACGGCACAGCGGACACACCAGGAACCGCGGTGTTGGCCGTCGAATGGCGCTAGCTGCGCAGCATTTGTGCACCGCCGCCGTCAGTGTCAGCCAGTTTGCCGTGGCATACGGAGCTCCATCGCAGTCTTTAACACTGGTAGCATGCCGCGACAGCGTGGACGTGAACCGTATGTGCAGTTGACGGACTTTGAGCGAGGGCATATAGTGGGCATGCGGGAGGCCGGGTGGACGTACCGCCGAATTGCTCAACACGTGGGGCGTGAGGTCTCCACAGTACATCGATGTTGTCGCCAGTGGTCGGCGGAAGGTGCACGTGCCCGTCGACCTGGGACCGGACCGCAGCGACGCACGGATGCACGCCAAGACCGTAGGATCCTACGCAGTGCCGTAGGGGACCGCACCGCCACTTCCCAGCAAATTAGGGACACTGTTGCTCCTGGGGTATCGGCGAGGACCATTCGCAACCGTCTCCATGAAGCTGGGCTACGGTCCCGCACACCGTTAGGCCGTCTTCCGCTCACGCCCCAACATCGTGCAGCCCGCCTCCAGTGGTGTCGCGACAGGCGTGAATGGAGGGACGAATGGAGACGTGTCGTCTTCAGCGATGAGAGTCGCTTCTGCCTTGGTGCCAATGATGGTCGTATGCGTGTTTGGCACCGTGCAGGTGAGCGCCACAATCAGGACTGCATACGACCGAGGCACACAGGGCCAACACCCGGCATCATGGTGTGGGGAGCGATCTCCTACACTGGCCGTGCACCACTGGTGATCGTCGAGGGGACACTGAATAGTGCACGGTACATCGAAACCGTCATCGAACCCATCGTTCTACCATTCCTAGACCGGCAAGGGAACTTGATGTTCCAACAGGACAATGCACGTCCACATGTATCCCGTGCCACCCAACGTGCTCTAGAAGGTGTAAGTCAACTACCCTGGCCAGCAAGATCTCCGGATCTGTCCCCCATTGAGCATGTTTGGGGTTTGGGACTGGATGAAGCGTCGTCTCACGCGGTCTGCACGTCCAGCACGAACGCTGGTCCAACTGAGGCGCCAGGTGGAAATGGCATGGCAAGCCGTTCCACAGGACTACATCCAGCATCTCTACGATCGTCTCCATGGGAGAATAGCAGCCTGCATTGCTGCGAAAGGTGGATATACACTGTACTAGTGCCGACATTGTGCATGCTCTGTTGCCTGTTCTATGTGCCTGTGGTTCTGTCAGTGTGATCATGTGATGTATCTGACCCCAGGAATGTGTCAATAAAGTTTCCCCTTCCTGGGACAATGAATTCACGGTGTTCTTATTTCAATTTCCAGGAGTGTATTTACTCGTCTATGTCTTTGTTTCTATCCGATATGTACTAGCCATGAAGTAATTAATCAAATATTTACTGTGTTTTAGAAAGCATAGATACATTAGGTACTGGCCTACTTTTGTTTCTATTCCTTTGATATATGTTTATTTGATTTGTTTATGTATTTAATAATGTGTGTTGGAGCGTGTTTATGGTCCAGCCATGGGAATAACTATTTAATTTCAAGTTATTTAAATGTAAATCTCGTATTTTTTATGTGTTTCAATATCTTTATGAGTGTGCATTGGATTGGAGACATGGCAGGTGCGCTCTATCCAATCACGGCGATCTTTACTACGGTAGGCTACTACCGAAGTCAATGGCGAAACTGTAGAGACTGTATGGAAGTGGGGGAGGAGCATCAGGCCGCATGGAACACAATAGGGAGTGATCGACGGGAAGGCGCGATGGACGGTCACAGGAAACACTTGGAAAGTGTTGAGCAGTTTGCCCATGGTCGCGGGAGATAGAAATATTTTGTAGTGCCGACTTGTGCACTTGTGAAATTTTCGTGGCTGCTGGGTTGGTGGGTTGTTCGGTGGGTAGGTGGGTGGGTGGGTGAGTGGGTAGGTGTGGAGAGAAAGAGATATGCCCTTTTTTTTCTTCATTTATTCAGAACTGTACATTTTCAGTCGTTTTGCCACAAAGCAACTTTGCTCTCATGTTTTCAGCCACTGAATATAACAAGGTTTACTCCAAAAGCACCTGAAGAAAGGCAGAAAGTATTGATCTCATTCTTACAATTCCAAGAAGATGTTTCACGTAACGTTAACCCAATTTGTTATTAATCATTCATGTTCAGGCATCAGTTACTGTATATGAAAGGAAGAGAGCTGTTTAGTTTGCTATAGACATCAAAAGTATTAGATTTATAAATGCTTTTACTCCAGTCTTGGATATAAATGATAAAGGAACAACCAGCAGAAAAATGCTCCTGTCGGAGTACAAAAATACAAATACGCTCCTGTTTATGTAAATGATTCTGACTGAAAAGTGGCGTACCAGCTGCTTCATTCTACCTTTCTCAGCACCTTTAAAAACTCCCCAAAAGTTTTGGTATGCTAACATATTAATGCTTTTTTAATGTGCAACTCACTCACAGTAGCCCATCTCTATATGTCGCTCATACCCAGCCTCTCACATTTACCCTTTCCCATTCACTCATTCAACACAACTCATTGTATCTCTCTGTGTCTCCTGTGTTACAGCCAGAGTCCCCTTCTTCTCCTTGTGTCCTACTATTACAGTCTCTTCTCATAGTCACTGTCTCCCTCTTCCACTCTTTTACTTCTGCTATCCCATTCCTTAATTCCTAATGCTACCGCCTCTTCTCATTTTCACTATCTCTCTCTTCCTCTCTGTCATTCTCATACACTCTGTCTCTCATTATCACTGCCTTTCATGCACTTCCACTTTCTCTTTCTTTTTATTCCTTGTAACCCAGAACTTTCTACTTCACTCTCTTCCTAGCTTTTTTCTATGCCACTGCCGGTGTGGGACATACTGCAATTGCCACATTCTCTCTTTCTATGACACAAACATTGTCTACTATCTTCCAGAATTCATTACTTTTCCATCTATTTGCCACCACCACTGTGTTCTTCTGTCTCAGCATAAGAAATTGCGAATATGTTTGCATGCCAACCGTTTCTGAAAAAATTTTTAAAGGTGCTGAGGAAGGTAGACTGAGACAACTGGTATGCCACTTTTAAATCTTAGTGATCACCTCCCCTACTCTACTATATCCATGACACTTTCCACCCTATTTCACGATAATACAAAAACGAGCTGCCTTTCTTTGGCCTTTTGGGATGTACACCATCATGGTAAGGGTCCCATACTGTACACCAATATTGTAGCAAAAGACGGACAAGCGTAGTGTAGGCAGTGGCTTCAATAGACCTGTTGCATCTTCCAAGTGTTCTGCCATTTAAACAAAGTCTTTGGTTAGCCTTCTCAAAAAATTATCTCTGTCATCGTTGGAATTTAAGTTGTTCGTAATTTTAATTCCCAGGTATTTAGTTGAATTGACGGCCTTTAAATCAGTATGATATATCGTGTAACCAAAATTTAATACATTTCCTTTGGTACTAATGTCGATGATATCACACGCTTTCTTAGAAGGTGACAATTCACGCTTTTCGCACCATAAAGATATTTTATATAAATCATTTTGCATTTGGCTTTGATTTTCTGATGGTTTTACTGTAAAGTAAATGACAGCATCATCTGCAAACAATCTAATAAGGACGCTCAGGTGGTCTCTTAAATTGTTTTTATAGATCAAGGGTAGTCAACTGTTTTTTACCTTCCACTCACTTCTGTATTTATGTTACTAGTACAATTTTCTACCGCTCACCTGTTCCACAGTGACAATTATTTATAAAGATGCAAAGTAATTTTAATTCATTAAATTTACAAAGCATAGTTATGGCAAGTTAAGGTATGTAATAATAGGTATTAACTTTATGTAAAAATTTTATGAAAGCCTAATGAAAATATTTTTTAAATCTCTACCGCCTACCGTCCACCATGAAAGCTGGAACGCCCGTTAGTTGGCTTTAGGGACTTGTTGAGTACCACTGACACAGATGGTTCTGTTTCCTCTCGCAAGCTTAACGGATTTCACTCGAATGTCGAATGCATCGAGTACTGCTTATGGGTCGACTGTTCCGCAGTAACCTTACCTTCCATTCCCCTTCGTGTAATTACGTTCTAACTACCTAAAACTATCAAACTCTCATTCCCTTCTCACATTTTATCAATTTTTCCAATTCTACGTACATTCACTCTGTCTTCTCGTCATTGGCTTGTGATGTGGGCATGGAAATAGGTATGATAATGGTGGATGTTGCCTAATTTTGAATTCTCAGAAAAATAATTCGTTCACTGTATTGCTCATAGATTCCACCCTGATACCTGTTATATAAGAACGCTGGCCATAAACCAAATATTTTAGGTACTAGTGAATGACAAAGCTTTTCTTTTCTGTTGGGACTATTGCTATCATATATGGAGAGATTTAAGACTTTACGAGGAGCGCCACTGAGAAATAGTCACTAAGACGCGACTTCTCCACTTCATGAATCGTGTCGTGGCGAAAGATTATAAACTGCCAGGATATGACTGTGTGTTGGGGAAAGGAAGTAAGGTGGTCATACCAGTCATGTAACTCCTTCATGACAGGAAGTTCTTTCGAAGCCCTCAGAAATTCGACCCAGAGCAGTTCTGAGGAGCGGAAGGCAGTCAGGCATCGCTACAGCTTTCTGCCTTTTGACGAAGGGCCACGCATTTGCATTGGGGAGTCGCTGCTTCTTCCATATATATTACTTTAAAAAATTACTGCATTATTATAAATACCTTTAAGCGTCCAGCGTAACCGACTAATAAGTATCACGATACCGTTTTTTATGTGGACATGCTACATGTTGATGGATAACTACGTTTAATGTCCTCTATAAAATCTGACAGTTGGCATCACTCACGATTTTCAAATAAATTCAAAAACAGAAGTAACCGAGCTAAAGATACTCGGTCCATTGGAGATAAATGTCAAGAACTCTAAAGCCTGTAGGATGATAGTACACTGCCTTTACGCACGAGGGTACAATAAATGAAAACCAATAGCCTATAAAAAAACACTCCTAGATCGTGTTGTTATGTTGCCATTTTCTTACTATGCCCATGTTGTTCCTCGTCTTTACTTCGGCTCATGGTAGGCTTCTAAATTTAGGATCTTATTTCTAGAAGAGCTTACGGGGCTATCAAATCTTTAATGGATTTTTCTTTAAATTAAAAATATTTGATCTTTTGATCTTTATTGCCTTCTTATTGAATAACGAAGCTATTGACAGTCTGTAAACTTGATGGACCACTAAGACATTTGGGAATTGTTATCTGTGGCCATAATGGATGGAACTGTGTGTCACTTCAAAGATAAGATGGTAATGGTCAGATAGGCCCAGACTCATACACACACATAGATGCGCAGTTAAAGTACATCGAGGTTTCGTGGGAAATAGTGCAGCTTGCAAAGCCTTGTGGAGTACGACGAGTAACTATAATAGAGGCGAGCACAGGTTAGAACTGCAAGGTCGTCTGAGTTTGCATTTTTGAGCACCAGAGCATCAGCCGTGAGAGTTGTTTCCGTGGGGTTACTCCTGCTCACATGATGAACCACACACTTTCTCGTGGCCTGTTCCACTCTGATTGAGCGACAAATCATGCAGGTTACTCATGGAAAATATTTATTTGCTTGTGCTTCTCCAGTATAAGCAAGTCACATTAACTATGCAGAGTATTTTTCCAGGCAGTGCAAGCGTATTAATTTTCTGCCGCTACAGTACTCAGTGTGTAGGTGTGTAGACAGGTGAAATCCAGTATTCTATCACTGTGCTATAACGATTGGTGTGTAGGTGTGGAGACATGTGGAATCCGGTGATGCAGAATTGCAGTTATTCACCTAGTGTGTAAGTTTGTAGAGAAGTTAAATCCAGTGTTCTTCCGTTACGGTGCCTCACTTGGTGAGAAGGTGTTGAGGCAGGTGGAATCCAGTGTTCTACCACTGCAGTAACTCACTTCGTGTTTAGATTTGGAGATATCTGGGATCCGCTGTTCCTGCACTTGGTACCTCACTCAGTGTGAGAGTGTGGAGACAAGTGCTCTACCACTACAGTAAGACGCATTATGTGTAGTTGTGTAGACAAGTGGAATCCAGGGTTCTGTCATTACAGAAACTCACTAAATGTGGAGATAAGTGGTATCCATTGTTCTACCGTTGTGGTATCTTAGTCGGTGTATAGGGGTGGAGACAGGTGGAATCCAGCGTCCTATCATTGTTGTACATCACTTTGTCTGTAGGTATGTGTACATGTGGAATCTAGTGTTCTATCGTTACAGTACTTCACTTGGTGCGTGTGTGTGGAAGCAGGTGCAACGCAGTGTTCTACATCTGTGATACGTCATTTGGGGTGTAGGTGTGTAGACAGGCGAAATCCAATGTTCTACTAGGCAATACCTCTCTTGGTGCGGAGGTGTTGAGACAGTTGGAATTCTGTGTTCTACCACAGCAGTATCTCCCTCGGTGTATAAGTGTGGAGACAAGTGGTAACCAGTGTTCATTAACTGGGGAACCTCACTCAGTGTGTAAGTTTGAAGATAGGTGGAATACCACTGTGATATCTCACTAAACATATAGGTATGTAGACAGGCGAAATCCAGTGTTCTATAACTGCGGTAATTCACTTTGTGTGTAGGTGTGTAGACAAGTGGAGCCCATTGTTCAACCACTGTGGAATCTCTTTCTGGACCCAGTTATGGAGACAAGTGGAATCCAGTATTTTACTACAGTGATCCGTCATTTGATGTGTAGGTGTGGAGAGAGGGCCGCGGGGTATTAGCTGAGCGGTCTAAAGCGCTCCAGTCACGCACTGTGCGGCTCGCCCCGGCGAAGGTTCGAGTCCTCCCTCGGGCATGGTTGTGTGTGTTTGTCCTTAGGATAATTTAGGTTAAGTAGTGTGTAAGCTTAGGGACTGATGACCTTAGCAGTTAAGTCCCATAAGATTTCACACACATTTGAACATTTTTTTTGTGGAGAGAGGTGTAATACAGCGTTAAACCACACTGTAGTTCGCTTAGTGTGTAGGTGAGTGTGGAGGTGAAACTGAGTGTTCTACCACTATGGTACCTCGTCTGGTGTGTAGATTTGGAGGCATGTATAAAGCAGTGTTATACCACAGCGGAGCAGGACTTGATGTTTTGGTATGTAGACAGATTGACAGACATCTACAATTCGTTATCAGACACCTTTGTTTTCACATTTTTATCTTTTCTGTATGTATGGAAGTGAAACATGGACGATAACTAGTTTGGACAAGAAGAGAATAGAAGCTTTCGCAATGTGGTGCTACAGAAGAATGCTGAAGATTAGATGGGTAGATCACATAAGTAATGAGGAGGTATTGAATATAACTGGGGAGAAGAGGAGTTTGTGGTACAACTTGACAAGAAGAAGGGACCGGTTGGTAGGACATGTTCTGAGGCATCAAGGGATTACAAATATAGCATTGGCGGGCAGCGTGGAGGGTAAAAATCGTAGAGGGAGACCAAGAAATGAATACACTAAGCAGATTCAGAGGGATGTAGGTTGCAGTGGGTACTGGGAGATGAAGAAGCTTGCACAGGATATAGTAGCATGGAGAGGTGCATCAAACCAGTCTCAGGACTGAAGACCACAACAATAACATCTTTTCTGTTTTCGAGAAGGTGCATATGACAGAGGCACATAATTTTTTGTCTATATCGCTGACGTCAATCTGTTGTAGAGTTGTGGAAAAAGTTTTTTTCCCCATGTATTATGACGTTCTAGGAGAAGAAAATCTGCCTTATAAAAATCAATATTGATTCCAAAGGCAGAGATCTTGCCAAACTCAGTTTGATATGTTTGTCTATGAGATTCACAGCGCTGTAGACGTCGCGTTCAGATTGATGCCATGCTCCTTGACTTCAGGAAGTCAACTGATGCAGTCCTACACAATTGTTTACTGAAAAGAACAGGATCCTTCTGAGTATCAGAACAGATTTTTGATTGGATACAAGCGTTTCTTGCAGATACAACGCAGCAGATCTCTCCTGTCGGAACAAAATCGACCTAAGTAATGCTGATTGCACGAATACCCCAACGTGGTGAGATGCAACTGTAACTGTTTACAATACGTATATAAATTATCTAGTGGAGATGGCCACGAGCTCCATGAGGCTGTTTGTATGTGATGTGGTTGTCTGTAAGAAGGTTGCAGCGTTAAAACACTTTGGCGAACACCTACCGGTGATTGATGAAAAGTGTAGGAGTCGCAGTTGACCTTGAATGTAAATAAATGTAACATACTGTGCATACGTTGGAAAAGAAATCTTCTATGGTACAATTATGTTGTTGGTGACGAACTGCTGTAAACAGTAACTACCGTAAAATGTGTAAGAGGAACGATTCGGAGACACTGTGCGTGGAATGACCATACAAAACTAAGAGTTGGGAATAAATATACAAAATTGAAGGTCGTAGGAAGAATCTGAAGGAAATGTTGTAAATCTACGAAAGAACTGGCTCAAAAAACTCTTTTTCGATGGATTTTTACTAAGTAACCAACGTAATCCTTGGGCTACGGGTAGTGTCTTTGAATTTTTAATAAAATGTCTTCCGTCCTGGGTTCGAACCCGCTACCGCTTAAATTATGATTAATATTGAGGATTGGCTTCCGAAGACTTCCAGCATAAGAAATAATCCTCATTCTGCCAAAGGTGTCGTCAAAGAGGCCGGAGGAGTGGACAGAGGTTCAGGACACTCTCTTGTCCTTCTGGTGGGAAACTGCCATTAAAGGCGAAAGAATCAGCAATGATCAACGGTTTGAAGATGAAAAAGGTAACGGAAACCACCACATTAAAGACACATGAAGATGTGTCGAAAGGACATTTGGCCTGTGATTGAAAAAGGTGTCATGATGTTCTCTCCAATGGCTAAATATTCCTGAATAGTTCCACATTCAGATCTCTGGGAGGGGAGTGCCAAGGGGGAGATGACAACGCGAGAAAGAGACTGAATAACCAACGAAGGGATAACGTTTTACGAGTCGGGGCGTGGCATGTCGGAAGTTTGAAAGCTGGAAAATCTGAAAAGGAAAATGCCAAGGTTCAATCTAGATATACCTGGCGTCAGTGAAGTGAAATGGGAAGAAGACAATGATTTCTGGCTATAACATTGTAGGGTAATATGAACAGCAGCAGAAAATAGTATAACGGAAGTAGGATTCGTAATAAATAGGAAAGTAGGGCAGAGAGCGTGCTACTGTGAACAGTTCAGTGATGCGGTTGTTCTTATAACAATTGATAGCAAACCAACACCAACAAAGATATTTCAGGTATACATGCTGATGTCGCAAGCTGAAGATGAAGAGATAGAGAAAATATTTGAGGACATTGAAAGGGTAACATAGTCCGTAAAGGAAGATGAAAATCTAATAGTCATCGGGGACTGGAATGCAGTTGTAGGGGATGGAGTAGAAGAAAAGGTTACCTGGAGAATGTGGGCTTGGCACAAGAAATGACAGAGGAGAAGACTCACTGTGTTCTGTAGCGAATTTCTGATAGTAATAGCGAATACTCTGTTCGAGAATCATCATAGAAGGACGTATAATTTGGAAATGCCGGGTGACACGGGAAGATTTCAGTTAGATTACATTGTGCTCAGGCAGAGATTCCGAAATCAGATACTGGAATGTGAGGCGTACCCAGGAGCAGATGCAGACTCAGATCACAACATAGTAGTGATGAATCAATCGGCAAGAAGTGGTAAGTATTAAGGAATGAAGAGATACGCTTAAAATTCTCTAAGGCTGCAGATACAGCAACAAAGAATAGCTCAGCAGGCAGTACAGTTGAAAAGTAATGGACATCTCTAAAAACGGGAATCACGAAAATTGGAAAAACACATACTGTAGATACAAAGAAGGTAGCTGTGAAGAAACCATGGGTAACGAATGAAATACTTCAATTGATAGATGAAAGGAGGAAGTACAGAAACGTTCAGGAATACAGCAATACAAGTCGCTAAGGAATGAAATAAACAGGGAGTGCTGGGAAGCTAAGACGAAATGGCTGCATGAGGAATGTGAAGAAACAGAAAAAAAATGACTGTCGGAAGGACTGACTCAGTATATAGGAAATTCAAAACAACCTTTGGTGAAATTAAAAGCAGGGATGGTAACATTAAGAGTGGAACGGGAATTCTACTGTTAAATACAGAGGAGAGGGCGGATAGGTGGAAAGAGTGCTCTATGAGGGGGAAGATTTGTCTGATGTAACTCAAGAAGAGAAAGGAGGCGATTTAGAAGAGATAGGTGCTCCAGTATAAGAATTTAAGAGAGTGTTTGAGGATATAAGATCAAATAAGCCGGAAAGATAACATTCCATAAGAATTTCTAAAATGATTGGGAGGAAGTGGCAACAAAACGACCATTTACTTTGGTGTGTAGGTTTGGTGTGTAGTATGTATGAGTCTGGCGACATACCATCTGAATTTCTGTAAAATGCCATCCACACAATTTCGAAGACTGCAAGAGCTGAGAAGTGCGAGAAATATTACACAACCAGCTTAACAGCTGACAAGAATAGTATACAGAACAATGGAAAAGAAAATTGAGGATGTGTTAGATGACGATGAGTTTGGCTTCAGGAAAGGTATAGGCACCAGAGAGGCTAGTGACATTGCCGTTGATAATGGAACAAAAACTAAAGAAAATCAAGACACGTTCATAGGATTTGTCGATCTGGAAAAACCGTTCGACAATTTAAAACGGAGCAACCTGCCAGAAATTCTGAGTAGCATAGGGATAAGCTACAGGGACAGACGGTTAATATACAATACGTACAAGAGTTAGAGGGAATAATAAGACTGGACGACCAAGAACTAAGTTCTCGGGTTAAAAAAGGTGTACGACAGGGATGTAGTCTTTCCCACTACCATTCAGTCTGTACATCGAAGTAGCAATGATGGAAATGAAAGAAAGGCTCAGGAGTGGAATTAAAATTGAGGGTGAAAGGGTATCAATGCTATGATTCGCTGATGACATTGCTATCCTGAGTGAAAGTGAAGAAGAATTACATGATCTGCTGAATGGAACGGATAGTATAATGAGTACAGAATATGGATTGAGAGTAAATCGAAGAAAGACGAAAGTAATGAGAAGTAGCAGAAATGAGAATAACGAGAAACTTAACATAAGAATTGATGGCCATGAAGTAGATGAAGTTCTACTTCCTACTACCTAGGCAGTAGGAATTCTACTACGTAGGCAGCAAAATGACCAATGACAGATGGAGCAATCGGGGCAAAAGTAGCCTGTCACTGGCGAAAAGGGCATTCCTTGCCGGGAGAAGACTACTAGTATCGACCATGGGTCTTAATTTGAAGAAGGAATTTCTGAGACTGTACATTTGGAGCACAGCATTACATGGTAGTGAAACATGAACTGTGGGAAACAGGAACAGAAGAGAACAGAAGCATCTGAGATGTGGTGCTACATAAGAATGTTGAAAATAATGTGGGCTGATAAGGGAGAGGTTCTCCACAGAATCGGAGATGAAAGGAATATGTGAACAACACTGACAATGAGAAGGGTCAGAAGACTGATTACTCTAAGCATAAATAAATAAATAAAAGTATCCCAGAAATACGAAATTCATCTGGGGTAGTTAAAACGCTAACGTCCACTAAACGACCATAGTATGTCGGGTGGTCGTCATGGGATCCTCTTCCTTGGGGCGTCATGTGGATGCGGTGTGGAGTGACATGTGGTCAGCACACCGCCCTATGGCCCGTTTTGCCGACTTCCCAGATCTGGAGCCGCTACTTCTCGTTGGAGTAACTCCTCTTAGCATCACGAGAATTAGTGAACCCCATACTACTCCTCCCGCTAGTGAAAAATCCTTTGTAGTACAGGGAATCGTTACCGGTTCCTCCACATTGCAGTCATTCACGCATACCACTGAGGTACGCAGGCGGACATTTTGAGTAAAGGCTTTTCATAATGAATTCTTCACGCAAAATTAACAGCATTCTTTTCCGTCCTATGGTGTTAGTTATGTCATAGACCTTTAGAATCCAATCACCACACACATCTTGTGCACCACTATTATCTCAAGTGATGTGATTTCAATTTTAACTTACATTTTCAAACTGATGCAGCAGACTCCTTATAAATCTTCACCAATTTTGGATATACCACTTTAGCGATAAAGCGTCAGTAGCAAATCGTGTAGAGACAGAGCAGCACGCCAGTTTTTATTTGAAAGTAACGGAGATCAGGTTGGCACATGACTTACGTTAATGCACTACTTGTGCCAACATAAACAAAAATTTCTCAGAGATCAGTACCATCTTTCTGCCAGACCTAAAACTTTTCAGCCATCTATTGTACATTCCTGATTAAGATGAAACACACGGCAATAATAACGTTTTCCCGTAGAGGAAATATCGAGGGACACTGCAAATAAGGCAAAAGTTTTTCGTGTATTTTATTTCTGTGTGGTCGTTAAAGTCTCGGTGAGGCATAATGGAGTAGTGCACTGTGGATATTCTGTATGTAACACTAAAGATCGCCGGTACAATCATTCCTTGTACCTTTCTTTGATTTAATAGATTAGTTTGCCCACAGGTGCTAAGTCGTTGTGCAAGTATTTTTGGTGTATATTGAAGACTTCACTTTCACGTATCATGTTGAGAACTGCCGAACTGCTAAGATTCAAAGGATCATCGAATCTTTATTATCAATTTGTTTTGTAGAGTGTTCAGAAATGCTCCTATGCGTCATGCGGTAAAACCATAATTCTGAGGTCTGCCATATGTGCAAATGTACTAAAGCTCTCAGTCTTCTGCTGTAATGCGTCATGTAGTAAAAATGTAATTCTGAGGTCTGTCATACGTGCAACTGTACGAAAGGCCTTCAGCTGTAATTGCAGAGGTGGACAAAAGTATCGAAACGGCAAAAACTCCACACGGTGTAGGAAAAATGCTGACTCTAAAAGTAGCTTTCATTCTTCTCGAAATTGATAATTATGGTTTTAAAGGGAATCTTATACCACTAGCCCTGCAAAATCGGGACAAGTTCGGGAAACGATGATGCATGTGGGTAGCGATCACGCACTCCCAAAGTAGAACGAAGGCTCATTAATGTTCAGATCTGGTGACTGTGGTACCAGTGGAGATGCTACAGTTCATCATCCTGCTTAAAAAAGCAGTGCTGGATGATGGGAGCTGTGTGAATGGAGAACCTGTCGTCTTTTAACACAGCATCACCAGTGGGGAATAAACATTATACCATGGTCAGCCAAAATAATCACATAATCATTAGCAATAACGCAGCCTTATAGAGTAACAATGGAACCCAATGAAAATCACGATGTGATAGCCCAAATCATCATTGAAGCCACGGCATGTTTCGCTTTTGGGTCGTAAACTCGGCCAGAAACTGGAAACTGTGATGTTCTTCCATTGCTCTGTAGCATATGTTTTACATTTCCATCTACATTTACATGGATACTCTGCAAATCACATTTAAGTGACTGGCAGGAGGTTCATCGAACCACCTTCACAATTCTCTGTTACTCCAATCTCGTACAGCGCACGGAAAGAATGAACACCTATATCTTTCCGTACGAGCTCTGAGTTCCCTTATTTTATCGTGGTGATCCTTCCTCCCTACGTAGGTCGGGGTCAACAAAATATTTTCGCATTCGGAGGAGACAGTCGGTGATTGGAATTTCGTGAGAAGATTTCGTCGGAACGAAAAACGCCTTTCTTTTAATGATTTCCAGCCCAAATCCTGTATCATTTCCGTGACACTCTCTCCCATATTTCGCGATAGTAGAAAACGCGCTGCCTTTCGTTGAACTTTTTCGATGTACTCCGTCAGTCCTATCCGGTAAGGATCCTACACCGCGCAGTAGAGGTCGCAGAAAATAACTTTACTGATAGAAATAACCGGTTACTGAGAAGTAACGGCTACTGTGATAAAAGCTCATCTGGTACTAGCAGTTATTTCAATAACTGCCAACAGTGCCTCGCGCTATCTATCGACCGATTATCATACTACGCTTTCGCGTCAACTCATAGGAGAGGCTGCGATGGAGAGGGATTGACCATTTGGAAGGCGTTCTATAGGCCATGGGAATAACTGTGATACTGTGCGCCATCTGTTGATAAGAACTGTGTACTATTTCGTGCGTCTTCGTTACTTTTAGCAGAAACAATTAAATGATGTTAATGTCAGAGTACAGAGCCTGTATACAGAGAGAGTGGCCATAGGTGAAGTTGCCCGTGATTGGTTGATTAGCTTTGGCAGAAAAATGGCTCCAAAAGTATCTCGCGCTTCCTATGTTCGCCGTACTTTTGAGATGAATTGAAGTTCAGAGGACTTTTGGAAACGATTAAAAGGTATTTGAATTATTGAGACACTTGTTATGCGTTGTGCATGCATGTTCGATTTAGTTGCATATCGTTTTCAGTACGTAATCAGCGTTTGCGATCTTAAATACGAGTTGAAATAATAAAGCGTTTTGTGATGAAGTCGGTAGGCCTACATGTTTGAAGTAAACACGTTAGTAATTGTACAGTATTGTTTTTGCCATCTGTAGTTCGTTCTGCAGACGTTCGTAAACGATGCCAGGTTGTGCTGCATTTGGTTGTCCCAATAGAGGCGAAGGTGGATTTCGCATGTTAGCATTTCCACGCAATGAAGAAAGACGAAAGCAGTGGGCGGTCGCAGTCAACAGGGCTGACATAAATCAAACAGGAGCTTTGTGGAAACCAACCAAGTACTCTTATCTATGCGAAGTAAGTCGTTTTTGCTTTTTACTACATATAAAACAATTTGCAATATACATAGTTAAATTTGAAGACAGACCTGTAAATTGGCTGTGTGAAAATTGTTATAACACATTATTCTTATAAACAAAGGCATTTAACGAATGATTTTGCCATATTGTCTTGTGCTTTTGATTCGGTGAGTGTGTACTCCACTACTGCACTACTGGCCATTCAAAAGTCCCGCCCGCAGTTTGGCAGAAAAATGGCCGCCGTATCGTCCGGTTGGCCACTCTCTCCTTGCACAGGCTCTCTATGTCAGAGCGGTGGCTGATAGGAGCTGCAGTACAGGCATTAACAAGTACGGTCGTTGCTTTGAGCCACCGCCTTATATGTCCATTTTCCTTTGACGGTAGTACAAAGAGAGTTACCATAAGGAATTCGAGCGATTATGGAAATAACAAATTTAGAATTTGGAGGGCAGCGTGGAGGGTAAAAATCGTAGAGGGAGACCAAGAGATGAATACGCTAAGCAGATTCAGAAGGATGTAGGTTGCAGTAAGTGCTGGGAGATGAAGAAGCTTGCACAGGATAGAGTAGCATGGAGAGCTGCATCAAACCAGTCTCAGGACTGAAGACAACAACAACAACAACATGGAAATAACTGTCAGAGATCTGTATTTTTCTCCAGCAGTTATTGTTATTGCCTCACAGTTCTCGTTCTCTGGCAGTAAGCGGGCTACCAATACAGGTAACCTGGAAGCTGGCAACTGAATAACTGTGTGCTTATGTTCCTGACTGGGTGATATTTCTATGGAGGATAGTTACTGGAGCGAACAAATATTTTCGTACTGCTTCAGAAATAGCCGCTGGCCATTGCGAATGACAAATAACATGCCAAAAAGTGTAACATAAACCATTTGAATGTAATAATTATTATCCTCTTCATTTGTTGGGAGAGTGTCAAAATGTGTGAATATATTACAGAATTGATACACTGTCAGAATAAAACATAGTTACGCACTTTTAATAAATTTATCATACACACTATATCTGATCTTGACTGTTGCGATCAAGTGCTGTCAAAACTGAAATGCAGCAGAATTTTTACATAAGCTGGTCTATCAGTCTCTGTTAAGGTATTCATCTCAGAGTAGGAGAAGGGATCAATGGAAGCATCCGATTCCACCCATGTGTGTGTGTGTGTGTGTGTGTATGTGTGTGTGTGTGTGTGTGTGTGTGTGCGTGTGTGTGTGTGTGTGTGTGTGTGTGTGTGTTGTATTGGGTTAATTTGAGCCTTGATTGGATGTGTGAAGACGTTGGCGGCAGTGATTGTAATTCCAAATGTAGGATTTTGAAGTTTTTTTAATGAATTATCAAGTTTTTTTGTTCTTGTGTTTGGCGTTTTCGTTTGGTGTTATTGGTTTGTTGTTTGTAGTGTGATAAGACGTTTAATGTGTGTGTGTGTGTGTATATGGGGGAGGGGGGGGGGGGGTTTGGGCGGGCCGATCTAGTTTGCAATGATGGAATTTGCTGGTGGTAAGGAACCTTCCTTTTTTTTCTAGTTGTGATGTTTTGTATATTTATCGAGTGTTGAATGCGTTTTAATTTATGTAGGGATGTTTGATTTGTGGATTTTTGAGGTTGTGGTTTTGGTTATATTTTTCGCAGTTGTAGGTGTTGGTTTTTTGGAATCAATAGTTGTGGTAGACCTATATAGGTCACCGGAAATGAGTGATTCACATTTTATAGTTGTAGGTGTTGGTGTTTTGGTATCATCTGTGGTTGACCTATACAGCTCAAGAGAAATGTCCGATTCCGTCATCTGTGGTTGACCTATATAGGTCAGTGGAAATGTCCAATTACAATTTTCATAATTTTAGTTGTAGGTTTTGGTGTTTTGGTATCGTCACCTATGGTTGACCTATATGGTTCAAGGGAAGTGTCCGATTCCTGCAGATTTTGTTTGTGTAGCAGAATGTTGTAATTTTTTTTTCTTTTTCTTCGTGATTTTGTGTTTTGGGATCGTGGTGTATTATTTTTGCTGTTATATTTAGCTTGTCCTCACCCTAAAACCCCAACTTCCCGCAGTTATCCCGTTAGTTTGATTGTATTTTTGGAGGGAGATTTTATTGTCTTATTTATATGTATCTTGGTGTTTGTTGCCGTGTGTATGTAGTGGCGACATACGAGACACTTAGAATAGCCATTCCCGCCGTATTTATGACGTCATGGGTCAAAGCAGACGGTGGAATCGCACACTTGTGTGTCAAAAAGTATTTCAAACACTCTGTAAACCGTGCTTTACTTGAAATCAAGTTTTTAATGGTTCCTGACTTGCTGGCAGTTTATTGAAAATGCGTGTTCTTGAATATTGGATCCCTTTTTGGACCAAGGTAAGTGATTGTAGGTCTTTATGTAGATTGCTGTTCGTATTTCTAATACTGATATTATGTATTGAGCTATTGGTTCGAAATACTTGCAACAAATTTCATTAAGGAATAAATATACTAGGAAGCAGTGGTTAGAATACGAAGTTTGTCGACCAGGTTCCTACATGATGTTCTTGAATTTATACCGTAAACGATTTGTATTACACACTTTTACATGCTAAAAACTTTCGCTCCGTTTGTGGTACGCCCTTCCCAACTGAATTTATTATCGAGTTGTAGTCGCAGAAAAATCTTTTCGATCTGCATGTCTTCATATGTTGTAGACATGTTGTAGCTGGAGAAATCGAGCAGTTTTCCAAATCTCACAAATAACTTGGATTAGCGTACTCACACTGTCACCAATAGGACTATCTTGTACAGGACAGGCGTAAACGAATCTGTCAAATTACGTACATTTTTCTTGTTGGATTACAACGCTGTAAATTAAGTGAGCAGTACAAGAAATTAAGCTTCGAATTTAACCTACAGTATTCAGTTTACATATTACTTGCTACTTAAAAACGAATGTTGTTAACATTTTACTTAAGTGGTGCTGTGGCAAAGTTCCACGTACTTTCTGTTGCAGCTAAGGGGATAATATTTCTAATAGCGACTGATAACCTACGTACATATAATATGAAACACTAATAATCGTTCTAACATCAACTGAAATGTACCCAGAGTTAATTAGCTAATTTTATGACACGATTCATACGACATTCCTGCCATTTCGCGCCACTCGCAGTTATACTGATGACTAAACTGATGGATTCTAACTGTCGTTATTTAACTGTAGCCCCGTTGGCGTATTCGGTATTCGGTAGTAAAAAATAACTTGACAAATATTGATTATTATTATTCTGGATTTACAATGTGAATACATTTTTCCAGCACCTATTCTAGATTACAGTAAGTCACTAATTATTGTTCTCCACTCTTCTCTATTTGTCCATAAATCTTCAGGAATGTTGTTCTTCCTCATTGCTGACTGAACTCCCTGTATCCATGTATCAGGTGGTCGTCCCCTTTTTCTTCTTCCAATTGGTACCCAGTCGATTATGCATTTTGGTAGCCTTTCCTGTTCCATTCGTCTGATGTGTCCATACCATTTAAGTTGTTTGTGCTCGATGAAATCAATAATTGAATTTTTACATTTCATCTTGTCTCTGATTACTTCATTTCTTATTCTTTCTCGTCTTGATATTCTTGCTGAACGTCTCCAGAAATCCTATCTGTGGCTAATAATTTTGATTTCAGTTGCCATTTTGTTGTCCACACTTCTGAACCATATGTAATAATGCTCCTAACTATTGTTTTAAAAATCCTTATTTTGTTATCAGTTGTTATGTGTTTGTCCCAGAGAATTCCATTCAATAAAGAGATTGTCGTCTTTCCAGAATTTATTCTTGATCTAATTTCCTTGTCCTGTTTCCCATCATTTGTAATTTTCACACCTAAATATTTATATTCCTCAGTAGCTGTTATTGTTCCCATCCCTTCTTCTAATATTAAGTCTCCATTCACTCCACCAATTACCATGTACTTTGTTTTATTCATGTTTACATTTAGACCTGATTTTTTATATTCTTGAATCAATTTTCTGGTCATATACTCTATGTCCTCACAGTCTTGGGCTATAATCAGTTGGTCATCTGCAAATTGTAACGAGTATATTGTTCTATCATTTATTGGTATTCCCATAGCGTGACATTTTTTCTTCCAATTCTGTAAAGTTACTTCTGTATATATTTTATACAATGTAGGTGAGATGCTACATCCTTGACGTAATCCTTTTGTGACTTGGAATCCATGTGATAGATATTTACCAATTTTTATTTTTGAAATAGAATTTTTATATAAATTTTGAATTGCTTTAATTATTCTTATATTTATTCCTATTGATATTAAAGCTTTCCATAAACTGGATAAAGGCACACTATCATAGGCTTTTTCTATATCTATGAATACTAAATGTATAGGTTGTGCCCGAACCATTTTTTTTTTCAATAATTTGTTGTAGGCAAAAGATATGATCAATTGTTGATCTTCCAGCTCTAAAACCTGCTTGTTCTTCAGCCTCCTTTTCTTTGTATTCTTGTTCTAACAAATATTTAATAATTCTTCCACATAATCTACTGAAGGTATTGGTCACTGTTATTCCCCTATAATTTTTACACTCATCTTTTGCTCCTTTTTTATGTGTCACTGAAATATATCCTACTTTCAAATCATTTGGGACATCTTCCCCATTTAAACATCTTTCGAAAAGGTTTCTTAACAATTCCATTAATTTCTTTGTTCCTAATTTTAATAATTCTGCAGGAATACCTCCAATGCCTGTAGCCCTTCCATTCTTTAAAGATTTTATTGCAGTTTTTACTGTCTCTATTTCCAAACGGATGTAATTCTCTGCTTGTAGATCTATCATTTCATTATATTCAGGGTTTCCCAAGTATTCTTCCCTGTTTTCTGTTAATTAACTTTTAAAATATTTTTCCCAAGAGTCATGAGTAATATATTTAATATGTGTTGTTTCTTTAGAATTCCTTCTTAAATTTTTTATAGTTTTCCATGCTTCTGTGTTTCTTTTACCACCAATATAGGATTCAATTTTTTGACATGACTGTTCCCAAACTTTGTTTTTTGCTTCTGCAACCTTTTTCCGGATTTTCGCTTGTTGTGCATTAAGCTCTATTTTATCTTGAAGATTTCTGGTATTTAACCATTTTAAATATTTTTCTTTCTTTAATTTCACTTCCTTTTTAATTTCTTCATTCCAGTAGTATAATGGATGGTTTGTACGTGTTTCTTCTGTTTCTCCTAAAGCTTCCTTGGCGGCTTCAGGTAGTTTATTTACAATATAATGATATTGATCTTCGGTATTATCAAACTCTGTTTCTACCAGTTTTTCATCTAATCTCTTTTGATATAAAAATATTGTGCTTTCATTCTCAAAACTATTCAAATTATATTTAGGAATTTTGATTTCTGTTTGTATATTTTCTATAGGACAATTTCGATTTTCTTCCGTGCTTTTTCCTCTGAAGGGGAATAAAAATTTGGAATTTACCAAATAATGATCGCTAAGAGTTACCCCTCTATATACTCTTATGTCATGTATTTTTATCCTCGTTTGCTGTTTAATTATAATATAGTCTATTATTGATTTTTGATTCAATGTATCTTTATGCCATGTGTATTTATGTATTTCTTTATGTTGATAAAAGCCATTTAATATTTTTAATGAATTTTGTTCACAGATATCAATAAGTCTATTACCATTATCATTTATAACATTTTCTCCAAATGGTCCTATAATTTTATTTCCAATTTTACTTCCAGTTCTACTGTTAAAATCCCCTGCAATAATAATCTCCCTGGTTTTCCCGATATCCTCTATCATTCCATTTAAATTATTATAGAAATCATCCTTTTTACAAATTGGTTCATCTTCGCTTATTCCATATACTCCTATAATAGTAATTTTGTATCCATGAATATCAATATTAATTTTAATCAGATTTTCATCAATAGGTTCCCAGTTTGTGACCATTCTTTTGAATTTGTTTTTCATCAATATCGATATCCCCCGTTTTGCTCTTTGATTTTTTGGGACACCACTATAGAAATGTGTATATGATCCTATTCGTTCAATACCTCGTCCTTTTTTCTTAGTTTCTGGGAGTATAATAATATCTTGATTTCTAGCCTCCATTTCTTTCATCACTTCTCCTACTTTATTTTGTAATCCTTGTATATTCCATACACCAATTAAGACAGTCCGTTTTCTTAGCCTTTTTCGTCTCCTATTATATCCGTCCTGCTGTAATCTTATAGGCTTTTTAACCAGTGAGGTTTTTCCAATGAATGGGGAGTTGGCCCATCGCATTAACCCCCAACATGGAGGACCAGGTAATTTTTGCTCAAGGTTTTCTTCCTTTAGCCTTTGGTAATCCAATACCTAGACTACAAGGCAGTAGTTGCTTGTTTTGGTCCACCCCGGGTATTTTATTTCCCCGGTACCCTCCATATCTGGTGGGCATTCCCCTATCCGCCACCTGGGGAGGCGCCCGATGGGAGACTAGCAACTCCACACGGGTGACAAATATTGATAACCATTAAAAATGACTGTTATCAAAGAATAACTGGAACCGTGATAACGGATACTCCAGAATAACCGTTTGGTCCACCTCTACCACACAGCAGTATTCTAAAAGAGGACAGACAAACATAGTGTAGGCAGTCTCCTTACTAGGTCTGTTACATTTTCTAAGTGTCCTGCCAATAAAACACAGTCTTTGGTTAGCCTTCCCCACAATATTTTCTATGTGTTTCTTCCAATTTAAGTTGTTCGTAATTGTAATACCTAGGTATTTAGTTGAATTTACGGCTTTTAGATTAGACTGATTTATCGTGTAACCGAAGTTTAAGGAGTTCCTTATAGCACTCATGTAGATGACCTCACACTTTTCGTTATTTAGGGTCAACTGCCACTTTTCGCACCATTCAGATATCTTTTATACATCGTTTTGAAGTTTGTTTTGATCTTCTGATGTTGTTAGTCGATAAACGACAGCGTCATCTGCAAACAACCGAAGACGGCTGCTCAGATTGTCTCCCAAATCGTTTATATAGATAAGGAACAGCAAAGGGTCTATAACACTACCTCGGGGAACGCCAGAAATTAGTTCTGTTTTACTCGATGACATTCCGTCAGTTACTACGGACAGGAAATCAAATATCCAGTCACATAGCTGAGCCGATATTCCATAAGCACGCCATTTCACTACGAGCCGCTTGTGTGGTACAGAGTTACAAGCCTTCCGGAAATCCAGAAAAACGGAATCGATCTGAAATCCCTTGTCAATAGCACTCAACACTTCACGTGAATAAAGAGCTAGTTGCGTCTCACAGGAACGATGATTTCTAAACCCATGTTGACTGTGTTTCAATAGACCGTTTTCTTCGTGGTAATTCATAATGTTCGAACACAATATATGTTCCAAAATACTGCTGCATATCGACGTTAACGATATGGGCCTGTAATTTAGTGGATTACTCCTACTACGTTTCTTGAATTTTGGTGTGACTTGAGCAACTTTCCAGTCGTTGGGTACGGATCTTTCGTCGAGCGAACGGTTGTATATGATTGTTAAGTATGGAGCTAATGCATCAGCATACCCCGAAAGGAAGCTAATTGGTATACAGTCTTGACCAGAAGGCTTGCTTTTATTAAGTGATTTTAGTTGCTTCACTACTCTGGGGATATTTACTTCTACGTTACTCATGTTGGCAGCTGCTATCGATTCGAATTCTGGAATATTTACTTCATCTTCTTTTGTGAAGGCATTTCGGAAGGCTGTGTTTAGTATATCTGCTTTGGCAGCACTGTCTGCGATAGTATGTCCATTGCTATCGTACAAAGAATGCATTGATTGTTTCTTGCCGCTAACATACATCACATGCGACCAGAATCTCTTTGGATTTTCTGCCAGGTTTCGAGACAAAGTTAAAACTGTTGTGAAAACTGTTATAAGAATTTAAGGTTTCGCCACTACGTTTTCCTGTTATGGGCATTTGCAATCAATGATG